>NW_027332232.1:30000-630000 GCF_041222505.1 Epargyreus clarus | reverse complement strand
TAGATATTCCTACCTGAGGTCGGCCACAGATGCGCCGCTACCCCTGAGGACTAAGCTGGAACGCCTCGGAAAAGTCTGTCTCCCTTACCACACCCTTCAAACCGGAACACAGCAGTGCCTAACACTGCTGTTATTAGGTAGAAATAATCCTAAATACCTATCTCATATATTTCTTATTATTCCTTACTGTTACAAGTTGTGTTTAAATTTAAATAAAATTTTTAATTCGTTCGCGAAATAGACTATTGCAATTCTTTCCTCGACGCCCAGCTCCCATAACTCAACTGTAAACAAATGTAAGCACTGTTGTCAGCGATGGTACATTAGTAGACAAATTAATTTCACTCAGCACTCAAAGTGCAAATAGTTTGAAACCACTTCTGAAATTCACTTTGGTGAACTATTTTACAGATACTTGCTTCTACATAGTGTTGTGTTTGTGTGTGGGTGTGTGAATGTGAATGCCTGCGTGTGAATGTGTGTGCACGCAAACATTTTTATTTGCATATTTATTTGTGTGTGTGTGTAAGTGTGTGTGTGATTGGGCGGGATTCGCGCTTTAAAACTACTAATTACTCAACATATTGTTACATGGTCTTAGTCTAAATATGGCACGAATCTTAAGCCAATCTCAGATAAGGCTAAAGTTACAGATAGATACATAAATATGTACCATGGCCAATCTCAGATAAGACTACAGATAGATAGGTAAAATGTAAGCACTGTTGTCAGCGATGGTACATTAGTAGACTGAAATTAATTTCACTCAGCACTCAAAGTGCAAATAGTTTGAAACCACTTCTGAAATTCACTTTGGCGAACTATTTCAGAGATATTTGCTTCTACATAGTAGTGTGTGTGTGTGGGTGTGAATGCCTGCGTGTGAATGTGTGTGCACGCAAACATTTTTATTTCCATATTTAATTGTGTGTGTGTGTGTGTGTAAGTGGGCGGATGTTCGCGCTTTAAAACTACTAATTACTAAACATATTGTTACATGGTCTTAGTCTAAATATGGCACGAATCTTAAGCCAATCTCAGATAAGCCTACAGTTACAGATAGGTAAAATGTTAGCACCGCTGTCAGCGATGGTACATTAGTAGACTGAAATTAATTTGAACAGCACTCAAAGTGCAAATAGTTTGAAACCACTTCTGAAATTCACTTTGGCGAACTATTTCAGAGATACTTGCTTCTACTGTGATAGCATCTTTATACCTATTGCACCGTAGTAGCGTTGTGTAAGTGTGTGTGCGTATGCGCGCGCGTGTGTGTGTCTGTGTGTAGGAATGCCTGCGTGTGTTTGCGCGCAAACATTTTCATTTGCTTATTTGCCAGTATTTTTCTGTCTCTCTGTAAGTGCCTGTATGTTTTGTGTGCCAGCGTATGTGTGTGTCTGTTTGTATGACTGCCTGCGTGTAATTGTGTGTGTGCGCTAACATTTTATTTGCACGCGTGTCGGTCCGTTTCTATGGCTCTCTGTAAGTGCCTGTATGTTTTGTATGCCTGCGTGTGTATGTGTCTGTTTGTATGACTGCCTGCGTGTAATTGTGTGTGTGCGCTCACATTTTATTTGCACGCGTGTCGGTCCGTTTCTATGGCTGTATAATTCGTATGTACCTGTGTAAGTACCTGTATAATTCGTGTGTCTGCGTATGTGTGTGTGTTAGACGGTGTCTATGCATGCAAAATATGTTTGTGGGTCCCTGTGTTTATGTTTCTGTGTATATTTGAAAGCGTGCAATTGTGTATGTAAGTCTTTGTGCGTGAACGAAAAAACATTTTTTTTGCATGCGTGCCGGTCTCTTTCTCTCTCTGTGTGTGTGTGTGTGTGTGTCGTTGTGTGTGAGTGTCTGTGCATTGGTGTGTAGTACATTAAAGAAACCCTTATTTATTCCAGCTTCTTTTATATATTTTTACCAGAGGCTTCACTGCCACACCTCTTTCTGCTATAACAGCAGTGTAGCGCTGCTGTGTTCCGGTTTGAAGTGTGGCGAGACACATACTTATCCGAGGCATTGATTACAGTTCTGCCATCAGTTGGACTGCATGCTCGTTAGCTTAAATTGACTTTTTAATAACGTCATTATGCCACTTATGTGTGGTCATTGACCACTTTTTTACCACTGCTATGTAAATATGTTTCTTACCAATCGACTAAAAAAGTTGATATCAAAATTACTTTGTAGGGTTGACGCAAATATGTTTTAAATTTTGTGTGTTCTTTTAAAATATTGTGTGTATCATGAGGGAAATTATTAGAAATGAAAAATATATTAATCAATGATGGGTACTTATTCGTATAGTATATTATATCTGTAAATAGTTAATCTTATATATAAAATTCTCGTGTCACAATGTTAGTTACCGTACTCCTCCGATACGGCTTTACCGATTTTCACCAAATTTTATATGCATATTCAGTAGGTCTGAGAATCGGCTACAATCTATTTTTCATACCCCTAAGTGATAAGGGTTGTTCATCCTTAACATTTTTTTATTTATATGGCAACACAACGTTTGCCGGGTCAGCTAGTAAATAAATATAATTATCGTAACGTAACACTAAAGTGTAACCGCTTCCGTTACAAAAATCGTTACACTATTTTTTTTTTCATGCCGCGCCTAAAGAAGTGTAACTTCAATGATTTTTTGAGTCAAAATAGTCATTATGCTGACAAAAATTATCAAAATATTTTGTATGTTAATATCAAACTTGTCTTTTGAAAGTATTGTGGCATGAAAAAAGTTTATTTATTTTTAAGGTGGGTAGAAATTAAAATTCGACTCGGTAGGTACCACCGTCACACCTGTTTCTGTTATAACAGCAGTGTAGCGCTGCTGTGTTCTGGTTTGAAGTGTGGTAAGGGACATATCCGAGGCATTCCAGCTTAGTCTTCAAGACCAGTAAGCAATACCTGAGACCGACTTCAAGTAGACCTAATATCTGGGGCTTTGAGATTAAAAATAAATATAGTTCAAAAAAACTAAAAAACACGCTCTTATGATAAAATCAACTAAAAAGTAGAAAATAATTTTCAATCTAGGAATCAATTAAGGAACAGTAAATTTTATAATTGTGAAAAAAGCGTGGAGTACTCCACTTATCAATTCACGAAAAGCAACATACATACATACATACATACATACATACATACATACACACATACAACCCAAAGCGTGTTAAAAATGAAATAAAATTACGTTTACAAGTCCAACCCTAAAAGTAATCGCGCAGGAGTCGAACCCGGGAACGCCCATAACATAACTCACTTGCCGCTGCCGGCCAATCGTGGCCAAGATAATATAATGTTAGATATGAAACATAGATTATAAATATAAGGCATAAATTTGAACCATTAATTTTAATGTAAATAGTTTGTAAATTTTGCGCTATTAATTTTTAGTCAACTTTTTTATATAATATAGGAGTAGCAGACGTACATGTAGTCCACCTGATGGTAAGCTACTGTCGTGGACAGCTGTAATCAACCCCAGATACGATTAGCTTCCTACTTGAGGTGGGTCACATACGCCGCTACCTCTGAGGACTTAGCTGGAACGGCTCGGATAAGTATGTCTCTTAGCACACTTCAAACTAGAACACAGCAGTGTTTAACACTGCATTGTAGCATTGAAGGTGGTAGAGCCCTTTGTGGTTCGACTCCGGCGGCACCACCGTCACGCCTGTTTCTGCCTCATAACAGCAGTGTTAGGCGCTGTTGTATTCTGTTTGAAGGGTGTGGTAAGGGAGACATACTTTTCCGAGGTGTTCCAGCTTAGTCCTCAGGGGTAGCGGCGCATCTGTGGCCGACCTCAGGCAGGAATATGTCTGGGGTTGATTACCGATGTCCGTGGGCGGCAGTAGCCACTTACCATCAGGTGGACTGCATGCTCGTCTGCTACTCCTATTAAAAATACACTAAACACCAAAGAAGTGTAACTTCTTTAGGTACAAAAGTGTACACACGCTTTTCTCTCAATTGATTGAAGATATTCGATATCGGTTCCAGTAACCAATTACGTTTGATTGCACAATCGTTGGTCAGTGGTTTTCTGGAATTAATCGATTAATAGGGATGGGTGCTGTCGATTATATCGAGTCGAGTACAAGTCGAACCCGCACACTGACGGATCCGTACCATTATCATTTTCATTTTTTAACACGCTTTTATTAGCTTGGGTTGTACGTTTGTATGTTTGTATGTATGTATGTACATAACAGTAACGGAATCTTTGAGCCCGATTTCTATCCACTTTGAATGATACGATAATTGTTCAAAATTTTGAACAATTATCAAAAACCGATGACAATACACGATTTTAATAATTTTGTATCATTGTCCTTATCAACATCCTCAGGATTAACTATTTTCGAGGCGAGATTGTTCGAGCGCCTTAGAGAAAGTTCATCGCAAAGTTACTAGATTGCAACAATTATTGATTTTTAGTTTTGAAAATATTCATGTTATTTCCCTATAACTCAAATGTTCTGAAACATATCTATAATGCCCTCTTGTAAAATGATTTTTAGGATTCTGGATTAGGAATACTGTAGGTGAAATTTAAAAAGATATAAAGATAGTGTTGGTTTTAAACGACTTCAAACGCACAAGCAGACACACAAGAATTCGAAAAATGATAGAAATTGTTATTATTACGTATTCTCAGATTTCCTTACTTATTATAAGTATCGATAAGTCAACTTATCGACACTTATTATAAGTATCGATAAGTCAACTTATCGACTGTTCAATCCCTGACTGCTATTTAAGTCAATTCAATAATTATGAGAGTGCAATTAGCACTCGATGGGATCATATTTAAATACGTTTTGCTTAACGTGGGAACTGTTTTGAGCGGATGGCTTCGTGGTTAGGGTTCAACTCGTGTGTACCGGGTTCGAATCCCAGAAAAAAAATTGAAATGCAAAATTAAAATTTCGGAAAATTCGAAACTAATCGCATATAGTGATAGATTAGTGTAAGTGGGCCTGTTAATCGGAGGGTCCCAGGTTCGAACCCACTACAATTTTCAAGGTTACGTGCGTGACAAATTAATTATCACTTGCTTTAACGGTAAATGAAAATATTATGAAGAATATGTATAGATGTATATATTACTCACAAGATGAGGCAAGATGTTCTTTCAATGATTCTTAATTAAAATAAATGATGTTATACATTTTATGACACATTGATTCCGATTGTGGTCTAATTAAGAAGATTGAGCGTTTTTTTTATATAATAAACGAGTAGCAGACGAGCATGCTCCATCTGATGGTAAGCTATTGCCGTATGGACATCGGTAATCAACCTCAAATAGGATTAGATATTCCTACCTGAGGTCGGTCACAAGCGCCGCTACCTCCGAGGACTAAGCTGGAACGTCTCGGATAAGTATGTCTCCCTTACCACACCATTCAAATCAGAACAGCAGCGCTTAACGCTGCCTTTATAAGGCAGAAATAGGTCTGGAGGTAGTGCCGCCGGAGTCGAACCACAAAGGGTTCGGACCACCTTCGGTTCTTAATTTTCCTTCTGTAATTAGTAAATGATGTTATATATTTTATTACACATTGATTCGGGTTGTGGTCTAATTAAGAGGATGCGGCGTTTTATCCAACTGCCGAGGGTAATGTGTTACGAGCGTATGTATGTACTCGTATGTGTCATTCTTTGTCACGCTGCAGCACAAACGACTTGACGGATTAACATATGAGGTGTCGTTGGATTCGTCTAAATTGTGGGAGTGAGATGGGCTATATTTTAAAACAGAGGGGTTTTTGTTTGTATAATATTCTATACTCTAAATACACCCATTTTATTCCTTTAAAAAAATTAAGGTGATAGAACCAAAGTTTGACTGTTGTGGTACCACCGTCACACCTACGCGTGCAGCAGTTCAGCGTGTGCGGGTGTGTGCTGACTTACATATGAGGTGAGCGGCTTAGTGCTCAGGAGTGACGTGTGATCGGCTTCAGGTGGAACCTGCTCTGTATGGAGTTACAGAGATACGACGGTGACCACTTACCAGCAGATGGACTACATTTGCTAAGAAAGCAACACTCCATTGGATTTGCTATAAGTGTACAAACCAACACAAACATAGTCAAACACTATCCACACGTAAGAATTTGTAAGTTTGTTGATGTTTGCCAAGCATACGTGCCATGTTTTTGGTAAAATCAAAAAGTAGAGTCATGCAATAAAATTGATTGCTCGTAAGAGGCAATATATTTTACGATTCGACCCAAATTGGCTGTAAACTTGCAGGAGAGCTTTATAAGCTTCGTTATACGGTATTACTACAAACAAAATGGCTGCTATACTGTGGTACATTATGTTCAAAAAGTTATAGACGTATTCGCTATTTATTTATTTATTCATTTGTTTGGCAATCCAACAGCGTTACACATCGATAAAAGAAGATTACAATTTGTTACATGTAATATGGCCAAAAATGAATTACACTAAATAATAACTATGAGAAATTCAAATTACAATTTATTTACATTTCAATATGATAGACCAACTATCTGATAGTATTTAACAGAAAAAATAAACACTGCATCACCAAATTTGTACACGCAGTTAACGAAAGAAGATGAAGAGGGCTGAATTTCTCAAAAAATCTAAAGCAATTGATAGTGCAAAAGTTTTGAAAGGTGTAATGATATGTTGATCGCCGATTTCAGGACTATGTACCAACTTAAATATTTTTAAGGTTCCGTACCGAAAGGATAAAAACGGAACCCTATTACTATGACTCAGCTGTCTGTCCATCTATCACAGGGCTCTATATCCTGAACCGTAATAGATAGACACTTGAAATTTTTACAGAGTAGGTATGTATGACCGCTATAATAACACAAACTTAAAATAAAATAATTATATATTAAAAACTAAAAACCACACTAAAATCGCACAAGGAAAATCGTTAATCCTGATTCCTGACGAGGAGAATGGGATAAAATTATTAAAATCGTGTATTGTAATCGGTTCTTGATAATTGTTCAAAATTTTAAATTAATCGGACCGTTCAAAGTGGGTAAAATCGAGCTCAAAGACTCCATTACATACATACATACAAGCCAGGCCAATAAAAGCGTGGTAATGAGGTTGAAAATATACCTACCTACCTACCTACCTACCTATTTATTTTCCAACTTTTTTTCGCCATATAACAAACCGTAATAGGTAGACAGTTCATATTTTCACAATGCTATAATAAAAATAAAAGAAAACTTCAGTGGTACGGAATCCTCAGTATACGAGTTCGACTCGCACTTGGCCAATATTATTCATATAGAATTCGGTTGGCCTTTTGTTATTTTTTTAAGCATAATTATTATATTGCTTCATAAATTCATATATTAATAATGATACCTTGAATCCAGATTAAAGGGATTCCCTAAGTACCATAGATACATCTTGTTTACATAACTATCAATTACCCTATCACACCCTCTATCACCCCTTAAGGGATCATTACATTATTAGCATGAAACCCACCCTTATCAGATGCACCCCTGTGAATTGATTTTACGTAGAAACTAAATTTTCATGTCTCTAAGCTCTACATTTCATGTTACTCGCTGAAACACATTTTTTACAAGTTTTTTTGAAATTGTTATTTCGTATGTATGTGAATTGAAGGTAGAACCCCTTGTGGTTCTATACCACCGTTACATCTATTTCTACCTACTAACAGCAATGTTAAGTGCTGCTGTGTTCCGGTTTGAAGGGTGTGGCAAGGGACAGACTTTTCCGAGGCGTTCCAGCTTAGTCCTCAGGGGTAGCGGCGCATCTGTGGCCGACCTCAGGTAGGAATATCTAATCCTATCTGGGGTTGCTTACAGATGTCCATGGGCGGCAGTAGCCACTTACCATCAGGTGGATTGCGTGCTCGTCTACTACTCTTATATTATAAGAAAAAGAGTCGCTTTTCCGAGGCATTCCAGCTTAGTCCGGCAGTAGCCATTTACTATCAGTCGGACTGCATGCTCAACATGCAGCCCATGGACATCTGTAATCAACCCCAGATGCGCCGGTACCCCTGAGGACTAATCTGGAATGCCTCAAACAAGTCTCCCTTCCCACACTTCAAACCATAACACAACAGCGCTTAACACTGCTGTTATAACAGAAATAAGTGTGGCGGTGACGCCGGGGTTGAGCCCCAAAGGGTTCTACCACCTTTAAATTTGAGGTTCTTCGTCATCATCATCAACCCATAATTGTCCCACTGCTGGGCACGGGTGTCCTCTCAGAATGAGAAGAATTAGGCCATAGTCCACCGCTCTTGCCAAGTGCGTATTGGTAGACTTCACATACCTTTGGGATTTTTTTTATAAATCTCTCAGGTATGCAGGTTTCCTCACGATGTTTTCCTTCACCGTTTAAGCAAGTGATAATTAATTTCTAATACGCACATAATTTTGAAAAATCAGAGGTGCCTGGGATTTGAACCTCGGATCCCTCGATTGAGAAACCGAGTTTCTTAACCACTAGGCTATCACTGCTATTTTATAGAGGTTTCTTTAGAGGTTATAAAGGTTTCTTTAGAGGTAGATTTAGAGGTTCTTACTATAACAAAACAAAATCTCTACACATTCTCAGTGTAACAATTTCCTCCCATACTCCCATTGACGTAAGTAAAGGAGGTCATTATGTCGCTCCACTTATGTAATCTCTTTAGCAATAATGTAGCTAAGTGGGAACTAAGTGCAGGGTAAACCACCCTCTCACTACCCTTTGGTTTGAATTACCCGTCTTGCGATGTATTTCCGAAAAATCTTTGTGATATTCTTAAAATTTAAAGGAACACTTTGTGGTTCGAATCTGGCATCACCGCCACACTTGTTTCTGTTATAACAGCAGTGTAGCGCTGCTGTGTGAGTTTGAAGTGTGGTAAGAGACATACTTATCTGAGGCGTTCCAGCTTAGTCTTCAAGAGTAGTGGTGATTCTCTGGCCGACCTCAGGTCGGAATCTTAGTTTTTTCTGGGGTTAATTACAGATGGCCTTAACCACTTACGATCAGTTGGACTGCATGCTCGTCTGCTACTCTTATATTATATAAAAGTCTAGTGGTTGAAACTCAGCTACTCAATTGAAGGGTCCGAGGTTCAAACTCTAGACAATCTGAATTTTCAAAGTTATGAGCGTTTTATAAATCACTAGCTGACCCGGCAATCGTTGTGTTGCCATATAAATAAAAAAATGTTAGTTTGAACAACCCTCATCACTTAGGAGTATGAAAAATAGATAGTAGCCGATTCTCAGACCTACTGAATATGCATATAAAATTTGATGAAAATCGGTAAAGCCGTTTCGGAGGAGTACGGTAACTAACGTTGTGACACGAGAATTTTATATATAAGATAATCACTTACAGTTTATTTAACAAACATTTTCTTTGTTTCAGAGATCTACAAGGCAACAACATAAGCATAATCTTCCAAAGCGATTTTCAAAATCTGAAGGATTTGAAAATTTTGTAAGTATAACGTTTTTATGTTCATTAAAATCCCCTCAAAAATTTGTGTAAATTAGGGTCAAATTCATAAAAAATACTCGACCTACTAAAATCTAAATTTTTAACCGACTTCAAAAAGGAGGTGGTTATCAATTCGGCCGGTATCTTTTTTTTTTTTTTTGAAATTGAAAAACTTTCAATCAAAATTTTTATTAAATCCTATATACAATTTTTTTTTTCTCTATATACATTCTACCTATAATTTTCTCTGTTCGAATTTAACTTTACAAATTATTTTCTTATTGCAAGAATTTAATTTTTTTTAATTCGAAAATCGTTACCCCCCGTAAAAATAAATTAATTAGTCGGGTAAAAATAAATTCAATCCGACGTCAATAAATAAACTCAATTTTAATATTTGTTACAGGCAACTCTCCGAAAATCAAATTCATACAATCGAAAGAGACGCCTTCGTCGAATTAACTGCATTGGAACGCCTGTGAGTACTTTAAAAATACTTCTCGACAAGTTTCAATCGTACCGTGTTGTGGACAAGCAGCGACATCTACTGTGTACATTGGAACTATAAAGGACCAATCATAAAGCGTAAAATTGAACGGCGGAATGATGTGTCTTTGTAACGACGTTCGGAAATATTGTGTTGTTTTTCAGGATACTTTGAGATTGCTAGAACTGTTTTTGTAGTTATTATAATTCTTTTTCATAACATTTTTTGGAAATAGTGGTGTATTTCTAGATTTTTATTTTATTGTAGGAGTGATTAGATTTCAAAATTTAGGTTAGGATAGATTCAGGCAAGATTTAGGTTAATTTAGTTACGTAGCAAAAAAGAAAAAAAGGCGACAAGGTATTAACTTCAGCTAAAAAAAAGTACAACGCGTAAAGTGCTTGTCATATACAAGTGCTTGTAAGTAAGGCGTCAATAGTCTTAACTTTATTCAGTTTGGAAAAAAACTACAACGCTTAAAGCGCTTGTAAGTAAGGCGCCAATAGTGTTACCTTAATTGAGTTAAAACAAAGTACAACGCGTAAAGCGCTTGTCATATGCAAGTGCTTGTAAGTAAGGCGTCAATAGTGTTAGCTTTATTCAGTTAAGGCAAAGTGCTTGTCATATATAAGTGCTTGTAAGTAAGGCGACAATAGTGTTATCTGCAGTTAAGATTGTGATGCGATCTCAAGGTATGGTTCTCTTTCAGAAAACTGAGCAATAACCGCCTGGGTCATATAGCTGATGGCCTATTTGTGAGGCTGCGGCGGCTCCAGCGGTTGTGAGTAGCGGGAGGGGGAGGGAGGGAGCTTGCTGGATTTTTGAGCTGTAGGGTGAATGGGGTCGTTTTCGTCACATTTTAATATTCTTCATATTTTATTATTCTTTACATTTTTAAATTATTAATATGTTTTGGATTGGGATATTTTGGGGACTTCGTTTAACAATAATATCTTGAGCTAAATGGTTGTCTATAAAAAGGATATAGGAACAAGAATTAACTACAAAAATAGACATTGTTCCAGAAAACAATCTTTAGGAAGACATAAATTACAAAATATTTTTATTACTAAAGTACCAAAAAAACATTTTTACAGTATGCAAAAAAATTAAGATATGCAAAAAAAATTAAGATAAGAATACTCTTAAATAACTTTTTTGGTATAGAAAGCAGTTCTACCGCATCGAGATATTCCGTAATCAAATCAAATCAAATCATTTTTTTTATTCCAAATAGGTTCTTTACAGAGCACTTTTTGAATGTCAATACAACTACGTATAAAAATCAATATATTTGTACGGATTTTTTAGGACGAAAAGCTATAAAATGTATAAACGGAACAAAAATTCAGCAAATCTCCAATCCCTAGCTACTACGGTTCAAAACTTATATCAGCGTGGTACGTTTATATAGTAGTTGATTTTCGGCACCGATTGACTTCTAATGCAATGACAATAGTGAAATGATTGTATATCTCGATTGGCTCTACTTAGATATTGCGTCAAAAGTTAAAGAATTCGTATAGATATCATTAAATAAAATATAATCATTATGTATTATATAGACGTAAAAATTGTATAAATGGCTTCATTCCTTAACGGACCCTGGCCATCCTACTTAAAGAGGCCTGGACTCCATTCCTCAAATTTGGATTAGGTTTAATAAAAAAATACACAATATAAGTGGCCAAATCTAGTCGATTGTTTTCTAACATAAGGCTTCCAACAACACAAGTATGTTTATGACTAATATCATCTATTGATAGTAGTCGAAACTACGTGTCCTCCAAAAAAAAATAAGCATTTTTAGATGAAATAGTTCAAAATTTAAAAAACGTTTTGCTAAAATTAATAAGCCAATTTTACAAAACAAATATTGCTAATGCAACTTCTGATAACATTTGTCATCGCAGCAATCGGCGCCGAAAACCGGCATCTATGTAAACGTTCCCTCCGGTATATTTTTGAATTGAGTCTATCGTTAATTGGTCCCCGGTGCTTTTCATTATAACCCAGTGCTTCACCCCGAAAACCCCTTCGCTTCGCACTATGGGTTCTTCCTTACCCCCGAACAACCCCATTTCTAAGATGTCGTTGGTTTCTTTCTTTGTTAATACTGGTGTTCTGTGAATATTATTTATTAAATTTACTTTTATTATTCAAAGAGTATACTTATTTAATATTAAAAAGAAGTAGATTTAAAAAATGGTTACTAATAAAAGTTTGTGAGTGTCATATGAGACGACGACGGCAGCCCATGTACATCTGTAATCAATCCCAGATAGGATTAGATATTCTTACTTATACCTTATAACAGCAGTGTTAGGCGCTGCTGTGTTCCGTTTTGAAGGGTGTGGTAAGGGAGACATACTTTTCCGAGGCGTTCCAGCTTAGTCCTCAGGGGTAGCGGCGCATCTGTGGCCGACCTCAGGTAGGAATATCTAATCCTATCTGGGGTTGATTACAGATGTCCATGGGCGGCAGTAGCCACTAACCATCAGGTGGACTGCATGCTCGTCTGCTATTCCTATATTATATAAAAAAAACAAAATCGACTTCTTTCTAATATTACTACGAATATTCTCCATTATTCACAGAACACCTTCCCCGCCATAGTTTCTGTTCTAACATTTCTCCATAGGAGGCTTCCCCGCGCGGGTTGTTGGTTGACTTGTGCTAATACCCTGGTAACATGGCTTTGTGTGTTGGCATTGGCGCCAGACATTTGTGCAAATGTTTGGACATATATTTGAAGAAATTTAAGACGAAAGTTTGACGGACTTGTATCGTGAAGCGGTTCAGCGTGTGTGTGTGCGGGTGTGTGCTGACTTACATATGAGGCGAGCTTAGTGCTCAGGAGTGACGTGTGATCGGCTTCAGGTGGAACCTGATCTGTATAGAGTTGGTTACAGATGTGTATTGGTGGCAGTTAGAATTACCACTGCAAGATCATTCGCTACCTCAATCTTATTAAAAACTGTATTTGCCATCAAAGCTACATATTTGTAGCAAGCTGGACAAACATTCGACAAACGCTTTGGTGCACAAAAAAGAAATGGAGATGCAAATGTATTGTCATTTCAAATATGTGTTCAAACATTGGCTCAAACCTTTTCCACACATCGACTAGGTTTTCGTATTGTCTGGCGCTGGCGAGCTAAGTAAGCTAAACTAGTTCTAATTTAAGATGTATAATAATTGTTTTAATTTTATGCCTAAGTTTAAGTTGTATCTACTAAAATTTAATGTGTATGTAGCTAATGGTAAGTGACCACTGGCCAAGGACATCTGTTATCATATTTAAACAAGAATTCCTATCAGAAGTCGGTCATAGAAGTGTAGCGTCTTTAAACGCAGTGAGAAGTCTTACTTCTTATAAATTCGAATTATAAGGGTAAATTCCTCAAAAACGACGATTTATTACCAAAAGTTGTAGAATTACAAATATTTTATTATTTATACACTACCATTTTGTAAATATGGGTGAATATAATTTAAAATGGATGTTTTATTTATTCTCATAACAAAATCGATCTTTTACTAAAAAGTAAGTTACCTGAACAAATTTTGATTTGAAATTGAAACTTAAAAAAAATATTTCAAGAAATCGTCACGAGATTAAACATTTATATAAGGTGTACTTACAATAAATGTTTTTGTTTTAATATTTATCAAATACCTTTATTCCATATATCATGAATTCATGACAATCTTGAACCAACATATAATGCAAATGGATCGTAATATCGGCATTAAATAAATACATTAGATTTATACATTAAATACATTAATATGGATTATATTAAAAGGTTTTAAAAACAAACTTATTAATAACATTATGTATTTTTTCGTATTTATCAAAAAACTATTTCATTTCATATTTTTATTCATTCCACATATGAATGTGGAATGAATAAAAAATAATTGGTCCGCCATTTTGGATTAAGATGTCAGTAATGTATTGTCATCCAAACCAATGTAGGCAAAATTTTAGCTCAATTTGAGCTTAAACAGCTTAACTTACCTTTTCTCATAGTGTTTTCCTTCACCGTTAAAGCAAATTTAATTTCTAATACGCACATAACTAAAAATCAGAAGTGCGTGACATTTGAACCTCGGACCCCTCTATCTATATCTATCTATAATCTTAAGTACTTTATTAAAATCGATCTAAGAACTCTTCACCTGAATCAATTCAGTGATTCATTCACCCATTCATTCGTCCGGCCATCTCACCGGACGTCCAGTTATTATAACAAGATTTGACCCACAAAAGATTCGTGCCCTACGCGCTAGGGAAGGGATTGTGTCGATAAAGACGCACGTGACCGCGCCACACTTATTGGTGTTAGCGACATCTAGTGAGAGCGAGTATTGTGTCGATAATAAATAATGCGCACGTGACCAAGACACACTTATTGGTTTTAGCGACATCTAGGGAAAAGCAAAGATTTATCGATAAGTTAAAATATTTATTAGTGTGGTTTGATTTGAGCGGCACTACAGACACATCTGTTTCTGTTATAACAGCAGTGTTAAGCGCTGTTGTGTGCTCGTTTGAAACGTGGTAGGAGAGTAAAACTTGTAACCTCGTGGAAAGCACACAATCAGAATATAACATTTGTTTTAATCCAAACTTATGGTTTTTGAAATATTAATGTATTGTATGTATTTAAATGTATTATATGTACGTATGTTATGTATGTATGTGTCATTCTTTGTCACGTACAGCACAAACGGCTTGACGGATTAACATATGAGGTGTCGTTGGATTCGTCTCAATTGTGGGAGTGAGCGGCTATATTTTTAAACAATCTGTTTATATTTTTGTTTTATAACAAACCACTAGTTGTCATTAATCATTTTTGTGTGACAAACAATCCGACGAAAGCTTTCAAAGCTTTTAAAGCCACATCATAAAAGTAGCTTAAGCGTCGCCAATATAAAAGTTTATGTGAAGCCTTAAAGCTCGGGTTCGTCGATCTCTACATGAAGCTTTAAGCTCTTAAGCTAGATTTATTCGTCTCGGTCGAACTAAATGTTAGCTAGACTTTAGTTTTAGGCTTTAAATCAATGTCTTTTTATGTTTTTCAAAATCCTGTCATTTCGATGCCTCTGACGACTTATTATTACAAATACATTTCCCTCTGTTTGTCTATGTCAATTTATTTAATTACAATTATTAAATATATGAAATTTAAAGTAAAATGTAATAAATCAAGAATTTAAAAAATAAAAACTTATTGTATTATGTTTCATAATCTTCATATATAACTTTATAATCTTTGCTTTAATGTATTTTATCGCAATTTTAGTGTAATTTTAGAAACCTTTTTTTTGTTTACACAATCTTCGTTGTCTACTCATCACTGTCCCCTGCTGAGCACGGGTCTCCTCTCAGAAAGAGGATTAGGCCATAGTCCACCGCGCTGACCAAATGCGTATTGGTAGACATCACATACCTTTGACAGCTGTTTTTTTTTGTTTTTAAGAACTGTTAGGCATATGTTTCCTCGCGATTATTTCCCTTCGCCGTTTAAGCAAGTGATAATTAATTTGTAATACGCACATAATTGAAAAATCAGAGCGTGCCTGGGATTTGAACATCGGACCCCTCGACTAAAAGGCCGAGTATCTTAACCACTAGGCTATCAATGTTATTTTTATTAGAACATAAACTTAAAAAAAATCTGTGTCTGTGTATGCGCTTATTTTGATAATTAGGTACTGAACCGATTTTAACGTAATTATGACGAAACGATTGCAATAGCACGTCATATAGTCTACATTTAGCAGCAAAAATATTTAGGGTTTCTTCTTAAAACTCAAAAAACCGTCACCCAGTATACACTTCTATAACAAAAATAAAAATGGGCGTATCATAAAACCGAAAAACATTTTGCAAATAACAAACATTTCTGAAATACCTTACGGAATGCCTACGGGTTTATTTCTTATTCATTGTGCCCCAATTTACCCCAAGCCACCCCTATGCCCGGAGGGTAGAAATGCCATTTGCGAAGTCCCTATAGCCGTAATATACTTCTAAGTTTCATAAGCTTCTGTCTTGGGTTTGAGTCCCATGCGATGTTTTTTTCAATTAAGTCTGTTTTCTTTTTTTTTTTCTTTATACAGTGCTAGATGAGCTAGAATTGTAAAGTTAATTCCAATTGTAATTTATTTTACAATTTAAATCATAAACAGAAGTTTAATAATAGAAATTGAAAATAAATAGAAATTGTAATGCAAATTGCGTGGAAACTCTATTTTAAATGGCGGCGGTCACATATTCCCGCTTAAAGTCTGTGGAACAAAGATGTGGCTGAAAAACAGCGCTGCACAGAGCCCTGACTCTGTGTCAGCAAACGCTGAGCCACCTCCTTTTGCCTCTACAATGTTTGTTACATAGATTAGTAAAGATACTTCGCCGCCTTGAAATTGAATGAAGCCACAAACGGCTTATTTTAGTAAGTTCTTTTTTTGAATTATTGACAAATAAAAAAAATTTTAGAGAAAATTTACGAATAAATAACTAATACTGCGTAATTTACGTAATAAATAAATAATTTTTCAAATATTTTAGGGACATTTTAGCACGGAGACGCGGCAATACTTTTTTACGCAACTATTTCAATTCTCAAAACTGGGTACTTTTTCTTGTTAGGAGTGAGTAATCTTTACTAATCTATGGTTTGTTATATTTTTTTTTGTAAAATCTGTAGAATCTTGTAAATTGAGGCAATAAAGTATATTATTATTATTATTAATAATATTTACTGATCAATGAATTTATTCGAAATGCGTTGATACCTTAGTTGTCGATATTCAGCCTTAATTGGGGGTCTAAAGTTCGAATACACCTCTGATGAATATACTCGTACATGCGTATTAGAAATTAATGATTACTTGCTATAAAGGTGAAGAAAAATATTTTCAAAAATGTGTCAAATGCACTTTTCTAGGATATTTTTATATAGATAACTAGCTGACCCGGCAAACGTTGTGTTGCCATATAAATAAAAAAATGTTAAGGGTGAACAACCCTTATCACTTAGGGGTATGAAAAATAGCTAGTAGCCGATTCTCAGACCTAATGAATATGCATATAGGATTTGGTAAAAATCGGTAAAGCCGTTTCGGAGGAGTACGGTAACTAACATTGTGATACGAGAATTTTATATATAAGATAGAAAATTTCAATACAATTAAATTATTCTAAATTATAATTTATTTTTGTTACAAAATTCAATTGAATTTTATTTTAATAGAAATTATCAAGGGCATAATTGAATTTTATTTTAGAGTAGTTGCTCTAAAATAAAATGCAATTATTCCAAATTTCACTTCAATTATTTTAAATTATATTCCAATTAATCTAAATTACATTTGAATTTATAAAAATTAGAATTCAAATATTCTAAATTTCACTTCGAATATTTTAAATTACATTTCAATTAATCTAAATTACATTTGAATTTATAAAAATTAGAATTCAAATATTCAAATTTCACTTCGAATATTTTAAATTACATTTCAATTAATCTATATTACATTTGAAATTTTAAAAATTAGAATTCAAATATTCTAAAATCACTTCAATTATTCTAAATTACAATTCACAACGACTTTAATCTTCACTATATTGGACTCCTTTGCTTCTTCCACTTTTATCGACATCGAAAATTACAATTCACAAGTAATTTAATCTTCAGTATACATATTGCTCCTTTGCTCCCTTCCACGTTTTATCGACATCGATAGATCATAATGAACATCACTACGTCCAAATCTTACTACGATGACAGAGTATGATATATATCCATGTGAACGTTTACGACGGATGGACAAACTGTTTTTATTATAGTTAGCACTTACTTCCTTTTTATATTAAGTTTGAAAGAAGAATGTATACTAGTTTATGTCTCCGGTTTTGTTTGGTGGCCGTTTTTTATAGAAGCAACGAGCATGCAGTCCACCTGATCAAACCCAGATACGATTAGATTCTTATCGCAGGTCGGGCACAAATGCGCCGTTACCCTTGAGGACTAAGCTGGAATGCCTCGGAAAAATAGGTCTCCCTTCAAACCAGAACACAGCAGCACTTAACACTGCTGTTATAACAGAAATCCGTGTGACGGTGGTGCCGCTTGAGTTGAACCACAAAGGGTTCTAACCTTCATTGTTGAAATAATTTAATTTGTTCTAAAACATTTTATTCGAAAAATAGTTAGGGGCCTCCTCCGTTGCCCCAGGTCCACAACACCTTCAAGTCCGGCCCTGTATTTTCTGTAAGATATGCAACCTCACGTCTCTAGAGGCAGCCATCTTGACTTCTGTTATGTAAATAATTATGTAACTAAACTACTCAGTATGTAATTTACTGCCGTATTCATCTTCAACCCATCACTGTCCCACTGCTGGGCACGTGTCTCAGAATGAGGATTAGGCCATAGTCCACCGCGCTGGATAAGTGCGTATTAGGTATGTGAACCTTTGTAGTAGTTCCGGGTCTAGAATAGGACTACGGTATGCCTGTCGTAAGGCGACTAGAAGGGAGCTTCCGGGGTTGCGGGCGGCAAGAGTGGGAGCTCAAACCGTCCAGTATGCTCCGTCATGTATACTCCGGTTGTGTTCCGTTGGAGATCCCGGAGTTCAACAAGCGCTGAGGACGGCCACCGGGGGGGTTTTAGTGCGGTAAAAATCCCACATAACCCGGCGTCGCTCCCACGTCGTCGGGTACCTTTTGAAGGTTTCCCCCTCGAAAAGAAAAAAAAAGGTATGTGAACCTTTGAGAAGTTTTTATAAAATCCATCGATGTTTTCCTTCACCGTTAGAGCAAATGATAATTAATTTGCCACTTTCAACTTATTTAAAAGCCTAGCGTTAGGCTAGCGTTTAGCCATTCTAAGTTTAGCGAGGAAGTGCAGTCAAAGGGAGCCTGAACAGTTATTGTATTGTCTAAGGAACGTGCGTGCTTTGACGACGTACACTTGAGGACAGGATAAGTAACGTCGTTTTGAATAAATTATATTAATACGACTACATTTATACTTATTACTATTTACTTTATAAGGTTGTAAAACAATCTGTGGTTCGAGTCCGGCATCGCCACACCTATTTCTGTTATAACAGCAGTGTAGCGCTGCTGTTCTGGTTTGAAGTGTGGTAAGAGACATACTTGTCCGAGACGTTCCAGCTTAATCCTCAGGCGTAGCACCGCGTCTATGGTCGACCTCAAGAACTCTAATATTATCAGGGGCTAATTACAAAGGTTCATGGGTAGTATTTGAAGGTGGTAGAGCCCTTGTGGTTTGACTCCGGAGGCTCCACCGTCACACCTATTTCTGCCTACTAACAGCAGTGTTAGACGCTGCTGTGTTCCGTTTTGGAGACTGTGGTAAGGGACGAATACTTTTCCGAGGATTTCCAGCTTAGTCCTCAGGGGTAGCGGCGCATCTGTGACCGACCTCAGGTAGTAGACCTCAGACCGAATATCTAATCCTATCTGGGGTTGATTACAGATGTCCATGGGCGGCAATGGCCTCTTACCATCAGATGGACTGCATGCTCGTTTGGTACTGTTTAAAAAAAGGCAGAAATAGAGATGACGTTACCTGTGGAGTGTACCAAAAAGTTCTAACTTTTAATATAAGTGAAACTATTACGACCTAAGAAAACCGATCAGACTAAGCTAGACATTTAGCACCATTCTAAGTTAGCGAGGAAGTGCAGTCAAAGGGAGCCTGAACAGTTATTGTATTGTCTAAGGAACGTGCGTGCTTTACGAGGTACACTTGAGGACAGGATAAGTCACGTCGTCTTGAATAAAAGATGCTAAAATAATTGGCAAAGTGCGACTTGAACTCGAACACGGAGGGTTCCGTACCACAACTTTTTATTTTTTTTTATTTTTAGTTCTTGTTGTTATGGCGACCACCATTATACATATTCTGTGAAACTTGAAAATTTTGGTGTTACGGAACCCTCCATGTCCGATTGACTCACACTTGTCAAATCAAATCGAATCATTTTTTAAATTCTAAATAGGTTTTTACAGAGCACTTTTTGAATGTCAATACATCTACTTCGTCAATTATATCCAATATTTTTTTTATTATATTTGCTAGCTGTAATGTGTGTATTCATAAAACAATATTGGCGCCACCTCACATACCAAGTGTACAATTTCAATTAATTCCGCTCCACTATTACATACGATGACGCAAGATGCTGATCAATTTATTCGCCATAAATTTATCACTTTACGATGTTCTGCAGTGCCATAAATTCACGTTACATGCATGCATGCTCCGAATGCATTGATGCAATGCGCTAAATATTTCTGTCGGCTATTACTGTTCCACTGCTGGGCACGGGTCTCCTCTCAGTATAAGGATTAAGTCGTAGTCTGCCGCACTGGACAAGTGCAAATTGGTAGACTTTTTTTTTATAATATAGTAGTAGCAGACGAGCGTACAGTCCACCTGATGGTAAGTGGGCGGCAGCCCATGGATATCTGTAATCAACCCCAGATAGGATTAGATATTCCTACCTGAGGTCGGCCACTGATGCGCCGCTACCCCTGAGGACTAAGTTGGAACGCCTCGGAAAAGTCTGTCTCCCTTATCCTATCCTTCAAACCGGAACACAGCAGCGTCTAACATTGCTGTTATTAGGTAGAAATAGGTGTCACTTAACATACCTTTGAAAACTTTTTTTTAAATTTCTCAGTTATGCGGGTTTCCTCACGATGTTTTCATTCGCCGTTTAAGCAAGTGATAATTAAATTCTAATACGCACATAACTTTGAACAATCAGAGCCTGGGGTCTTTGAACGAGAAGTTTCTTAAGTACTAGATCGTTATATCATCATCATCATTATCATCAACCCATTACTGTCCCACTGCTGGGCACAGGTCTCCTCTCAGAATGAGAAGGATTAGGCCATAGTCCACCGCGCTGGCCAAGTGCGTATTGGTAGACTTCACATTTGAGACTTTTTTTATAAATCTCTCAGGTATGCAGGTTTCCTCACGATCGTTACATACTGGGACGTAAGCCTCGGATCCCCGAATCAGAGTTTCTTAACCACTATATTGCTACCTAAGCTTCAATTACTGCCAAAAAACGTCAAAAATATAGATAGCAACATAGTTTTCCATATTTGAGCCTAACGATAAAACAAACCTGACGGAAAGCAGTCACCGTCGCCTGGACATTTGCAACACCAGTGTCGCCAATGCATCGCCGGCTTTGAAGGAGAGCTTTTTTGCACCTTTTTGAAGAGCCCCATGTCAAACTCGTTTGTCAATTTGAATTTAAATTCGCACAATAATTGATATGGACGTAACCAGATTGCAGCCAACTCGATAACAGTATGGCACTGAGTTTTATTGGATTTTTCATAGCATGCGATGGAAATTCAATTTAGCAACTTTTAGATTTTTTTTTGGGCGAAATAAAATGAATAAAAGCTTTTCTGTTTTTATAAATAATGTTTTACGGCAATTTCGTCTAACTTATTTTATTGTTTTATGGTATTCAAACTCTTTTTAGGGTTCCGTACCCACAAGGTAAAAACGGAACCCTATTTCTAAGCTTCTGTCTGTCTGTCCGTCTGTCACAAGGCTCTATCTCTTGAACTGTAATAAGACACTTGATTTTTTTACAGAGTATGTATAATGGTGGCCGCTATAACAACAAATATTAAAAATAAAAGTTGAAAATAGATGAGGGTCAAAATAGCCTTTTAAGTAACCGCTATTTTTCAACGTTCTTCGCTTTATCTATTGAAGACAGGTAGACGAATTCAAATTCAAATCTCATTTATTCAAAATTCAGTTCAAATTATCACAATGAATTGACTTCTAATAGCAAATACTAGAAATAGATAATAAACGAAAATTTATTGATACGGAACCGTCAATGTGCGAGTATTACTTTCTGTTTATGGATACTCTGTCTATTTCTTTTTCTTGTCAATGTTATCCTGTCAAACTTTCTTCGGCAAAAACTATGCGTTACAAACTTTACAATTATAATAACTGAAACTTTTTGTATCTACTTTTTTGACATATTTTCTCGATTTTTTGTGTCGACGATACATTTTCTGTCCAGCGGTGTACGTTAGCGCGACTGAGTGGCACTCAAGCTCTTTCAGTCTTTGACACGAGAGAGCTTGCTACCACAGGGTTAAATGTCTTTCAACCCTCCCACCCCCAGCTTCTTTATCGAGAATATAGCCTTTGAGACAGTACAATCTACATAAATATTCCAAATATTCCCCAGAAGATAAAATCACAGACAGCGAGTTTAAACAGGTAATTAAAAAACAAGTTTTTTTTTGTAATATAGGAATTGCAGACGAGCATGCAGTCCACCTGATGGTAAGTGGCTATTGCCGCCCATGGACATCTGTGATCAACCCCAGACAGGGTTAGACATTCCTACCTGAGGTCGGCCACAGATGCGCCGCTACCCCTGAGGACTAAGATGAAACGCCTCGGAAAAGTATGTCTCCCTTACCACACCCTTCAAAACGGAACACAGCAGCGGCTAACACTGCTGTTGTGAGGCAGAAATAGGTGTGGCGGTGGTGCCGCCGGAGTCGAACCACAGAGGGTTCTACCACCTTCAGTACCTGGTAATTGCCTACTGTCGTATGAACATCTGTAATCAACCCCAGATAAGATTAGTCCCTCTGAGTGTGGCAACAGACGCGCCGCTACCCCTGAGGACTAACACTACTGTTATTAAGCTGAGATAGGTGTGAACCCCAGATAAGACAACTTGAGTTTGACAACAAATGCTTTGCTATCCCTGAAGACTGAGTTACAAAGCTTCGAATAAGTATGTCTCTTACCACACTTCAAACCAGAACACAGCAGCGCTACACTGCTGTTATAACAGAAACAGGTGTGGTGGTGCCACCACACTATCTTCGAGACAGTAGATCTGTATAAATAATATTGGATTGCTAATTTCAAAATAATATTTTTTTATTGTAATCACGATCTCTCAGTAACAACGTTTAAACAAGTCATTCAACAAATTGAAATGAAATGAAATGAAATATATTTATTTTGTATAGGCCAACGGCGGCACTTACAAAATGTCAGTAACAATATTTTCTTATACTATTACCGGATCGGAACGGAATTCTTTGTAAACTAGTAATTGTTATGAAAACTAAAACCGACTGCTTAACAGTATATCCTATGTCACTCCCACAATTTAGACGAATCCAACGACACCTCATATGTTAATCCGTCAAGCCGTAAGCTGCAGCGTGACAAAGAATGAGACATACATACACACGCTCGAACATTACCCTCCGTCGGGCAAAATTTTGAAAAGTAGAAAAATAAGCTTACTTCATAGCAAATCGTCCGTAGATAATAAAAATGGGATACAATAGAAGAATATACTTCCAAAAACCGTAAGTGACATCGTAAAATTCCGTAACATACCGTACCCGAACTATTATGCTGTAATAGACCCTATCGAAGGGTCTATGGGTGTTGAAGGTACCATTGATAAAGTATCCCATCCTTTTCCCATAGGAGTGATTCGGGATACATATAGATACACATGGTATAGTCCGCGTAAAACTCCTAGTCCGCTCTGAATATAGAAATGAATCGCGTCGCATGGCAAATTGTATGACTACTCCTGCTCGCAACTTCAGAGCGGACTAGCAGTTTGGCGCGGACTATACAAAAAAGATAAAAAAATAAAAAAGAAACGGTCATATTCGGATATTCGTTTATCTTATATAATAAATTCTCGTGTCACAATGTTAGTTACCGTACTCCTCCGAAACGGCTTTGCCGATTTTCACCAAATTGTATATGCATATCCAGTAGGTCTGAGATTCAGCTACTATCTATTTTTCATACCCCTAAGTGATAAGGGTTGTTCACCCTTAACACTTTTTTATTTATATGGCAACAACGTTTGCCGGGTCAGCTAGTTTCTATATAAATAGCTAAAATTGAATTGGACAGGTTGCCTGGGATTTGAACCTCAGACCCCTCGATCAACAGGCCGAGTTTCTTAACCACTAGGCTACCACTGCTTATTTCAGTACTTTGTTTTTGAAGTATGTAAAGATTTTCAAAACCTCCCTTAAAGTCCAAGGGTACATATAATTTAAGATCATTTAATTTTGCAATACGGAGGGGTGAATTCTTATGGCTGCCGCGCCCTGCGAAGTTTTTTTATTTCACCCTTGTGGCTAGTGGTGGAGTATCACGTTCCGTTTTAAGGGTTTATTTTTAAATTACTTTCCAGAATTTTGCAAAAATACTATTACCGTGAAGGCAGATTTTAGGTTCGATTCTCGGTTAAGCAAACATCAATATATTAATAATAATGTAGATTATGTTCTGGTTAAATACGCTCGTTATTCATATTCAATCCATCTAATGTTTTGTCTGCCAAAGATTTACGTTTTTCCGATGCCAAAGATTACGATTTACATTTTCTCCCTTCTAGAATTCTTCAAATTTTGAAATAAATAGATGGTTTAGTGTTCTAAAATCAGCCTTACAATTAAGAGGTCCCAGGTTTGAGTCCTAGGCAACTCGATTTCAAAATGTATGTGCATATTAGAAATAATTTATCACATGCAGGGGGTTATGGTGAAGGGAAACCTGCATAACTAAGAAATCTTAAAAAAAAATTCTCAAGGATATGTGAAGTCTACCAATACGCACTTGGCCAGCGCGGTGAACTATGACCGAAACACTTCTCACTCTGAGAGGAGATCCGTGCCCAGCAGTGGGACAGTGATGGGTCGATGACGATATAAGTTGCCCAATAGTAGAGCCACTGCCTTTAAGAATTCCATAGCTTACTGAAAGTTTTTCTAACATTTGTTACAAATCAGTAATACTTTAATGAAAAAAGTTCCGGCCACATCATAAAACTTCCACGAAATTAAATTACCCGAATACATCAATAATTTGCATATTATGAGGGAAATTCTGAAAGTACTGTGAATTATAGAGGGGAGAGGATGTCTAAATGTAGTAGAACTCAGTGGGTCGACACCGACACCACCGCCACACCTATTTCTGTTATAACGGCAGTGTAGCGCTGCTGTGTTCTGTACCCTTACCATGAGTTTTTACGTCTAGACATATATGACTGTTTTGGTATTTGTTTACGTATTTGCCCATACAATTTCCAATCACCGCCCCTGGCGGATTGTATCAGAACTATAGTATCAGTAACGTAACATTAAATGTCTAAATTGACAAAATGGCGCGTTATGTTTTGTTTCTCTTTATTGCGAACATGTGAGGCAGAAAAAAAGACTTGAGCACTTCCTTATTGTTACGTTTACTCACTGTACTGAAGCAAACGGAACAGAATAATAGATTGAGTAAACGTAAAGTAAAATTGTGTCATGTTTTGAAAACTCATGGTAAGGGTACTGATTTGAAGTATGGTAAGAGACATACTTTTCCGAGGCTCCAGCTTAGTCCTCAGGAGTAGCGGCGCATCCGTCTATCCTCGGGTAGAACTCTAATCTTATTTGGGATTGATTACAGATGTCTATGGCCGGCAGACACTTGCTATCAGGTGGACTATATGCTGGTCTACACTAATATTATAAAGAGGAAAACTTTGTTTGTTTGTTTGTTTGTTGTTTGTAATGAATAGGCTCAAAAACTACTGGACCGATTTTAAAAATTCTTTCATCATTCGAAAGCTACATTATCCACGAGTAACATAGGCTATATTTTATATGAAATATATTTGATATTTGATTTTGAGGCGGTACAAACTTTGCCGGGTCAGCTAGTCTGTTATATTATAAAAAAAACATGGCCATTTACGCACACTAGAAAATACCCTATATAATAGATAGGGTCTCACAAGAATACTTAACCTCGACTTAAATAGATCGCCCCATTGACCGACTTTAATAAATTATACGCCCATCGATCCCTTTTGTACTATTTTAAGGTTTTTAATTAGGAATAGTTAAGACAAGACTGTGTTTTTATAAGAGGCGTTTCAATTTAGTCTTAGTATTTTTTTTATAAAGTAGGAGTAGCAGACGAGCATGCAGCCCAGATGGTAAGTGGTTACTGCCGCCCATGGACATCTGTAATCAACCCCAGAGAGGATTAGATATTCCTACCTGAGGTCGGTCACAGATGTGGACTACCCCTGAGGACTAAGCTGGAACGCCTCGGAAAAGTCTGTCTCCCTTACCACACCCTTCAAACCGGAACACAGCAGCGCCTAGTTACACATTACTTATGGCATTACTTGTAATCAACTTCCGAAAAGATATCAATCCTATCCTGGATTGATTACAGCTTCATTCTTATCATAACAAAAAATCTATTGTAAAGTAATTGCATTCTAAAATCAAAATTTAAAAGGAATGCAATTTCACTGTGATTTCGTTTGAAGTGCCGACAAGATGGCGTCGTTTCCGGCGCAGTGCGCGTCTGGCAGCCATCCGGTGCGGACGTCTGTACTTTTGGGAATTAATTTTCTATTCGCTATGAACAAGGGATTTATCTTCAATGTTTTTGAAGATGGTAGATTTTTTTTAAATTTATTATCAATGTATCTGTGGCCGACCTCAGGGCTTTTATCTTATCTGGCTCTGATAACAGATGTCAATTGGTGGCAGTAGCCTTTTACCATAAGGTGGACTGCTTGTTCCATGCCTATTTCCATATTAGGTACATAAAAAACCTTATTTACATGCATAAACTTAAAAGAGAGCACTGAACTGCTGTTATAAGACAGTAATAAGTATGGCGGTGGTGACACATTCGAACCAATAAGAATTATACCACCTTTTTATTTGCCACCATCATACCAAAATACCTAAATAATATTATTATCACAAGTTTTTAAAACAAGGGTAAATCCAAATAAGTGTTAAAATCTCTAAATCTTTACAAAATACAAATAAAACGTCCCTAAGTGAGAAAGAAACCCCATTGATCCCTTAAAACCCCTATTGTGGTTACAAGAGGAATTGGAAAGGTCCATTAGCGCCATTTTCTTAACGCCATATTGAATGCGCGGGAAAAGTTTGCAAATGGCGGTGTGGATGCGTTCAGAAATAGGATTGATTTAGTTACATTTTTAGATATAAACTAGCTGACCCGGCAAACGTTGTGTTGCCATATAAATAAAAAAATGTTAAGGGTGAACAACCCTTATCACTTGGGCGTATGAATAATAGTAGCTGGTTCTCAGACCTACTGAATATGCGTATAAAATTTGGTGAAAATCGGTAAAGCCGTTTCGGAGGAGTACGGTAACTAACATTGTGACATGAGAATTTTATATATAAGAAAAAAAATATTATCTGTAATGTAAAAAATATAATGTAATTTTTTTTAGATATAAGAGTATTATTTTATGTTTTTACTCCTTATGTATAATCCTAACTAATATTGTAAATGCATATATTAGTTTATTTGTTACACATTCACGCCTTAACTACTTAACTAATTTTCATGAAATTTTGTACGTACGTTGTCAGGGGTGCAGAAATGGACATAGGGTAGCTTTTATCCCGAAAACCGTTTCCGAGGCATCGACAAAATTTATATAATTTTCAGTTCATCTCGATAAAGTATTAGAAACTAATATGATATCCTGGTGAGCTTAAGGACAATGTTATCAATTTATTGTATTGTCATCGATTTCTCACCGCGACTCATCACTGTCTTACTGCTGGGCACGGATCTCCTCTCAGAATGAGAAGGCGTAGGACACGTCCACCGAATTGGATAAGTGCGTATTGGTTGACTAATACACCTTAGATTTTTTTTAATAATCTCTAAGGCAAGCAGGTTTCGCGATGTCTTCGTTTATCGTTAAAGCACTTATTAATTTGAAAATCAGGGGCCTGGGATTCGAACCATGGACCCCTTGATTAAGAGGCTGTGAATCAGCCACTCCCCCTGAGGACGAAGCTGGAAAATGCCTCGGATAAGTATGTCTCCCTTACCACACTTCAAACCAGAACACAGCAGCGCTTAACACTGCTGTTACAACAGAAGCAGGTGTGGCGGTGGTGCCGTCAGAGTCGAACCACAGAGGGTTCTACCATCTTCAAAATTATAATAAATATATTACATAATGTATATAATATAACCTGACATTATTTCCTCATAAAACACGCATACTCATATTACAAAGGACTATAATATTACGCTTCAGTGAAAACGTCGCCCATATTCATATCACTGCATTATCATGACATAATTGATTTAACTAATTAGGCGCGGTAATGGCTGACAGGACGCGGCGCCATTTTGCGGAGCGCCGCGGCATGGCGGGCGGAAGTCAATTACTTTCCTTTATTGTTATTAATTACGGATGGATTTGTCTTTGCTAAGATATAATTAGTGTAATCCAAGAGTATTTACAAAGGAATTATTTATTTCTATTATCTGTAAAATAATATTACAAGTAGGATTAATTATTCATTATAGTAAAAGTCTATTTTTCTAAATTTTTAGGGTTCCATATGAAAAAAGAATCGGATGTATTTATTATAAGATCACTCGTGCGTTTGTATGTACTACTGTCACAGCCAACGTTTACTTTTAAGATTTCTCAGGTATGCAGGTTTCCTCACGATGTTTTCCTTCACCGTTTTAGCATGTGGTTTTAGCAACTTGCAACTAATAATTAATTTGTAATACTCACATGACTTTGAAAACTCAGGATTTGCCTGGGATTTGAACCTCGGACCCCTTGATCTAGAGGCCGAGTTTCTTAACCACTATGCTATCACTATTATCAACTACTTACTTGACCCAAATCGGAATAACTTAATGTATATAGCATTTAATTATATAAAGTTGAACTATTTGCGCCAATCAATAATATCGGCGATACGAATATATATCAACTTCAAACAATTACATTGTTCCTACAAGATACCGACGACAGTTGGAGTTGTGGTACAACGAAACATAATTGATTTTGGAGGTGGCATATTACGAGTACGCACATTTATAAAATTAATGTACATGAAGACATTTAATGTAAGTCTGAAATTGTGGAACCTTTTGTGGTTCGACGATAGCACCACCGTCACACCTGTTTCTGTTATAACAGCAGTGTAGCGCTGCTGTTATGGTTTGCAGTGTGGTAAGAGACATACTTAACCGGGGCGTTCCTACGTAGTCCTCTGATAGCGGCGCTTGTGGCCGACCTCAGGTGGGAATATCTAATCCTATCTGGGGTTGATTACAGATGTCCATGGGCGGCAGTAGCCACTTACCATCAGGTGGACTGCATGCTCGTCTGCTACTCCTATATCATAAAAAAATATATATATTCGACAAACATTACCCTCCGCTGTCCGGGGAACAATTAATTTCCACTAAAAGAATAAGGAAAAGTGACCACTCAAGCACGTAATATAAAATAATGTGTTCTTTTTCTCGCAGTTAATGTTGCACGAATGTTGTGGAGGAAAATGTAGTGTCTAATGTGATTACAGAATTGTGTACACTTACTGTAATTTTGTAGGTGGTAGAAAAAATCGGTTTCAGTTGCGGTAAATAAAACTATAGAGATTTACTAGCTGATCCGGCAAACGTTGTGTTGCCATATAAATAAAAAAATGTTAAGAGGAACAACCCTTATCTCTTAGGGTTATGAAAAATAGATAGTAGCCGATTCTCAGACCTATTATAAAATTTGGTGAAAATCGGTAAAGCCGTTTCGGAGGAGTACGGTCACTAACATTGTGACACGACAATTTTATATATAATATTAGTGAATCCTATGTCCCACTGGGCAAGGGTCTTCTCTCAGAATGAGGATTCGTCCATAGTCCACCGCGCTGGCCAATTATTTGTTGAGAGTAGTTTTTTTAAAGATTTCTTAGGTATGCAGGTTTCCTCACGATGTTTCCCTTCACCGTTAAAGCAAGTGATTATTCATTTCTACAATAATACGCAGATAACTGAAAAATCAGAGAAACCTGTTTTTCTTTACGAGGGGGAAACCTTCAAAAGGTACCCGGCGACGCCGGATTATGTGGGATTTTTACCGCACTAAAACCCCCCGGTAGCCGTCCTCAACGGCAACGGTTTTGGAGCCAACCAAACAAACAAACAAAGTTTTCCTCTTTATAATATTAGTGTAGATATTAAATTAGTAATATTTTTAGTTACCTCGCGGCTCGCACCCTCAGATTAAGGCGCAGAATTCCAAACTATTCTGCCTTTTTATTATGCCGTATCCGCACCGTACGTATTGTAATGTTCTAGGGAGTAATATCACGGTATCGCCCAATTTGGGAATGATGTTATTAATTATTCAACGAAACAGATATCTGACGCCACGCCGGCGGAACGATATCGATATGTGGATATTCCGATATTATTATTTTTTATAATATAGGAGTAGCAGACGAGCATACAGTTCACCTGATGGTGAGCTAATGCCGCCCATGGATATCTTTTATCAACCCCAGATAGGATTAGATTCCTATCTGAGGTCGGCCACAAATCCCCCGCTAACCTTGAGGACTAAGTTGGAATGCCTAGAATGCCTTACCACACCCTTCAAACCAGAACACAGCAGCGCTTAACACTACTGTTATGAGGTAGAAATAGGTGTGGCGGTGGTGCCGCAGGAGACGATACACAAAGTGTTCTACCACCTTCAATTAAAATATTTATGTCCCAATTCGTCTCACTGCTGGGCAGGATAACTGGGATGTCTGGTTCACTATCACCTTCATATCACATATCACCACCATGAGTGGTGGTAGAACTGTGATACGACGGCGGCATCACCGTCACACCTGTTTCTGTTATAAAAGCAGTGTAGCGCTGTTGTGTTACGGTTTGAAGTGTGGTAAGGACATAGTTATCCGAGGCGTTCCAGCTTAGTCCTCAGGCGTTTGTTTTATAATATAGGAGTAGCAGACGAGCATGCAGTCCACCTGATGGTAAGTGGCTACTGCTGTATAAGCATCTGTAATCTAAGCCAGATAAGATTAGATTCCTACATGACGTCAGTCACAGATGCGTCGCTACCTCTGAGGACTAAGTTGGAATGGGTAGCAACCCATCTGTGGCCGATCTCAGATAAGACTCTAATCTTATCTGGGTTTAATCACAGACGTTCTTAGGCGGCAGTAACCATTTGCTACTGGACTGCATGCTCGTCAGCTACTTCTATATAAAAAAATATTGTTTAGATACTTAAAACTTTAGAGTCATGTCCACAGCATACAACCGGGCCGCAGGGCGTGCTCGTTAAGTCTAACAAAGCTACTCGTAGTAGCGTTCACTGTCTATTCGCACGTTACTGTACTTTGTATAGCCCTTACAGGATTTTCGAAGTGGCTAATTTTAGTCGCTGCTCATGAAATCTACAAAAAACAATAAAACAGTGTTAGTCTTGTCATAAACGGCTTAATAGCTTAGTCATTGCTAGTTTAAAGTTGAGTTCTGTTGAGAGAAACAATAAAAATCAATGATAGGCTAGTCAAAAACGGTGTTAACATAGTCATGATGATCATTGATATAATAGTCAAATCATTTAAAATTCATCCTCTGACTCTCCAGGTCCAGAGTTCATATCCTGGACGCATATCTTTGTTAAACTGATTAATTACTATCTTGTGCTTTAAGGAAGAAAGAAAACATTTTGGGTTACCTATTTAGAGTTTGTAAAAGAAAATTTAAAATGTTTGTAGACTGTACTAATCTGCACTTGATCAGAGAGTATATGGCCTAAACTCTTAATTGCGAAGAGAACAGTGCCCAGCAGTGGGCAGCAATTGATGATAATATTAAATCTAATACTAGTCATGTCCACAGCACTCCACCGGGCCGTAGGGCGTGCCCGTTAAGTCTAACAAAGCTAGTAGCTAGTGTCTATTCGCACGCTACTGTACTCTGTATAGCACTTACAGGATTTTCAAAATGACTAATATTAGTATTTGTACAGCCCCTACAGGGTTTTCAAAATGACTAATATTAATAATTGCTTGTGAATACAACTAAAACAATGGCTTTTCAATGATAGATTATTCATAAACAGTGATAGCTTAGCCCTAATCATTGATAGTCTAGTCATAGAAATCAATCTTTTCGCGCTTAAAGTCCGGGGTTTGAAGCAAGTTTCTTTGATTTTGCGAAGCTTTCTACAAATCAATTTACAACTAATTACCGCTAATTTATTAATTTCAAGCTTTAAAGCTGACGGAAATCATGCCGAGGCAATTTGACTAAGTTTAAAAAAAAAATCAAAAAATGTAAGGCCTACCAATTCACACTTAACTAGATAGAATGCTCTTCTAACTCTGGATATGCGCAGCAGTGGGACAGCAGTATGATGATAAACTCAACGTTTATTACGTGATAGTCATGTCCACAACACACTAAGGGCCGTAGGGCGTGCTCGTTAGGTCTGACAAAGCTAGTAGTGTCTGTCTATTCGCATGCTACTGTACTCTGTATACCCATTACATTTTCAAAGTGACTAATATTAGTATTTGTACAGTCTCTACATGGTTTTCAAAATGACTAATATTAGTCATCGTTCAATTAACTGAAAACGAAGGCTATTCAGTGATAGCTTAGTCATGAGTCATAAACAATGGTAGACTAGTCATAAACAGTTAGGCTATTCAATAACGGTGATGGCTTAGTCATAATCACTGCTAGTAAAATTCATCTGATGCTCAAGGTCCAGAGTTCAAATCCTGAACACATTTATTTTTGTACAAATTAATTACTATCATGTGCTTAAGCGAAAAATCGAAATATTTTGAGGTAATACTAATATAATAATAACTAGCAGAACCCGCGGCTTCGCCCGCGTAAAAAAATATGATATGACATACAAATAACTGTAATCGTAAATTTGTTTGTACCTTTAACAATTTTAACGATAAAGTGGCATTAATATTTAATTAATAAAAGCTTTTCGTCACTGTGTACCTAAATTGGTTAAGGTTTCTTCAGAAACATACACTAAAACTCTAATTAGTGGACTGTAATGAAACTTTATTTAAAATATAAGTTTCATGTAGGATACAATATTTATTATTTACACTATTCCATAGGAACCGTCCATCTATGGGGCCTTACATACAGTGGTTCTTTCCAGGATCTCTGACTGGGCGATTAGAGCTCTCATTCTTACCACCCGCAACTCCAGAAGTCCCCCTTTAGTCTCGTACGACAGGCAGGGGATACTGTAGCCCTGTTCTAGCTCAAAATTTTAATCCAAGATCTATGTATCTATCACATCACCATCACTAATCCACGCATAACCACAACCATACCCCACGGCAGGACAAAATGTTGGCACATAGTGTGTCCAAAGTAGTTGCGACGTATCTAATCAGTATACCAAAATGTAGGCCAATTTGTATAAACTTACGCATTATCATATATAAAATTTGCAGCCGTCCGTGGTCGTGAATTTGTCTAAATAGACGTTATCTGAAATTTTACGTTTCTAAGTTCGAACTTAAAAGATTCCCGTATACATACATATAACACTAACTATACCTCCTTAGTAGAATTTCAAAAACATCCTATGTACATATGCATCAATAAATACTTTATCAGCAAATTTCTGAAAGCTAATATTCAACACCAGCGGTCGGCAACCCGACACCCACAGGTGATGTGTGGCCCGCGACTTTCCCTTGTGGCCCGGGGATCTGTGCGTTACTAATAATTGGCCAAGTGCAAGTCAAACCCGCACCTGGAGGGTTCAGTACAACCAAAATTTTCATTTTTTTAAATTTCTAGTATTTAATATTACAGCAACCATTAAAGTACACACATTGCGAAAATTTGAACTGTCTACCTCTAACGGTTCAAAAGTTGGTTGGAAAAATAACGAATAGCAGTTTGTTATATGGGGTCCCCTTTTTGTTTTCAACTTTTTTTTTATTTTTAGTATTTGTTGTTATAGCAGCCACCGTTATGCAACCTCTGTAAAAATTTCACATGTCTATCTATTACGGTTCCAGAGATAGAGCCCTGTGACACACGGACAGACGGACAGACAGCGAAGTCTTAGTAACAGGGTTCCGTTTTTATCCTTTAGGTACGGAACCCTAAAAAACCGCTGTTCTGCACTTCAGCACGCGCAATACATTGCCATGTTAAAAATATATGTTACTACGGCCCGTGGAATTTCGCCCTACACTAAACTTCTCTGCACTCTGTTCTTTTTCCAGTCACGCCAAAGGAAGTAACTTCAATAACGGTTTTTAAAGAAACTTTCTTTACTTATAGCACCCTAATGGGGTTGATTGTTGAGTTGCTAAAAATGCTGAAACAGATGTGTAAACAGAAAGGCATGATGCATACACCCTTTTATAGCCGTCTTAAGGGTTGATCTAAAAAAAACAGTGACTCAGATACTTCATTAAGTCCAATGATAGTTTTTCATAATGGTTGCTTCCAAATTCACGGATTATAAAATATATAAAGTTCGAACCCCTATTTAACGACCTCAAGGGTTGATTTGGTGTGTGAAAATGGAAAAATAGTGATATATTATTTACAACCAGAAAGCAATTTACCAATTTTCATAGACTTTGCTTCAAAATCTGCGGACTTCTAAACGAAGTTTCCACCCCTATTTTACCTTCTTAAGGGTAGATTTTCCATAAACGGTGTTAAATAAGCTCTATTATTTCGAACCAGAACGCTACATACTGTTTTTACAATCCATGTTTCCAAATGAACCGATTTTAAAATAAAGTTCTATTCCCTATTAATCGAACTTAAGGGTTGATTTTCCAAAAACGGTAAAATAGGTGTTCTATTATTTACAATCAGAAAGCTGAATACTAATTTTCATAGACTTTGTTTCAAAATCTGCGGACTTCCCAACAAACTTTCAACCCCTATTTTACCCTCTTAAGGATAGATTTTCCATAAATGGTGTTAAAAAAGTTCTATTATTTCCAACAGGAAAGCCAAATGCAAATTTTTATAGACCTTGCTTCCGAATTAACGGAGTTTGAAATAAAATTCCAACCCCCATTTAACGACCTTAAGGGATGATTTTCCAAAAACAATGAAATAGGTGATTAATTATTTTCTATCAAAAACCCAAATACCGATTTTTATACAGTTTACGTCAAATCTGGGGGACTCTCATACAAACCTACAACCCGTATTTAACCCAAATAAGGGTTGATTTTCCAAAAACGATAGAATTAAAGTTCCACTATATCTTACCAGTGAGGCAATGGCTAACTTTCATAGTGCTGGCTTTCAAATCCGAATTTTTTAAAATAAGCTGTCAACCCTTATTTTACCAACTTAAGGGTTGATTTTCCAAAAATGGTGAAATAGGTGTTTAATTATTTTCTATCGAAAACCCAAATACCGATTTTCGTACAGTTTACATCAAAACTGGGGGACTTTCATACAAACTAACAACCCTTATTTAACCCATATAAGGGTTGATTTTCCCAAAAACGCTAGAATTAAAGTTCCACTATATATAATCAGTAAGGCAATGACTAACTTTCGTAGTGCTGGCTTTCAAATTGGCAAATTCTAAAATAAACTGTCAACCCTTATTTTACCAACTTAAGGGTTGATTTTCCAAAAACTATGAAATAGGTGTTTAATTATTTTCTACCAAAAAGCTAAATACAGATTTTCATAGAGATTAGATCAAAACTGGGGGATTTTCATACAAACTTACAACCCTTATTTAACCCACATAAGGGTTGATTTTCCATAAACCGTAGAATTAAAGTTCCACTATATCTAACCAGTAAGGCAATGGCTAACATTCATAGTTCTGGCTTTCAAATTGGCAAATTTTATAATAAGCTGTCAACCCTTATTTTACCAACTTAAGGGTTGATTTTCCAAAAATGGTGAAATAGGTATTTAATTATTTTTAATCGAAACCCCAAATACCGATTTTCATAGAGTTTACATCAAAACTGGGGGAATTCCATACAAACTTACAACCCTTATTTAACCCACATAGGGGTTGATTTTCCAAAAACGGTAGAACTAAAGTTCTATTATATCTAACCAGTAAAGCAATGGCTAACTTTCATAGTGCTGGCTTTCAAAATGGCAAAATTTAAAATAAGCTGTCAACCCCTATTTAACCACCTTTAGGGTTGATTTTGAAAAAACCCTTAGATTAGATTTTTATTACTTTAAATCAGAAAGCTAAATACCAATTTTCATTCAGTTTGCTTTAAAACTGACGGACTTTCATATTAACTTTCAACCCCCATTTAACCCCCTTAATGGTGGAATATCAAAAAATCCGTTCTTAGTGCGCATCTACATTATAAAATGAAGCTATATTCCAAATTTCATGATTGTAGCTTCAGTAGTTTAGTCAAAACCTTGATTAATACGTTTCGAACGTGAGTATCTTTTCGCTTTTATATATATAGATACTTATAGTTTCTACAGTTTAGCCCACTTACAGTTTGTATAAAAACATGAAAATTGTGTGAAGCAGAGGGTCTATGGCCTAACTCTTCAATCTTCGAAGACATCTGTGCCCAGCAGTGGGCAGCAATTGATGTTAATATTAAACCCTATACTAGTCATGTCCACAGCACCCATCGGGCCGCAGGGCGTGCTCGTTAAGTCTAACAAAGCTACGCGAAGTAGCGTTCACTGTCTATTCGCACGCTACTGTACTCTGTATATCCCTTACATTTTCAAAATGACTAATATTAGTATTTGTACAGCCCCTACAGGGTTTTCAAAATGACTAATATTACTATCATGTGCTGTAACTAAGAAGGAAAACATTTTGTTGAGTTAGTAGAAGAAAAATGAAAAAAATATATAAAGTCTCCCAATCTACACTTGATTAGAGAGTCTCTGGCTTAAACTCAATTTGCGAAGAGGCAGTGGGCGATTGATTCTCTTCTTGCGGTGCCTCTTCAACTAGTGAAGGCTGTCAATTTCCTAATTCCCTCACGGTTCTTTGAGAGGCGAAATGGTTCAGCTGCGCTTGCTATTCCGGTCCACTTTCGATTGTTTCGCAGCCAAGATTTTTTTCTTCTCAATTGATGATAATATTCAACCCTTCACTAGTCATGTCCACAACACACTAAGGGCCGCAGGGCGTGCTCGTTAAGTCTAACAAAGCTACTCGTAGTAGCGTTCAGTATCTATTCGCACGCTACTACTCCCGTAATTGAAAATGTTCAAAGGGACTTATATTTTCTTCAAAACAAATCCTAATCCTCTACTACCGCGTTTCCCAACCTGTGGTCCGCGGACCCCTTAGGGTCCGCGAGTGTATGTATGGGGGTCCGCGGTGTCATCTCTGGACCATACATAAATCGCTCATTAAATGCAAAAGGGCCGCAAAACAAAAAATCAGCAAACCAGTTTTATTAGAAAAATGTGATCTAAGCACACGATATTTAAAAAAAATAAAAAAGATGCATCCAATGATCTATAACACAATTATTAATCTATAAATAAAAGAAAAAATACATAAATTGGGTTTTCAAATTTAGTTTTGGCTCTCCTGTAAAAAAAATATATTTGGGATTGCGTTTTTTTTGCTGTTTATTTTATTAAGGGGGTCCGTGAAAACTGTTCTAGATTTCCTAAGGGTCCGTGGACTGAAAAAGGCTGGGAAACGCTGCTCTACTACTATCTAAGTTCCACTGGCATCAGGTTCTACCTTCCTACAGCTGCATACACAAGAACAACCCATCCTTCTTAAACCTTTTAGAACCTATCACACGCAACCTAATATATTCTTCTCGAAATTCCAGGGATCTAAGCAGGAATGAACTGACGGCAATCAGCAGGAGGACATTCAGAGGCCTGACGGCGCTGAAGAGCCTCCACCTGGATGGGAACCAGCTGAAGTGTATCGCTGAGAAGGCGCTGGAACACCTCAAAAGCTTGGAAGTGCTGTAAGTACCACTCTTCGGGGTTCTTCACCAGCTCCATACTAACCATAGTTATTTGGTTAATATGGAGGTTTTTTATAATATTGCTGTAGCAGACGAGCATGCAGTCCACTTGATGGTAAGCTACTGCCGTGTAAATCTGTAATCAACCCCAGATAAGACTAGATTCTTATCTGAGGTCGGTCACAACGCCGCTACTTCTGAGGACTGAGCTGGAATGCCTCGAATAAGTATATCTCCCTTACCACACTTCAAACCAGAACACAGCAGCGCTTAACACTGTATTCATTAAGCAGAGATATTAAATCAGCACTTTGAAGGAGGTAGAACCCTCTGTGGTTTGGCTCCGGTGGCACCACCGTCACACCTGTTTTTGTTACAATAATGTTAAGCTGTGTTCCGCCTTCAGACGTGCAGAAAGACGTACTTTTTCGATACGTTCCAGCTTAGTCTACAGTAGTAGATCTTGTCTCTCCAGTAGGACTCTAATCTGGATTGATTACAGATGTCCATACGGTACTGCCGTACTTACCATTAAATGACTGCATGCTACTTCTGCATTATAAAGAACTTTACAACAAATAGGTTAAATTCTGGGCCGACCTCAGGTAGGATTAATCTTATCTGGTTTGATTACAGATGTCCACGGCAGTAGCTTACCATCAGAGGACTGCATGCTACTCCTACAACTTTTACGAACCTTTTTTTTTTTTTTTTTTTTTAACGCGGAGAAATCCTCATGGATTCCCTTCCGCCCGGGGGAACGAAAGGGATATGTCGGACTCTTACCGACTAAAACTCCGCGGCGTTCCTCTGGACGCTCGACGCCGGGTCGCGAGAAGCGTTAGCATTACATTCGCGACCCGGCAACGTCGGCCGGCGCTGATGTTAACGCCAGCCACTTCCCGAGAGGGAGGGGCCTCTCTCAATTATATTCCTCATGAGATGAGCGTGCGGAACGCACACACGACATCTCGAGCCCTAAAGACCGGAATTGGATTCCCCCGAATCCGCCTCCGTGGACTCAGGGAACGGGGAAAGAGCGGCTTTCGAAAGCCGCTCTACGGCGTCCCGTGCGCCTGCGACGGACTGGCTGGGCAGACAGAGCTTCCCTGACCCTTTCCGCCGCCTCCTTGGCGAGCATTACTGCTTCGACTTTTACGAACCTAACCTAACCTAACCTAACCTAACCTAACCGGTTTTATTTCTAGGACGTTAAACAACAACAACCTGACATATCTATCGGTGGAAGCGGCGTCAGTAGCGCGACTGCACACGTTGCGACTGACCGACAATCCGATCGTGTGCGACTGTCGCGTCGCGCATCTGTCGGCGGCTGTGCGCGCGGCCGGTATCCTTGGTGTTGGGGCGAGGTATGTTATGTCGGTGGCCACCCATATTATAATAAAGTTAATTGATGTAGTCAATCCGTTACTATACCACTGCTGGGCACGGGTCAGAATGAGGTCGTAGTCCACTGCAGCTAAATGTGAATTGGTAGACTTCACATACCTTCGAAAAGTTTATTTAAATACTTCTATGCAGATTTCCTCAATTTGAGAACATTTTTAAAGATCCCTCCTCAGGTGAGCAGGTCTCACAATATTTTTCTTTACCGTTAACAAAACAATTACAGAGCTTTGATAAGTAAAATAGAAAGATACTTCACTGCCTTGAAATTGAATAAACCTCAAAGGAAGACTTTATTGTTATTTTTTTGAATTGTTGGCAAATAAAAAAACCATTACATACAAAAATCCTTTTTTTAAAATCAAAATCTTTTCATTTTCAGATGCCAAGCTCCCGCTGCGTTCAGAGGAGCCCTGCTGACAGAATTGGAGGCCCATGAGCTGATATGCAATGGTAATTGACTTTACACTATAGGAGTAGCAGACGAGCATGCTCCACCTGATGGTAAGCTACTGCCGTATGGACATCTGTAGTCAACCCCAGATAGGATTAGATTCCTACCTCAGGTTGGCCACAGTGCACCGGTGCTCGCGAGGACTAAGTTGGCCAGATGAGATTGGAGTCCTATCTAAGGTCGGCAACAGATGTGCCGCTACCCCTGAGGACTAAGCTAAAATGCCTCGGAAAAGTCTCCCTTACCACACTTTAAACCAGAACACAGCAGCGCTTAACACTGCTGTTATAACAGAAATAGGTGTGACGGTGATGCCATCGGATAGAAACCTACCTACCACCTTCGTCGACTGCATGCCTCTATATCTTAGTACTACATTTTACCCATGCCTTCGCTCACTATCAGATGTTTCTATCTTTTCCTCGGGAACGGTACTTTTTTCGGCATAAAAGCTACCCTATGTCCTTTTCTGCACCTGACAACGTGTGTACATTTCATTTATTTTATTTTTATAACATAAGAGTAGCAGACGAGCATGCAGTCCACCTGATGGTAAGTGGCTACTGCCGCCCATGGACATCGGTAATCAACCCCAGATAGGATTAGATATTCCTACCTGAGGTCGCCCACAGATGCGCCGCTACCCCTGAGGACTAAGCTGGAATGCCTCGGAAAAGTCTGTCTCCCTTACCACACCCTTCAAACCGGAACACAGCAGCGCCTAACACTGCTGTTATTAGGTGGAAATATGTGTGGCGGTGGTGCCGCCGGAGTCGAACCACAAAGGGTTCTACCACCTTCAATCATTCATGACAATCGATTATGTAGTTAAGATGTGACTGTGTGTTTGTTTGTTAAACACACACACATACGCATTTATATTAATAGTATTATGAAGTAGGAGTGGCGATCTGAGATCGATTAATCGAAGAATCGATCTTTTCGGAAAAAAAATCGGCCATTTCAATCGATCTCTCGTCCTTAAAAATCGAAAGACGATCTTTTCGAAGTTGGTTGAATATATTATAGACATTTTTTGATGACGGATACGTATTTCAGTGCTTGTATAGTCCTGATGACCTTTTCGCTATCTTCGATCCCTTTTTAGCTGAAGAGATTAAAGATCGATTTTTGGAGAATCGTTTTTTTGTCTCGATTTTTTTGTAAATCGATTTATTGCACTTCGATTCGAATAGAATTCGTGGTAGAACCCTTCGTGGTTCGACTCCGGCGGCACCACCGCCACACCTATTTCTGTTATAACAGCAGTGTTAGGCGCTGCTGTGTTCCGGTTTGAAGGGTGTGGTAAGGGAGACAGACTTTTCCGAGGCGTTCCAGCTTAGTCCTCAGGGGTAGCGGCGCATCTGAGGCTGACCTCAGGTGGGAATATCTAATCCTATCTAGGCTTGATTACAGATGTACATGGGCGGCAGTAGCCACTTACCGTCAGGTGGACTTTAAGCTCGTCTGCTACTCCTATATTATAACAAAAAAAAAGATAAAATTCAAGAATCGATCTTATTTGGAAAGAGTCGTCATCCCTATTACGAAGCCTATATTAAGGTTTTTCTTCCAGGTCCCTCTACAGCGATATCGACGGAGTGCTCCGCGGAGCCGCGCTGTCCTCCGCCCTGCAGGTGCACTCCGGACGGTACAGTCGACTGCCGGGAGAAGCTGCTCTCAGAACTACCGGCTACCATACCCCATCGGGCAACTGAGATGTGAGTAACTGCTGGGCACTGTACCCTTACCAGGAGTTTTTACGTTTCGACAAATATGACTGTTTTGGTATTTGTTTACGTATTGCCCATACAAATTCCAATCAGCGCCCCTAGCGGATTGTGTCAGAACTAGGAAATCGTATGGGCCAATACGTAAACAAATACCAGAACAGTCATATTTGTCGAAACGAAAAACTCCTGGTAAGGGTACTGGTCTCTCAGAATGAGGATTAGGCCATAGTCTACCGCTGGCCAAGTGCGTTGGTAGACTTCACACACCTTGGAGATTTTTTGAATAATCCCTCAGGCATGCAGGTTTCCTCATGCTGATCTCCTTCACCTTTATAGCAAGTGATAATATGAATATTTTTTTATTATTTTGTAGGAGTAGCAGACGAGCATGCAGTCCACTTGATGGTAAGTGGCTACTGTCGCCCATGGACATCTGTAATCAACCCCAGATAGGATTAGATATTCCTACCTAAGGTCGGCCACAGATGCGCCGCTACCCCTGAGGACTAAGCTGGAACGCCTCGGAAAAGTCTGTCTCCCTTACCACACCCTTCAAACCGGAACACAGCAGCGCCTAACACTAGTGTTATTAGGTAGAAATAGGTGTGGCGGTGGTGCCACCGGAGTCGAACCACAAAGGATTCTACCATCTTCAACTCTAAATAGGATTAGATTTCTATCTAACGCGCCGCTAGCCCTGCCAACTTAGCTGGTACGCCTCGGATAAGTATGTCTCTTACCACACTTCAAACCAGAACACAGCAGCGCTACACTGTTGTTATAACAGAAACAGGTATGACGATGGTACCGGAGTCGAACCACAAGGGGTTCTACCACCTTTATTACAGCAATTGTAATATTTGCTGTAATTTACCCGAATAAAGTATTGTTTTTTTTTCTTTCTTATTTTCTTTGTTTCTTTCTTTCCAGCCGTCTAGAACAGAACGAGATAACCGAGGTCGGTCCCGGCGCGTTTTCCGCGGTGAAACGCGTCGCTAGGATCGATCTCTCCAACAATAAGATTATGAAGATAGCTGCCGATGCCTTCAACGGTCTAACACACCTGACTTCATTGTGAGTTACTCTTTGTATACAACGCCATCTGTTGTCCCTTTCATTTTTATCGCTTTTTGAATGCCCAGCGACTTGTATACATGTCCCGAAACAAAAAATGTCCTAATCGGCCCATGGACATGCATACATGTCCGAATTTAGCGCCTTGGTATTTGGCTTATTTTAAATTATCTACGTATTATTTGTGGCTAAAATATGGCTTTTAATATGTAGTATGTGAACCTATTTTACCGATACAACGTATTCCTTCACGTCACTAGTACAAAAAAATAAAATTATGACATTTCTATTCAGTGACTTCTCGGTGTCAAGTGAAAAGTTTGGTAAGGCGCGCTCGGGCATCTTCGGCCGAGTTCGGCTGGACGAGTAGAAGCATTAGTTGTAAACAGCGCCATCTTTTGTCCCTTTTAAGACAATAGCTTTAAGGACATGTTGAAGCGCCATCTTGTTGTTTTTTTGTAATCGTTTTTCTTGTAATAGTGTCACTTCCTGTGCATGTAGATATTGGTACACACACTTGATTAGGGTTCCGTACCCAAGAGTAAAAACGGAACCCTATTACTAAGCCTCCGCTGTCTGTCACAGGGCTCTATCTCTTAATACATTGACACTTGTATTTTTTACAGAGTATGTAACCTATGGCCGCTATAACAATAAATACTAAAAATAAAAAAGCTTAAAAAATGGGGATCCCCAAACAACAACCCACTTTTGACATGTTTCGCTTTATCTATTTAACTGTAATAGGTGACAGTTCAAATGTTCTCAATGCATTTATTTCTATGGCTACTATGATAACAAATATTAAAAATAAAAACAAAATTTTGGTGGTACGGAACCCTCCGTTCGCGTTTGACTTGCAATTGGCCAATTTTATTTCTTAATTGTCAAAAAAGTATATTTTCTTACATATATAAAGTACATTTTCTTTTATTTCAGAGTGTTATATGGCAACAAAATTAAGGATCTACCTTCAGGCATCTTCTACGGACTGTCTTCATTACAATTATTGTAAGTAAAAAGTTTTACAATAAAAATATTTTTACAATAATAATTATTGGGTATAAGATAATTTGTTTAATGAAAAATATACAAAAAGTTGTTTTCAAACCTTTTTTATTCAAAACTTCTAGTGCCCGCGGCTTCGCCCGCGTTTAAAAATTAAACATGACATACATATAACTGAAAATTTGTAACTTCATTGAAATGACAGTGGCGCCATCTGTCGAAAATTGGTCGTACCAACTCAGAAACCTTCGTGGGCTCATGCACAACAACTTTGCTAAAGATCTTCACATGATCGAATGCATAGTTTACGATTCTATAAAGGACATACAGACAAAAAGTATACGAAAAAGTTGGTTTTTAAAAACTAATCTATTTATACAAGTTAAGTAACTTATGTAGTGGTAACTTCGATAGTGGTAAGTATAAATTTAAAGTTTTCCAAAATTGTTTCAGACTTCTAAACTCCAACGAAATTTCTTGTATCAGGAAGGATACCTTCAGGGATCTTCAGAGTCTGAAATTACTGTAAGTATCTTTGTATATTACAAACTTTTATTTACCTTACTAGCTGACCCGGTAAACGTTGTGTTGCCATATAAAAAAAAATGTTAAGGGTGAACAACCCTTATCACTTAGGGGTATGAAAAATCGATAGTAGCCGATTCTCAGGCCTACTGAATATGCATATCAAATTTGGTGAAAATCGGTAAAGCCGTTTCGGAGGAGTAGGGTAACTAACATTGTGACACGAAAATTTTATATATAAGATGTTTTATATTTTCAGATCTCTATATGACAACAATATAGGATCCTTGCCTAATGGTACCTTCGACTCTCTCACTGGAATACAAACATTGTAAGTAATTTTATACCTTTTTTTTTACGAGGGGGAAACCTTCAAAAGGTACCTGGTGTCGTGGGAGCGACGTAGGGTTACGTGGGATTCTTAAAGCCCCTTTTAGTCGCCTCTTACGACAAGCAGGAGATACTGTAGCCCTATACTGAGGTCATTTTATACCTTTTTTTTTTTTTTTTTTTGTTAACGAGGGGGAAACCGTCAAAAGGTACCCGGTGTCGTGGGAGTGACGTAGGGTTACGTGGGATTCTTACCGCACTAAAACCCGCCCGGTGGCCGTCCTCAGCGCTGCGTAGAGGGCTCCGGGATCTCCAAAGGAACGCAACCGGAGCCCTCTTAGCGCGTGCCCCGTCGGGCTCTGCCCAGGTCATTTTATACCTAGACTTTATTTAGCTAATAACTTTTCGTAATTTTGCTTGAGAGATGAAGGTAAATACCTATTTCTATAATAACAGCAGTGTTAAGCGCTGCTGTGTTCCGGTTTGAAGTGTGGTAAGAGAAATGCTTATACGAGGCGTTCCAGCTTAGTCCTCAGGGGTATCGGCGCATCTGTGGCCGACCTCAAATAGGAATTTAATCTTCTGGGGTTGATTACAGATACATGGTAAATAAGTAATATAAACAGCATGGTAGAGTAGTATACGGAAGTAGCCAATTACCATCAGGTACTGCAGGCTCGTCTGCTGTCCATGAGAACTAAGCTGGAACGCCTCGGACAAGTATGTCTGTTACCACACTTCAAATCCGAACACAGCAGCGCTACACTGCTGTTATAACAGAAACAGGTGTGGCGGTGCCGCCGAAGTCGGACCACAAACGGTTCTACCACCTGATTATATATATACAAAAAGAAAAGAAAAAGCCCAACTAATTCCTATTCCCAGGCATCTAGGGCGTAATCCCTTCGCCTGTGACTGTGCTCTTCGCTGGTTAGCGGTCTACCTCCGCAAGAACCCCATAGAGACCTCGGGAGCGAAGTGCGAGTCCCCGAAGCGAATGAACAGGAAGAGGATTGACGCGCTACGGGAAGAGAACTTTAAGTGCAAACGTGAGTAGGAATATCTTTAGCTTTTGATATACTCGATTGTGGAGGGTAATGTTTTAACCGATTATGGAGGGTAATGTTTAATAGGTTATTTCTACCTAATAATAGCAGTGTTAGGCGCTGCTGTGTTCCGGTTTGAAGGGTGTGGTAAGGGAGACAGACTTATCCGAGGCGTTCCAGCTTAGTCCTCAGGGGTAGCGGCGCATCTGTGGCCGACCTCAGGTAGGAATATCTAATCCTATCTGAGGTTGATTATAGATGTCCATGGGCGGCAGTAGCCACTTACCATCAGGTGAACTGCATGCTCGTCTTCTACTCCTATATTATAAAAAAAAAAAGGTTGTGGAGGGTAATGTTTGTAAAAGATTGTGGATGGTATAACGGATGATGTATGATGGTTTTAACGGATTGTGGAGGATACTGTTTAACGGATTGTGGAGGGTAATGTTTGTAAAAGATTGTGGATGGTATAACGGATGATGTATGATGGTTTTAACGGATTGTGGAGGATACTGTTTAACGGATTGTGGAGGGTAATGTTTGTAAAAGATTGTGGATGGTATAACGGATGATGTATGATGGTTTTAACGGATTGTGGAGGATACTGTTTAACGGATTGTGGAGGGTAATGTTTGTAAAAGATTGTTGATGTTATTGTTTTAACGGATTGTGGGGGGTAATGTTTAATCGATTGTGGGGGTAATGATTCACCCGAAACTGAAGGGTGACGTTTCCCAACGTATCTATGTATGTTACATTTTTGACAGGGTGTCCCAAATGACACGTACAAACATTCGCTCGAAAAATATTACCCTCCACAATACGATAATATGTACATTACTCATATTACTATTACCACCTATCAACTTAACTTTTACTTAACTATTTTTTTTATAGTATAGGAGTAGCAGACGAGCATGCAGTCCACCTGATGGTAAGTGGCTACTGCCGCACATGGACATATGCAATCAACACCAGATAGGATTTGATATTCCTACCTGAGGTCGGCCACAGATGCGCCGCTACCCCTGAGGACTAAGCTTCCTTCCTAAGGACCCTTCAAACCAGAACACAGCATCGCCTAACACTGCTGAACTTACTTTAACTTAAATACTTTTACAATTCTTTTTTCTAACCGCCTCAGCGGGTGATAAAATCAACAATTTCTCTGTGCTACAAGTTACAATATTTTTCTTCCCCAGCGGGCGAGGAGGCCCCTCTCCCGTGTGGCGGGGCCCCCGCGTGTCCGTCACGTTGTGCGTGTGAGCGCGGCGCCTGGGGGCGAGGTCTGCGAGTGGCGTGCGCTCGCGCGGGACTGCGGGATGTGCCAAGAGACCTGCCGCTTAGCACGCATGCGCTGTGAGTATATGTTGTATATCCAGCGGGCCCCCTCCTCACGAGGGGCCCCCAGTGGGTGAGGGCCTCAATCCCGAGAGGGAGCTCCGCGTGCGCATGTGTTGTATCCCCCCATTGAGTGAGGGGCCCCGCGTGGCCGTTGTGCTAATGACGTGGGCTGCGGGTGGCGTGCGCTCGTGGTAGCTTGCAGAATGTGCCAAGGGCCCTGCCGCTCAGCACGCATGCGCTGTGAGTGTATGTTGTATATCCAGCGGGCCCCCTCCTCACGAGGGGCACCCAGTGGGTGAGGGCCTCAATCCCGAGAGGGAGCGCCGCGTGCGTGTGTGTTGTAGCCCCCCAGTGGGTGAGGGCCCCGGGTACGTCGCACTGGGGCTCCGTGTGGTGTGCGTTCGCGTGGTGTGGATCTGCGTGATGTGCCACGGGACCTGCCGCTTAGCACGCATGCGCTGTGAGTATATGTTATACCCTAGTGGAGCCTCTCTCTCGTGTGGAGGGCCCTTGCATGCGTAATATCCAGAGGGTGCCTTCTTTCGTGTGGAGGGGCCCCTAGTGATTGAGGCCCCTCTCCCGTGAGGCGGGCCCCGCATGTCAATCGCTGGGGCTGCGGGGCTCCCGCATGTGTATATGTTGGGAGTAAATGCTATATGTATTCATGGTTAATAAGGTACGTAAGAGCTGCGACCCCATAAATTATAATTAAGGTTTAGTCTACGCCCCAATTGTGATCTAAAAAATAAATTTGCAACCCAAATGTAAATGATATAACCCTATACAGAGTGTATTTTTCAAATAGACCTTCAAAGCCAATTCGCAAACTATAAGGATTAGCGAAAAATGCTGAAAGGAGTTACGAGGTCGATTTTGTTAAAACTAAAATTGCATCACTAGATTTTTTTAATTTCTATTTCCCTATCCGGGAATCGAACGAGTTCACAAAGATAGAAAAGAGAGAAAATTTACAAAAATATCAAGTTACCTATATTTAACCTATGTTTGTAGAAAAAAATGTGATGTTTTTAATTCTGTTTTTTTTTCAGAATAATGCCAGATAACAGTTTGGGTCAAATTAAGTCTGATGGCTTATTTGGAAGACTACCAGATTTAACTAAGTTGGATTTCCGTAATAATGGTATGTATTATAAAAAATAATCTTTATATTTTATGATAGAACGAGCTTTTGCCCGCGGCTTCGCTCGCGTTACGAAGTAATATTTTCATCCCTTATTTTATCCCCTTGGGGGTAGAATTGATCAAAATCCTTTCTTAGCGGATGCCTACGTCATAACATCTACCTGCCAAATTTCAGCCCGATCCGTCCAGTGGTTTGCCTGTGCGTTGATAGATCACTATGTCAGTTGACACCTTTTCACCTTTGAGTCCTTTTCACCGTTGTCACCTTTGAGTTATATATATTTAGATTAGCAGAGAGCATACACCATCTGATGGTAAGCTACTGCGATATGGACATCTGTAATCAACCTCAGATAAGATTAGTCTCCTACTTGAGGTCACAAGCGTTACTACTGAGGACTAATCTGGAACGCCTGGGGAAATGTGTCCCTTACCACATTTCAAACCAGAACACAGCAGCACTATACCCATGAACCACAAAGGGTTCTACCACCTTTAATCTCTATATCTGCGCATCTGTGGTTGACCTCACGTAGAACTTACCTTAGGGGTCGTTCAAGTATTACGTAAGCGCTTTTAATGAGGCAAGGGGTCTTTGCTTTGCTTATTTTGGATGACATGGGGAGTAGGGAAGTCTAGATGATGATTACGTCATCGGTAGTTGCTTACTTGTTTACACGAATGGCAACCCTCACATTGTCTTTACTTAAAAGCGAAACGCATTTTCGGGGATTCCCGTAAATCATGCATACGTTTAGGCATTTTTAAAATTATAATTATAACATTATAATTATAATATGAAAAAGCAATACATTAATTGAAAAATGTTTACGTAAGCATGGGGGAGGGGGTAAGAGCTTTTCTTACTTTTTGCTAACAAGGGGGATGGGGGGGGGGGTAAATAATTGTAATAAATCTGCTTACGTAATACTTGAACGACCCCTTATCTGGAATTGAATTAAGTACATACAGCAGTAGCTTACAGGTGGAGCATGCTCGTCTGCTACTCCTATATCAAAAAAACTAGTTTAGTTTATGATGAATCGTGTTTCCAGGTATATCAATAATAGAGGACAACGCATTCGACGGAGCTGCGAGCATCCAGGAGTTACTGCTGGACGGCAACCTGCTGCAAACTGTCACTGATAAGATGTTCTTCGGGCTGCACAGCTTGAATGTGCTGTAAGTATTACTGTCCCTATCCCTGTAATACCAGCACCATAATAGACTTAAAGAGAAATCGAATATAAATATAATAATTATAATTTAGCCTTTATATTTCCTTAATAAAATTAAATTTTACAATTGATAATTTAATATGTCATGCAATTTATGAATTAATATAATATAATAAATTAAAATTAATAAAGAAAATTTTTTAACATACATACATATTTAAATTAAAAATTTGACTACATTATTAATAGAAAATTGATTTAAAAAATTATGTTTGTCTTTATTATATTTATATTAATGTTTATATTTCTTCCTATTTATTTGTTTCTTTATTTATTAAGGACCTCTCTGTATAAATATACTCGAATATAAATATACTCAAAGACATTTCTGCGGTCTTCCGTATCATCAAACCAACTCAATGATAATTAACATTTCCCTTAGTATTATCGCTTTTTTTTAAGAACGCTTTCTACACTCACATCACCACACTAGGATTCCCTGTATCGTGGGGACCATAAACACATACAGAGACAAATACGCAAACACCCAGACCCAGAAACAGAAACTTAAATTCGTCATTTAGATTTCTGTCTGGCCGGGGATCGAACCCGGGACCCACTGCGCGTCAGACGGGTATGGTGACCGCTCCGCCACACGGGTCGTCAAATAGGGCTACGGTATCCCCTGCCTGTCGTAGAAGGCGACTAAAAGGGGCTTCCGGGGTTGCAGGTGGCAAGAGTGGGAATTCGAACCGTCCAGCAAGCGACCCCGGGAAATAAAAATAAACGCTTTCTACACGGATTCCCTGTGTCGTGGGTGCCATGGAAACACACATAGACAAATACACAAACACCCAGACCCAGAAATCTAAATTCATCATTTAGATATCTGTCTGGCCGGAGATCGAACCCGGGACCCTTTGCGCGTCAGACCGGTAAGGTGGCCGCTCCGCCACGCGGGTCGTCAAAGTCAGAGTCACCCAGAGTCCTTAACGCAGCAGCGATGACGGCCACCGGGGGGTTTTAGTGCGATAAGAGTCCCACATAACCCCGTGTCGCTCCCACGGTACTGGGTACCTTTTAAAGGTTCCCCCCTCGTTAACAAAAATACTATTACTGTCCCACTGCGCATGGCTCTCAGAGTGTGACATAGACAAGTTGAGCATGGGGGCGTTCATTACGTGAGTCGATTAAGTAATTTGGGGAATGAAATTGTTCCATAAAAAACAAAGTATTTTTTTTACTTCACACTGCTGCAAATAGGCCGGAGTCGAACCACAACGGGTTCAACTTCAAACAGTATTTTTGGTTTGTCTACTTTTACAAGCATTTACAAATGTCTAACTTACTTGTAGACATTTGGGGGCCTCCGGGACCAGGGCTCCTTAGCCCTTCAGTGAGCCCCATGATATAGATAACACATGAAAGAGTTTTCTTGGAAGAACACGAAATGACGTTACTAAAATGGTTGTTTTTTAACTTTTTTAAGTATATTTTTTTTGTTTTCAGATCATTGACAGATAACAAGATTACATGTATAACACCTGGATCGTTCGAGCATCTGAGTTCTCTAACCACTCTGTAAGTTTCAATATCTAATTTATTAGCACGTATTTAAAATATTTGTATATTTCTGACAATAAATTAAATATTGGTATAGTTAATTGTATCAGGCGTTACTTTGCGGAAATCCATGGTATTAAGTTAAGATTAAAAGTATGGTAAGCGGGAGAAGGATTTGACCATCATAATCATAATTCTTTATTGCAAAAATATGGTATTACACAGGATGTTGTACAATTTATGAAGTTCAAACATATTTCACCGGGTAAGGTATGCAATTTTAAGTTCTAGATTAGGTACTATTAATGAATTTAAATACAATCTTGAATAGCAAACAATTATTACGAAACTAATAAATATACAAATAATTAATGTCAGAAAATGGAATTTTACATACATTAGAACAGTTATGTCAATTATAAATATTAATGTCAAAACTACATATCAAATTACGTACTCAATTTATTGTCATTCAGATTATAATGATTATTATGAACGCTTCCTCCATGTAAAAAAATCGGTTAAAGAGTAGAAACAATTCGTTAGCAACCAATTATACATTTTTTTCCTAAACATTACAAATGGTAGATCTTAAAATTCATCAGTGTACTAAACCATGTTCATTATTACTTCACAGGTCGCTGGCATCGAACCCGCTGGAGTGCAGCTGCCACACTGCGTGGCTGGCCGCGTGGCTGCGCGCGCGCCGCCTGTCCGCCGGGGCCTCGTGCGGGGGCCCCCCGGCGCTGCGCGGCGCCCCGCTGCAGCACCTCGAGCAACACGATTTCAAATGCGCACGTGGGTACACGCTGCGTTGTATACACACACACACACACACACACACAGAGACAGACAGAAACACAGGCACAAACACAAAAAAAAAGACGCACATACAGCTACAAACACAGACCAAAAGACACACAGACACACACACACACACACACACACACACACACACAGAGAGAGAGATAAACAGAGGCACAAAGCAAGGAGAGAAAGAAACACGTGCACATACGCCCACATACAAATAAACACAGAAACACTGACACGCATTCACACACACACACGTACACACGTAGCTAGTAACAAACAAACACATAAACTAGATAGAGTGAGAAAAAGAAATACATTTACACAGACACATGTACTTACAAACATACATGGCGGTCACACATACATAGATGCACAAATTTTAGTAAAAATGAGGCACACACAACACACATATGCGCTCATACACACAGACAAATAGAGTGAAAGAGAGAAAGACAGAGAAACAAGTGCACACACACGCACAAATACACACGCGCAAACATACACGTTAGCATACATACAGAAGGAGAAAAAGAGTAAAAGAAGGGCGCGCCCGCTGCAGCACCTCGAGCAGCACGACTTCAAGTGTACACGTGGGTACATGCTGCGTTGTTACGTGACATACTAACATACAGATACAGAATAAAGAAAGATAAAGAGGGATACAATAAGAGAGAAAAAACACGTACACACACGTAGGTAGTTAAAGTACACACATATACACCACAGACACAGAAACACACACAAACAGATAAAAAGAGACACATAGAGAGAGAGATAAAAATTAATATGTGCATACGTGCACGCACACATACGCACAAGAACACTGGTAGGCATACACACGCACACACGTAAGTAGTAAAAGTACACACATTTACACCACAGACACAGAAAACACACACAAACAAAGAAAGGGGGACAAAAAGAAATACATGCACACTGGCGCATGTACTTACAAACACAAGCAAAAAGACGCATACAGATAATAAGAGGCACGAAGACAAAAAGAGAAAGAAACACGTGCACACACAGTCATAACACACAAGAACACTGTCGGGCATACATACCCTCACACACGTAGTAAAAAGCTCATGTACACAGAGAAAGATACAAAAGAAAGAAATATGCACACACGTGCACATACTTACAAACACACTTTCAGTCACACATACATACATGCACAAGTAAAAAAGAAACACACGCACACATGCCTTCGAACACACAGACAGAGGAAAAGGCGAGAAAGACAGCGAAACAAGTGCACAAACGTACATATATATTTACTGGCGGGCACACACACACACACACATACATGAAAGAAAGGAAGGAGAGAAAGAACGAGAAAAATGTTCACATATACACACACACACAGACACAGAGTGAGAGGGAGTAACAGGTGTGTTTACACACGTTCCCATATAATAAAGAAAGCAAGCAGGAAAAAAAGTTCCACTAAAGTACACACATACAAAATGAAGACAGGAGCAGTGGTTCTCAAACCACCCCTATGATTGCAGCGGAGGACAAGGGCTGCCTGCCCGCGGACTACTGCCCCGCCGGCTGCAGCTGCGCCGGTACTGTGGTGCGCTGCGCTCGGGCAAGGCTGACAGCCCTACCACCACGACTACCACCGTACACCACTGAGCTGTGAGTTGCTACTCATATCGTCCAAACCCCCTTCATTCCAAATCCTCGCTATTATGGCCCCCGTCAATTATGTATCCCCCTACTTGTATTTCTTCCCATTTGTGTATCCCCAAATGGACCCTTCTCTAATTGTGAATCCCTCCTAATTAAATATCGTTCCCTAATTATATATCCCCAAAATCGTATATTTTCCCCAAATGGCATGTCGGAGCGAGATTGACAACCCTACCATCGCAGCAGATTTTCTACTTATACCATATAGGGTAAAGGGTCAATATAATAGGATATAGCTATTAAATAGTCATGCTTGTATGCTACATAAAATAAGCGATCGTGTTAACCTCCTCCTCGCCCTTATTAGAGGTTGAAAGAGTTGAAATGTTCAACAAAAAAATGTTTTTTCAATATAATTTCGTCACATTTTCTTTGTAAAACCACTTTCCCCTGTTTCGTCTCCTTCCTAGTGTGTCCCCTATTATGTTTACCCCAATTATATCCCCAAAATTGTCCCCTTCAATTATATATCCCCCAAATTGTATACTTCCTTATTCTGTTATATAAATAATCTGTGATAATCTTATGTTTTATTTTGTCAAAAAATATCTACAACAAAATAAAAAGTTATTAAATAAGATATTTATAATTTTAAAGATCTCAAGATGTGTTAGAATATAAACACATCTCTACATATCCTCCCAGGTACCTAGAATCAAACGAGCTCACCAGCATCCCTCCAGAGCAGATCCGCCATCTCACCCAGCTGACGAGGCTGGACCTCTCCAACAACAAGATCACGGTGTTGTCCAACAACACCTTCGAAGGCCTCACGAAGTTGTCAACACTGATCGTCAGTTACAACAGGCTGAGATGTGTACAGGTGTGTGAACAGCATGTGTGTAGTCCGCCCCAAACTTCTAGTCCGCTCTGAATATAGGAACGAGTCGCGTCGCAACAGTAAATTGTAGATATCAGCGGGACTGCGGCAGTGTGCCCTGACGTTACGGAGTATATGCTAACAAAACCTGCGCGTAACAACTCCAGAGCGTACAGTTAAGTTGTGTAAATGTACATATGTTAGTAGTATACTCCTTTGGTGTATTTATTAAAAATAAATAAAAATTGTAGTTTAAATAATAATAATAACCGTACATGATAAGAAGAACCCTTGAAGGTGGTAGAACTGTTCGACTCCGACACCACCGTCACACCTGTTTCTGTTATAACAGCAGTGTAGCGCTGCTGTGTTCTGGTTTGAAGGAAGTTACTCTTCTTTTGTGTATTTTGTAAAAAATAATTTACAAAAAGAACACTCGATTTAAAATACACAAAAATAGTCCTACCTAAGGTCGGTCGACAAGCGTTTCTACTGATGACTAAGCTGGAACACATCGGATAACCGGATCGGAAATATACCTTCCTTATCACACTTCAACGGAACACAGCAGCGCTACACTAATTTTGAAGGTGGTAGAACCCTTTGTGGTTCGACTCCAGCGGCACCACCGTCACACCTATTTCTACCTAATAACAGCAGTGTTAGGCGCTGCTGTGTTCCGGTTTGAAGTGTGGTAAGGGAGACAGACTTTTCGGAGGCGTTCCAGCTTAGTCCTCAGGGGTAGCGGCGCATCTGTAGCGGACCTCAGGTAGGAATGTCTAATTCTATCTAGGGTTGATTATAGATGTCCATGGGCGGCAGTAGCCACTTACCATCAGGTGGACTGCATGCTCGTCTGCTACTCCTATATCATAAAAAAAAAATTATGACATTTTCGAAGTACCTTCATAAATCCTTATATTATAAAAAAATGTATTTTTCAGCGCGACGCCCTCAAAGGGCTAACACAGCTGCGGGTTCTGTCCCTTCACGGCAACAACATATCGATGCTCGCTGACGGTGTGTTCAGAGACTTAGAATCTATCTCCCATGTGTAAGTATGCTTTTGATGTGAAACATCTATAGCCGCACGTAAAACCGATTTCTGGCGTGGCGACGCATGCCGTGGTATACGATGCCGGTATACGATGGTATATATATACAGTCTATATGCAGTAGTGTGTACGGTGTGGCGACGCGTCGCCATGCGCAATCGAATTCAATAAATAGTCATCGTTATCTGGAAAAAAATCGTAATATTTTATTTTATCATTATGACATATTTTGTTCCTATCACAATATGTTATTTTCTGCATATTACTTTTACAAAATAATGTCGATGTTTCACATCTGCCAGGCGTCCCGTGACGGCTCACATTTTTTTCTATATATATAAAAATGAATGTTCGTCTATATGTCCTTTATAGAGTAAACTATGCATTTGATGTGACGATCTTGAGCAAAGTTGTTGTGAATGAGCCCACGAAGGTTTCTGAGTTCGTACGAACAATTACAATATATCTTTTTTTTACATTTTACATTACTTTGCCACATTATAACAAGTAATTTAATTAAAAAATCAAAAACCCGGCTGCACTAAAAAGGGTGAAGTAGAATTTCCAAAAACGGTGATATAGGCGTTTAATTATTTTTATCTTGAAAGCCAAATGCAAAGTTTCATAGTAGGTATGTGCTTCAAAATCAAAATATGTTCAAACAATATTATCCTATTTTATTTATCCTCGTAGTGCTCATTTACGCTATATAAAGAAGCTATGTGTAAAATTCCAGCACGCTAAAGTTCAGCGGTTTCCCTTTGCGTTGATCTCTAGCACAACAACTTACTCATTTAGTCAGACAGTCATCTCGATGTGTTATTTTTATGTATATATGTATTGTATGTGTAATCTCCTTTTGATTTTCATTATTTTGATACCCTATTCGATAGGTTCGGTTAACTTGTTTTTAATTTGTTACTATTTCGGTGCCAAAAATCCACCATTTTGATTTTTTTTCTAACACCTATCTAAGGACACTCGGGTCATTGAGATGAATATAATGACACCTTAACTGTCGAAATTCATCCAGCTGTTTGTTAGATCCGATCAAATAAAGAAAGACAAACATACAAGACACGCGCGAAAAACATAACCCTTCCTTGACAGTCGGGTAAAAAAGGAAAACTGAAGCACTTACCATCAGGTGGACTGCATGCTCGTCTGCTACTCCTATATAAAAACAAACTAAAAAACATTTTTTACTCCCCCCCCCCCCCCAGTGCTTTAGGCTCGAACCCCCTCTACTGCGACTGCGGTCTCCGTTGGCTGGCCGCCTGGGCCCGCCTGGCCGGGGAGTACGTGGAACCCGGGACCGCGCGGTGCGCCGCCCCAGCGAGCATGCGGGACAAGCTGCTGCTCAGCACCCCCGCTGCTGCCTTCGAGTGTGGGGGTGAGTACTTAATCGTCATCCCCTGCTGGGCACGGGTCCCTCAGAATGGTCCCTCAGGATCAGACCATAGTCCACCGCGCTGGACAAGTATTGGCAAACTTCATATCTTTGGAATCATTTTTTAGCGTTACACATAGTGTAAAAACGGAACCCTATTACTAAGCCTCCGCTGTCTGTCCGTCAGGCAAAGGGCTCTATCTCCTGAACCGTAATAGATAGACACTTGAAATTTTTACAGAGTATGTTTAACGGTGGCTGCTATAACAAACAACAGTAAAAAGTTAAACAGTTAAAAGTAAAAAATCTTCTAAATTAATAGCGGTCGCCATACAAGGAATCACTATTTTTCGGCGATTTTCGTTTTATTTATTGAACCATAATAAACAGACAGTTCAAATTTTCACAATGCATTCATTATTATAACTACAATTATAAAAAAATGCTAAATATACACAAATGATATTTTGGTGGTACGGAACCCTGTATTTAAATTCGATTCGCGCTTGCCCAATTAAATTTTCCGTCTCTTTATTCATATTTATTTGTCCCCCCAGCCCCCCCGCCCTCCGACGTGGTCTCCAAGTGCGACCGGTGCTACACGAACCCCTGCGCTAACGGGGGGTCGTGCGCCCCCACCCCCGCCGGGGGGTTCGCGTGCCGCTGCGCCCGGGGCTTCCATGGGGACACGTGCACCATGCAGATCGATGCATGCTATGGCTCCCCATGCGCTAATGGCATATGCCAGCTACTTGAAGAGGGGAGGTTTCAGTGAGTATATTTTTTGTACCACCACCACCTACCACTGCCACCTACCGCTATCATCAACAGCTACCACCTACACCTACCACTACTACCTACACCTACCACTACCACCTACACCTACCACTACCACCTACACCTACCACTGCCATCTACACCTACCACTACCACCTACACCTACCACTGCCATCTACACCTACCACTACCACCTACACCTACCACTGCCATCTACACCTACCACTACCACCTACCACCTGTCTCTGTCACTACCACCTTTTTACAAACTACCACAACCACCGACCACTACCACTTCCGCCTACCAGCACCACCAATACTAACACCACCACAACCACTACCAAGACCGCGACAACCACCACTATCAGCTACCACCACCACTGCCACTAACGCTACCACCACTAACGCTACCACCAATACCAGTACAACCACAGCACTTACTACCACTTCCACTACCACCACCACTAACACCAGCACTACTACCACTACCACCACTAACTGTACCTGCCCCATAACCACTAACACTACCACGACCTCCACTACTACCAACACTACCACCATCACTACCACCTACCTATATTACGAATCTTCTGCCTACTATTACCACTTACTACTACCACCTCCACCACCTCTTCCCACACCGCTATCACTTCTACCATTACCACTACTACCACCATTACCGCCATGACTACCATCTACCATCGCCACTTCCCACTACCACCTACCACGATCTGAGTCACGTGATCACACTCAAGAAAATCTGCTACCCACTTCCTTACCATCAACTATTACTACCACCTAACTGTGTACCACCTATCTGTTCTACCACCTACTGAACACCCATTCTCCCCAGCTGCTCCTGCCTGCCGGGCTACACGGGGGTCCGCTGCGAGGTGGACATCGACGACTGTGTGGCGCACCGCTGCCAACACAACGCCAGCTGTGTGGACCACCTGGAGGGGTACAGCTGCAGGTGTGCCCCGGGGTTCATGGGTGAGTTGGTCCAGCATAGCAGTAGCAGACGGCCATGCAGTCCATCTGATATGACTACTGCTAATTACATCTTTAATCAATCCCAGATAAGGTGAGTCTATATGAGGTTGACCACACATGCGCCGCTACCCCTGCAATGAGCTAGGATCTGGCAACATGTATAATATAGGAGTAGCAGACGAGCATGATCCACCTGATGGTTAGACCTACGTGAGGTCAGCCACTGATGCGCCGCTACCCCTGAGGACTAAGCTGGAGCGCCTCAGGAAAGTATGTCTTCCTTACCACATCCATCAAAGCAGGACACAGCAGCGCTTAACACTGCTGTTATGTGGCAGAAATTGGTGCGGCGGTGATAATCAACTATTTTAAAAAAGTTAACCCCTTTTTCCCCCCTTTTTAGGTGAATTCTGCGAGAAGAAGATTCCATTCTGCACGGCGGAATTCAACCCGTGCGCCAACGGCGCGGCGTGTACCGACCACACGAGCCACTACACCTGCAGCTGCCCCAAGGGCTACTCCGGACAGAACTGCACCGTCAATGCCGACGACTGCATCAACCACATGTGCCAGGTGGGGACTACTCTAGTGTTGTGACGTCACACAGTCGCGTTGATTTTAAAAGCAAAAATGGTGTGATTTTCGCGTGACTTCTTTTTCTCTTAAGCTGAGACGTCGTATTTTATATATTTTCCACATTTTGTTTTTAACAAAAAATAATGTTTTTGATAATCTGTCGATTTCATATGACGCTAACCATTCTATACTAGCGTGTAGTGACGTCATTTCAAACTCATGTTTAATGAAAACTAATGTTTATGTTGGATAAACTGATTCTGATTATGATGGAAACTGATTAATCATCCTCTTTTCTAGAACGGTGCAACCTGCGTAGACGGGTTAGAAGAGTACCGCTGCGCGTGTACAGCCGGCTATGCGGGGCGGTACTGCGAGGCTGCGCCCCACGCCGCGCTGGGGACCTCGCCCTGCGCGCACCACGACTGCGTGCACGGCGTCTGCTACCTGCCCTCGGGGGACATGCGGCTGCAGGTGTGTACACTGTCACACACACACACACACACACACACAGCCGCCCCGGGGACCTCGCCCTGCGCGCACCACGACTGCGTGCACGGCGTCTGCTACCTGCCCTCGGGGGACATGCGGCTGCAGGTGTGTACACTGTCACACACACACACACACACACACACACACACACAGCCGCCCCGGGGACCTCGCCCTGCGCGCACCACGACTGCGTGCACGGCGTCTGCTACCTGCCCTCGGGGGACATGCGGCTGCAGGTGTGTACACTGTCACACACACACACACACACACACACACACACACAGCCGCCCCGGGGACCTCGCCCTGCGCGCACCACGACTGCGTGCACGGCGTCTGCTACCTGCCCTCGGGGGACATGCGGCTGCAGGTGTGTACACTGTCACACACACACACACACACACACACAGCCGCCCCGGGGACCTCGCCCTGCGCGCACCACGACTGCGTGCACGGCGTCTGCTACCTGCCCTCGGGGGACATGCGGCTGCAGGTGTGTACACTGTCACACACACACACACACACACACACACACACACAGCCGCCCCGGGGACCTCGCCCTGCGCGCACCACGACTGCGTGCACGGCGTCTGCTACCTGCCCTCGGGGGACATGCGGCTGCAGGTGTGTACACTGTCACACACACACACACACACACACACAGCCGCCCCGGGGACCTCGCCCTGCGCGCACCACGACTGCGTGCACGGCGTCTGCTACCTGCCCTCGGGGGACATGCGGCTGCAGGTGTGTACACTGTCACACACACACACACACACACACACACACACACAGCCGCCCCGGGGACCTCGCCCTGCGCGCACCACGACTGCGTGCACGGCGTCTGCTACCTGCCCTCGGGGGACATGCGGCTGCAGGTGTGTACACTGTCACACACACACACACACACACACACAGCCGCCCCGGGGACCTCGCCCTGCGCGCACCACGACTGCGTGCACGGCGTCTGCTACCTGCCCTCGGGGGACATGCGGCTGCAGGTGTGTACACTGTCACACACACACACACACACACACACACACACACAGCCGCCCCGGGGACCTCGCCCTGCGCGCACCACGACTGCGTGCACGGCGTCTGCTACCTGCCCTCGGGGGACATGCGGCTGCAGGTGTGTACACTGTCACACACACACACACACACACACACAGCCGCCCCGGGGACCTCGCCCTGCGCGCACCACGACTGCGTGCACGGCGTCTGCTACCTGCCCTCGGGGGACATGCGGCTGCAGGTGTGTACACTGTCACACACACACACACACACACACACAGCCGCCCCGGGGACCTCGCCCTGCGCGCACCACGACTGCGTGCACGGCGTCTGCTACCTGCCCTCGGGGGACATGCGGCTGCAGGTGTGTACACTGTCACACACACACACACACACACACACAGCCGCCCCGGGGACCTCGCCCTGCGCGCACCACGACTGCGTGCACGGCGTCTGCTACCTGCCCTCGGGGGACATGCGGCTGCAGGTGTGTACACTGTCACACACACACACACACACACACACACACACACAGCCGCCCCGGGGACCTCGCCCTGCGCGCACCACGACTGCGTGCACGGCGTCTGCTACCTGCCCTCGGGGGACATGCGGCTGCAGGTGTGTACACTGTCACACACACACACACACACACACACACACACACAGCCGCCCCGGGGACCTCGCCCTGCGCGCACCACGACTGCGTGCACGGCGTCTGCTACCTGCCCTCGGGGGACATGCGGCTGCAGGTGTGTACACTGTCACACACACACACACACACACACACAGCCGCCCCGGGGACCTCGCCCTGCGCGCACCACGACTGCGTGCACGGCGTCTGCTACCTGCCCTCGGGGGACATGCGGCTGCAGGTGTGTACACTGTCACACACACACACACACACACACACAGCCGCCCCGGGGACCTCGCCCTGCGCGCACCACGACTGCGTGCACGGCGTCTGCTACCTGCCCTCGGGGGACATGCGGCTGCAGGTGTGTACACTGTCACACACACACACACACACACACACAGCCGCCCCGGGGACCTCGCCCTGCGCGCACCACGACTGCGTGCACGGCGTCTGCTACCTGCCCTCGGGGGACATGCGGCTGCAGGTGTGTACACTGTCACACACACACACACACACACACACACACACACACACAGCCGCCCCGGGGACCTCGCCCTGCGCGCACCACGACTGCGTGCACGGCGTCTGCTACCTGCCCTCGGGGGACATGCGGCTGCAGGTGTGTACACTGTCACACACACACACACACACACACACACACACACACACAGCCGCCCCGGGGACCTCGCCCTGCGAGCACATCCCGTTTCCCCCTTTGACTTCCCCTCTTCACTTCTGCCCTCTCACTCGCATCTCTTTCCTTCCCTCCATTTTCGCTCCCCCTTCATTGCCCTCATCCCCCCACTCTCTGACCCCTTCCTCCTTCCAATCTTTCCCTCTATCTGTCCGTCCCTTCCCGTCTCCCTTCACTCCCCTCTTTCCTTCCTTAGTCAGGCATTGAACCCTACCACTTTTCAAGATGTGCCTTTGAACGCCTCTATAATATTATCATATTTATACTGGTTTTGATCTGCCGCTTTGCTTGCGATCACAGTTCGATGACAATACCTATGTCCATTTCTGAACCCCCAGACAACGTGTGTACATTTCCTAACAATCAGTTATGTAGTTAATGCGTGAAAGCGTAACAAGCATTCGTATCTATAATATAAGTTAGGTTAGGTTACATTTGTTCAATATACATATTTTATTGAAATAAATGCTATTTTCTCTACAGGATGACATCATGGTGGAGCGTCCCCTGCTCGCCGCCTCTAACGACTACCTTTGTAAATGCGCTCCGGGGTACTCTGGTATGTACTCAACTGTTATTCCCCAAAAAAAAAACTTAAAGGTATGTGAAGTCTACCAATACGCACTTGGCCAGCTCGGTGGACTATGACCTAATCCTTCTCATTCTGAGAGGAGACCCGTGATCAGCAGTGGGACAGGAATGGGTTGATGATGATGATGATGATGATGATGTTATTCACCTGTAACTTAGATGTTCAGAAACTTATGTATGACGCTTTTTTTTAGAATCATTTTAGGGTTCCGTGCCCTAAGGGTAAAACGGAACCCTATTACCATAGATTAGTAAAAATTACTCAACTAAAAACAAATACTAACAAGAAAATGTAAGCAGTTTTGACAATTGAAATTGTCACTGTCATCTATTTCAGTGTTTGGAAAATATTTAAAAAATGTAGTTTTTAGATCATTTACGAATGAAACGATATTTCTCCGCACTTTTTCCTTCGATTTCGTGTTTTTACACGTCTTAACTGCACATGTAGGCATTGTTCCGCGTATTTGTCGGCGTATGAGTCTATGACATATTTCTAATTTTATAAAATCATAACATTTTTTTGCATAATGGATTAACATAATGGAACAAATCTATCGCAATTTCAGGTCGTCTCTGCGAATACCTAACGTCTCTGACATTCAACTACAACGACTCTATGGTAGAGTTGGAGCCTCTACGGACGGCACCACAGGCGAACGTGACTTTGGGTAAGTTTATATTAATCCTGGGCCAAGCTCAATCCAAATGGGCAAATCCCACGTAATCCCACCATGAACAAAGATGCGAGATTGAAAGTGGTAGAACCCTGGTGTTGTTTCGACTCCAGTACCACCGCAACACCTATTTCTGTTATAACAGCAGTGTGGCGCTGCTGTGTTCTGGTTTGAAGTGTGGTAAGGGACATACTTATCTGAGGCGTTCCAGCTTAGTACTCAGAGGTAGCGGCACTTATTTCCAACCTCAGGTAGGAATCTAATCCTATCTGGGATTGATTACAGCTGTCCATACGGCAGTAGCCTACCACCAGGTGAAGCATGCCCGTCTGCTGCTCCTATATTATATATAGAAAAAAATACATACGTATAATCTCCTACTTACAAATGTAACTATATAACAGGTACAATATGTTTGTCCCAGTGTTCAGCACGAGCCAGCACCACGGCGTGCTGATGTACTTCGGGGACAGCGAGCACCTCGCGGTGGAACTCTTCAACGGCAGGATCAGGATCAGCTATGATGTGGGGAACCATCCCACTTCCACCATGTATAGGTAGACTGAACATTTTCTTAAGTTTGTCTTTTTTGTAATCAGTTGGCTAAAACAACCATTTTATTAAAAACCTAACTAAAGAATAATAATCTTAGCTATGTGTATCTTGCAACCAACGGGCTAAATCAGTCATTTTATAAAATTGTTTCTTTCTTTAAAAAACATATAGTCAAAATAGCGCGCTATATAACAAGTTATGCTTTATTAAATACATTTTATTTGCTGCTACATACTGTATAACATGCTATCCGTTATAGAAATAGCGCGCTATATAAGACGTTATTTGTGATTAAACATATTTTATTTACACCTACATACCGAATAGCATGCTATCCGTTATAGAAATATTCCGTTATATTAAACGTTATCGTTATTTTAACCGTGTTTTATTGACAGCTACCAACCGTTTAGCATGCTATCAGTTATGAAAATAGCGCGCTATATTCGATGCTATTTATAATTTTAAATACATTTTCTTTCCAGCTACGAAATGGTCTCCGATGGCGCTTACCACAAGGCGGAGTTGTTGGCGGTTAAGAAGAACTTTACCTTACGTGTGGATGACGGTCCGGCCAGGTCTATTATAAATGAAGGTAGAGTAAATATTATTATAAAAACTTAATTTTAAATATTTTGGGCGTTTAGGAAAAAAAAGGAGTGACTTTTTTGGAAACCGACAGATGAAAATTGACACAATGAAGTTAGCTACTAAATATCTATTGTAACTTTCACAGAAACTCTTGTTTTACATACAGGGTCAATTTTTCAAATGAACCTTCTGGGCCGGAACTGAAATTATAAAGATTAGAGAAAAATACTGAAACTGCATCATTAATTTTATTAGTCTATTACTTTAGCTGGAAATCGAACAGGTTCATTTTGAAACAAAAAAAATCCTGATTTTTTTTCAACATTGGACGCTTCTATATAACGAATCTTCTATTCATAACGAATTATATAAGACAAACTGCTAATTTAGAAAAAAGAATTAAACAAAAAGGCTAATTTTAAAGAAAATATCATCATTTTTCCGTCATTTACGTCACCGTAACATTTTTATTCGACCGCGGCGATTAATAATAATTAATTTTTGAACGTGTATATGTATGTCTCATTTCTAACATACGAAATTAGCTCAGAATACTACTAGTCATTGTTCTGAGGAAATTAGATATATAGGTATAGATATATAGAGATAGAGATTTATTTATTTATTTGATTATTTATTAAAAAGTCGCACCAACAAGGTGAACACTGACGCATACAAATTATTTTGATAAAACATTGAGAGATTTTTTAAGTGCCACCTCAACTACAGGTGCGTACAGCTTGAGCAACTACATACTAAATAATATTTTATAGTTATGTTATAAAATGCTATTAGGAAAAAAAAATAAAAAATTAACAATATTCAATATCTATACGATATAATTATAAAGGACTATAGTAATATTTTTATAATTATATAACATTCAAATAATGATACCAAAACTAACATAACAAATCTCACTTCTAAAGAAATAAAGAAATAATTTAAAAAATAATTTTAATAAATATATTGTATATTGTTCCCAGGTACTAAAGAATACCTAAGGCTGGAACGCCCGATGTTCCTGGGAGGCGTGCCGGCTGACGTCGGCAAGGACGCCTTCAGCAAATGGCATCTGCGAAACATAACCAGTTTTAAAGGTAATCATAATAATATTAATATAATAATTATAATATAATTTGAATCTTACAACAAATTAGTTTGTCAATTCAGCTAGGTAATGCTGCTAGTATCTTGGGTACACTTCCTCGGGGCAGCGATCTTGGCTCATTTATTTTATTTATAATTTTTTTCTGTTAATCTTAGTAGTTTTTGTTTAAATATTGATTGATATTTTTATTGTACTGTAATAACATTAATCATAAATAATAAATGAAATTGGAATAAAGTGCATTTAAATCTTAATATTACAATTTGAATCTTGTTTTTGTCATAATTAGTATAAGAAAAAAAAATCCGATTGACTATTTGTAACTGTCTCCGCAGCCCTATATAACATTAATATGTTTCATTTTATTTCACATAAATATGTAAGTTAAAAATATTTAGCCCTGTATTTTTCAAGTGAGCTTTCAGGGATAATTCCGAAAGTATAAGGCAGCTAAAATGCTGAAAAGAGTTCGAGGCGCATTTTGATAAAAACTAAAACTGCATTAAACTATTTAATACCAAAACTGTACCTTATTTTAGCAAGTACAGATTAATATATTCAATTCTAATAATAATTCAGAAAATCCTTAGCCGGGAATTGAAGATCATTTTGAAAAAGAACACATTCTGTATTATAGCACCATCGGATTGTTTCGCTAATAAATATTAAATTTTAGAAATGTTATATGTCAAACAAAGAAAAAGGTTAATATTGAAGAATATATAATATTCATTTATACGTTTTTATTTTTATACCTAGACTGGGAGATACTGTCATACATTTTACGCCTGGAGTAGGAGGTACAATTTCATATCTAGTGCCTGGAGTAGGAGGCACAATTTCATATATCTTATGCCTTGAGTAAGAGGTACAATTTCATATATTTAGTGCCTGAAGTAGAAGGTACAATTACATATATTATATGCCTCGAGTAGGACGTACAATTACATATATTATATGCCCCTAGTTCGAGGTACAATAACATATATGCCCCTAGTAGGAAGTACAATTTCATTTGTATTATACCGGGAGTAGGAGGTACAATTTCATATAATTTATGCCTTGCGTAGGACTCACAAAATCTTTTTTTTTAGCTAATAACACTTCGTACGCAGATTTTTTCTATGTGAACACTTCGACTACTGCGTTTTAGTTCGAAAGGGTTAGCAAAATTGTGTTTGGGGGTCAAGGATTGGGGGCCCGGGGAAGGATCGCTCTGTCCGCCTCTCCACGACCCTCAGTCCGCTAGACATTGACATTGACATCTAACATGTTATCCCCAGGGTGTCTGAAGGAGGCCTGGATCAACCACAAGCGTGTGGACTTCGTGAATGCTGCCCGCAGTATCCGCACCGCAGCCGGCTGCGGCGGCGACGAGCCGCTCTCCGCCGCCGCACCGCACGTGCTGCAGGAGGACTCCGCCGTCACCAGTGTTAGTCACTCACTCACTCACTCACTCACTCACTCACTGCTCTCCGCCGCCGCACCGCACGTGCTGCAGGAGGACTCCGCCGTCACCAGTGTTAGTCACTCACTCACTCACTCACTCACTCACTCACTGCTCTCCGCCGCCGCACCGCACGTGCTGCAGGAGGACTCCGCCGTCACCAGTGTTAGTCACTCACTCACTCACTCACTCACTCACTCACTCACTCACTCACTCACTCACTCACTGCTCTCCGCCGCCGCACCGCACGTGCTGCAGGAGGACTCCGCCGTCACCAGTGTTAGTCACTCACTCACTCACTCACTCACTCACTCACTCACTGCTCTCCGCCGCCGCACCGCACGTGCTGCAGGAGGACTCCGCCGTCACCAGTGTTAGTCACTCACTCACTCACTCACTCACTCACTCACTCACTCACTCACTCACTCACTCACTGCTCTCCGCCGCCGCACCGCACGTGCTGCAGGAGGACTCCGCCGTCACCAGTGTTAGTCACTCACTCACTCACTCACTCACTCACTCACTGCTCTCCGCCGCCGCACCGCACGTGCTGCAGGAGGACTCCGCCGTCACCAGTGTTAGTCACTCACTCACTCACTCACTCACTCACTCACTCACTCACTCACTGCTCTCCGCCGCCGCACCGCACGTGCTGCAGGAGGACTCCGCCGTCACCAGTGTTAGTCACTCACTCACTCACTCACTCACTCACTCACTCACTCACTGCTCTCCGCCGCCGCACCGCACGTGCTGCAGGAGGACTCCGCCGTCACCAGTGTTAGTCACTCACTCACTCACTCGCTCACTCACTCACTCACTGCTCTCCGCCGCCGCACCGCACGTGCTGCAGGAGGACTCCGCCGTCACCAGTGTTAGTCACTCACTCACTCACTCGCTCACTCACTCACTCACTGCTCTCCGCCGCCGCACCGCACGTGCTGCAGGAGGACTCCGCCGTCACCAGTGTTAGTCACTCACTCACTCACTCACTCACTCACTGCTCTCCGCCGCCGCACCGCACGTGCTGCAGGAGGACTCCGCCGTCACCAGTGTTAGTCACTCACTCACTCACTCACTCACTCACTCACTCACTCACTGCTCTCCGCCGCCGCACCGCACGTGCTGCAGGAGGACTCCGCCGTCACCAGTGTTAGTCACTCACTCACTCACTCACTCACTCACTCACTCACTCACTCACTCACTCACTCACTCACTCACTCACTCACTGCTCTCCGCCGCCGCACCGCACGTGCTGCAGGAGGACTCCGCCGTCACCAGTGTTAGTCACTCACTCACTCACTCACTCACTCACTCACTCACTCACTCACTCACTCACTCACTCGACTCACTCACTCACTCACTCACTCACTCACTGCTCTCCGCCGCCGCACCGCACGTGCTGCAGGAGGACTCCGCCGTCACCAGTGTTAGTCACTCACTCACTCACTCACTCACTCACTCACTGCTCTCCGCCGCCGCACCGCACGTGCTGCAGGAGGACTCCGCCGTCACCAGTGTTAGTCACTCACTCACTCACTCACTCACTCACTCACTCACTCACTCACTCACTCACTCGACTCACTCACTCACTCACTCACTCACTCACTGCTCTCCGCCGCCGCACCGCACGTGCTGCAGGAGGACTCCGCCGTCACCAGTGTTAGTCACTCACTCACTCACTCACTCACTCACTCACTCACTGCTCTCCGCCGCCGCACCGCACGTGCTGCAGGAGGACTCCGCCGTCACCAGTGTTAGTCACTCACTCACTCACTCACTCACTCACTCACTCACTGCTCTCCGCCGCCGCACCGCACGTGCTGCAGGAGGACTCCGCCGTCACCAGTGTTAGTCACTCACTCACTCACTCACTCACTCACTCACTGCTCTCCGCCGCCGCACCGCACGTGCTGCAGGAGGACTCCGCCGTCACCAGTGTTAGTTAAAACGTCACCGATTCACTCACTTAACTCCTCTACTCACTCACTCATTCATTCACCTACTCTTTCCCTCATGTACTTACTAACACATACTCACATACCCACTCTATCATTCACTTACACATGCTTACCCACTCACTCACATATATGGTTAAAGACTTTATTTCCCTTAAGAATATTGACAATTCACTTACATAGAAAACTCAATCTTAAAACTATTCTATGCCACCTAGCGTAAGTAACATGATATAAATAAATGAATAAATTAATGAATGATGAATGAATGAATGATATACACACACATACTCACTCACCTTCACACCAATACTCTACCAATCTCGTCCCCAGGACCCGTGTGTGCCGAACCCGTGCGCCCGCGGCGGCCGCTGCGTGCGCGAGGAGGGCTCCGCCTCCGACTACACGTGTCGCTGCCGGGCCGGGACCGCGGGCCCCCAGTGCGAACTCCGGGCCTCACTCGGTAATCAAATGTTTATTTAACAATTACATTTCTTTATTTATTAAAAACATACTTAAAATATGTACCAACCAACATTAATTACATCGTTTAAACATTTTAATCACATCAATTCTATTTTAATCAATCAATCAATTTTAATCACCCTTTGGTAAAATTTCCTTTTGTCCTGCACTGGTTAAGATTCTTTTAAAAAATATATCTCCTGCACAGATTTCCATGACAATGATGTCATTGGAAAGCTAAGTTTTTAAGCTTTAAGAAAATACAATTTTGTAACAAAAATACATCTGCGTTTTCAAAAGCAGCGGCTCTGAATGCGCGCTTGGAGAGTGAGTCAATTCGCTTGCATGCGAGTGTATAATGTTAATGTTTCTTAATTTTTTTTTAGAAACATATACATTTCAATTTCTCAAAAAAGGGACATACTAACATACATACAAAAAAAAACAATAATTATTATAAATAAAATAAATAAATTTAAATAAAAAAAAAATAAGAACGAGCTTTAATGTGTAATAAAGTGGTAAATATAATTTAATACAATGAATAATAATTATACAAGCTAATAGATAATGTTTTTCAAGCGTAAAGCTTAAAATACATTACCCTCAACAGGTAAAAACTATTCTAATTATATGTGTTATAGGTGGCGCTCCAGTGATAACTCAGAATAAGTTGCCACCCAGAAAGATTATCAGCAACGTACAGGCATCGCCAGGTAAAAGATAGATTTCTTTTTATCTTTTTTACCACGCTTTTATTAGTTAAACCTGTATGTATGTATGTAACGGAATCTTTGAACTCGATTTTTACCCACTTTGAACAGTCCGATTAATTTAAAATTTTGAACAATTATCAAGAACACTATAATTATCTATCTTTCTACTCTAATGATGCTTCCACACACTCGGCACTTGCAAACTCCAAATATCTACAAATACACGAATGTGTGGACGTGTCCAAGCGCAGCGTCACATGTTTTATCTATCCCTCGGGAACGGTACTGTTTTTTGTGATAAAAGCTACCCTATGTCATTTTCTGCACCCCTGACAACGTGTGTACATTTCATGACAATCATGTAGTTAAGACGTGACAGTGTAACACACAAACACACAAGTTTTTATCAACATAACTTACGATTTAAAAAATCACTATTTGACATATTTTTTTAGTAATTATTTTGAACAAAAACACATATTGGGTTTATTGATCTTTATTTAATAATATAATGTTATAATTATGCTTAAATATGTATGATATGTTTTCCAGCTGCGCCTGCGCATAAGCCGTCATCAGAAATGGTTCCCGCGCAGCCAGCGCCCCCTAGCGGCGGTTGTAGAAAGGTACAAAATTATTTTATAAATTAATTGGCATTTTTGATAATTATGATTAAGCAATGATAGCTTAGTGGTTGGAGGTGGTAGAACCCTCTATCGTTTGACTTCGGTGGTACCATCGTCACATCTGTTTCTGTTATAACAGCGGTGTGTTATGTTATAACAACTGTTTTTATGGTTTGAAGTGGTAAAAGACATACTTATCCAAGGCGTTCCGACTTAGTCATCAGTGGCAACGCTTGTGGCTAACTTCAGGTAGGAGTCATCTTACTTGACGTTGATAACAGATGTTGATACGGCAGTAGCTTACCATCAGGTGGAGTATACTCGTCTACTATTTTGTAACTGTGAACAATCGAAAATTATTATTACATTATTATTATTATTGGAACTGTGTTATATCGAAAATTGTGATTTAAAAACTCATGTTTTAATATGTAACGAGCACTTAAGATACGCGGTCGTTATTTTGCCAATATTTCGATACTTTTTCCGTTTTTTTTTGCTAATATTGTAAAAACATTCCATTCAGGATGCAACGCGAGAGTTCGTAACAGAGGGTAGTTGTATTTGGTGATACTTCTAATTTTTTTTACTAATATTTCGAAAACTACCCCCCTCCCCCCCAGGAAGCGACGCGAGAGTACGTGAGAGTATTTGGTGATATTTCTAAATTTTTTGACTAATATTTCGAAAACTACTCCCTCCTCCCCATATCCAAAATATTTTTACTAATTAATCGAAGTCTACCCCTTCAGGAAGCAACGCGAGAGTACGTGACGGAGGGTAGTTGTCGGTCGCGGCGGCCGGTGCGCGGCGCGCGCTGCGGCAAGCCCAGCAGTGGGGGCAGTGGGCAACCCTGCGGCCGCGCCATGTGCTGTGCGCCACGGAAGACCAAGAAACGAAAGGTGGGTGGGGGTAACGTAACGATCGAAATTCCAAAAGTACCTATACACCCAAACGGTTATAGGTAGCTAAGCACCACTAGCATCATAATTAAATGAAAAGACAGATTGAATGAAATTAGAAGGTGGTAGAACCCTTTGTGGTTCGACTCCGGCACCACCGCCACATCTGTTTCTGTTATAACAGCAGTGTTAGCCGCTGCTGTGTTCCGGTTTAAAGGGTGTGGTAAGAGAGACAGACTTTTCCGAGGCGTTCCAGCTTAGTCCTCAGGAGTAGCGGCGCATCTACGGCCGACCTCAGGTTAGAATATCTCTATCTGGACTTGATTACAAATGTCCATGGGCGGCAGTAACCACTTACCATCAGGTGGACTGCATGCTCGTCTGCTACTCGTATACTATAAAAAAAATATGTATAAATCAGCGAAACAATAACGGTCCCCAGAATCATACGTATTTGTCAACGAAAAAGTTTGACACATTTGTGATATTGTAACATCAAATAAAGTTTGTTCACTGGAAGGCCTCAATTCTAATTTCCGCTGCAGGCCTCCGAAGACCTTAGTCCGCCACTGACTTTATCCTACCTTATTTTAAGCTATATTTTCTCGCCCTTTCGTAGGTTATGCAAATATTAAAATAAGAAAACAACAATACTTATAAAAGACATATAATTTTTTTTCAGATTCGTCTAGTGTGTGCGGACGGCACGAAATACACCAAAGATATAGAAATAGTGCGCAAGTGTGCGTGCGGCAAGAAGTGTCCGCGGAGCTCCCCCTTCCTGCACTAAACTAAACTAAACTTAGCTATGTACCCGACTAAACTTAGTTTGTATACTGTAAACCCTAGAAATATCCGGTATTTTAGTCATTTTTATGGTATTTATCTCGAATATTGGGACGTTTTTTGGTTAATTATCTGTGAATTAAAAAATGTCTACTGATGAAAAATGTGTATGGCAAATTTTTATGGGTGAAAATGTACTTGTAACCAACTTTATAAAATGTATGTAGAATTGAAAAAAACGAAAATAGCTACATTCTCTTTTGAAGCACGTAATTATCCATATTTTTGATATTCCGAGATATAAACATAGTCGAAATATTCGATAATAATGGAAATGTTAACAAAATGGAAAAATAATCAAAATTTTCTTTGCTGGCGAAAAACATTTATTTATTAAAGAAATCTTAAATGTTTATTAACTAAATAACTTGCATTATTTTCTAGTACCAAAAATTATTAGAAAATTATCGCCATTAAACATTTAATTTTGTTTATTTTTCAGTTTTACTAATACATGTAGGTTATTTGAATCTCAAATGGAGCAAGTGACGCCATGTAGTTCCAGTATTTTGGTCACAAAAAATATTTTGGAAATCAATCATTCTTCAAAGTTAGAATATTCCCGCGAGAGGGCGTTCAAGACTTTAAAATAATAGGATCGGATTACTTTTATATTTTACTTTTAATAGTGTCATTTCTTCGATAATACAATATTTTATATTTATTTTATGAAACATGATATCGGCCTAATCCATAGAGTAGACAATTTATAGAATTACTTCGCAAAAATAGATAATTTCGTTTACAAATGATTTCGGAAAACTCTCTTAATTGTACAATACTCAGTGTGGGGAATATAAAAACTCAATTATATAAATCATTTCTAAACAGAATAAAATTTACCCATACAAAAAAATAATTTTAATTTTTCCCGCACTTGACGTTCTCAAAACTTATGTATTTTTTAATAACTCCTAATTTTAAAGTCATTTCAAACCTAATTAATTTAAAAAAAAAGTAATCTGTAAAAAAACTAATTCAGAAATGCGCCCGTTTAGTTAAATATATAACATTTGTATATCTATCCAAATACCAATTTCAAAACGAAATATTTATTTAAAACATTGACCAGATTTGAAAATTTTCAATCTGAAGCCTAAAACTTTTGTACTAGTATTTTGTAACGTGTAGCGTAAAAATATATCCCTTAGGTTAAGATATTAATATACTCTGTGTTTAAAACAAGTAATTTATGCATTTAATATTAGTTTCGTTTTAAATTTTAAATTATTACGCCCAGAGGCTTAGTCATTTTTTATCTGTAGCGTTTAAGCGAAATAGCTAATATTTTATCTGTACACGAAATCGCGCCATCGTAGCTAGCGACATCTAGTTCGCGCCAAAAACAGATTAATAATAACCAATAATAAAATAATTGTTTGGATTTAATATTTTATTAATTATTGTGTTCATTTGGTGTAATTATAAAATATTTATCGTTTTCGAGTTATTTAATAGATATTTAATCGTTAAGTTAGTAATAGTTTATTATATTTATAAGTCAGTGTTGCCATTTTAAGTCTGAAATCTCGAATTTTTTCAATATAATTTTACGAGCCCACGAGTAAATAGGATAATATTCAAAATAAAATACAATACAATATTCTTTAATTTTGTTAGACGCATAAAGCGTACCAACTTAGTCTTCAGGAGTAGCGTATCTGTAGCCAACCTCAGGTAGGACTACAATATTATCTGGGGTTGACTACAGCTGTCCATACTGCAGTAGCTTACCATCAGGTGGAGCATGCTCGTCTGCTACTCCTATATCATTTTGATACGCGTTTGTCAGTGAGAACCTTAAATCTAGATGTCAATATAGCTATTTACAAATTCAACTAAATTATTATTTCGTCGTTGCAAACTTAACTTAACTTCGTACACACGCTTAGTACTTCATCATCATCATTTCAGCCTTTATTATTCCACTGCTGGACATAGGCCTCCCCTAAGGTGTGCCACAACACTCGGTCATCCGCTGCCCTCATCCAACCACTACCACCAGCCCTCTTAAGGTCGTCGGTCCAGCGCGCTAAGTACTTGCAAATTCCAAACCTCTACAAATACGAACGTGTGTACGCGTCGCAAACGCATGTGGCAAATTCGCTTTGATTTGCTAAACAAACAATACTTCATTAGATTGGTTTTAACGCTTGAAATGTACACAAATAAAGGCAAACGCACTATCCATACGTTTGTATTTGTAACTGTTTGTTGAGGTTTGGTAAGCGTGTTATAATACACTTAAATAAAAACACTGACTTTATTTCTACTGATATGTTTTTTCATTAAAGTAATTTATAAAATTCAAATTATCTTTCAATCGTATATACAGGGTGAATCTCCATAAAGTGCACATATTGAAACAGGTAAAATTAAACCGCATTTTGTCGACAAAAAAAAATATTAAAAAAATTAAAAAAAAATTTTTTTGGGTTTTACGACCTTTTGAATTTTTTTTTTGGAATTGTGCACCTGAAGTAAATAAATCGCTATAACTTTTAAACTAAGAGGGTTATCAGGTTCAAACAAAAATAACAATGATTGCCAATGATAGGCCGTACTGATCCATGAAAAAAAAATAAAAAAAAAATCATCTTCCCAGGAAAAAAATGTCAGATTAGTGCAAAAAAGCACTTTTTTTTAAGTAAAATTTTCAGTAATCATCAATTTCCTCAAAATAATCTAGGCATTTTATTTTTTTATTATTATTTAATGCAATTCTACGTCGTATTAGCTTTCAAACACTAAAAAAACCACGCCTCTAACTCAAGTATAAAGTTTGCTAGGAACGTTTAAAAAAAGACACGACGCACGTGCGCCCTAATAAAACTGGTATAGTCCGACCCATAATTAGATGTCCAAAATATAAACAAAGGAAACTATCAAAAATATGTTTCAATGGTAAATTCATGGTAGTTTCTTATTTTTGACGATATTAAAGTGATAAAACAGTAATAAAATAAATCTTTAATAATTAAAAAAAAACACTAGTTTGTATTAAAAATGTTATTTATTACCAACACCCTTAAGAACTGCCTTTGTTTAAGCGCTCGTAGGAAACTTTATACTTAAGTTAGAGGCATGCTTTTTTTAGTGTTTGAAAGCTAATACGACGTAGAATTACATTAAATAATAAAAATAAAATAAAAATCCTAGATTATTTTGAGGAAATTCACGATTACTGAAATTTAACCTAAAAAAATTGCTTTCTTCACACTAATCTGACTATTTTTTTCTGGGAAGATAAACTTTTTTGTTTTTTTTTTTTCATGGATCAGTACGGCCTATAATTGGCATTCATTGTAATTTTTCTTTGAACATGATAACTCTTTTAGTTCAAAAGTTATAGCGATTTATTTACTTTAGGTGCACAATTCCAAAAAAAAAACTTCAAAAGGTCGTAAAACCCAAAAAAAAAAAAAAAAAATATTTTTTTTATTTTTTTTGTCGACAAAATGCGGTTTAATTTTACCTGTTTCAATATGTGCACTTTATGGAGATTCACCCTGTATATTGTTTTTATTATTTCAGTTATTTGCTTGTTTTATTTTTTAACAAAGTTATTATTCATATTTGTCAAAAGTTATTTTTAGTATTCAATTCTTTTTTAAATTTTCTTAAGAAATATATTGTTACATACGAATTTTTAAGTTTGCAACGACGATATCTTTAAAATGTATGTTGAAATAATGAAATCTTTATTGAAACAACGGGCTATTTTAAAGATTTTACATTACACCAACAATCACTGCCGAATATTGTATATCAATACTTAAATTACAATTTTCTTGCCAATGTAACTTATAAATAAATATTTTACATATCCTTAGATTTTTAGTACGCTTATATTTACGTAAATATACATTTACTTGTATTATTATAGTCCGCGCCAAACTGCTAGTCCGCTCTGAAGTTGATGCGAGCAGGTGTAGTCATACAATTTGTTATGGCGACGTGATTCATTTCTATATTCAGAGCGGACTAGCAGTTTTACGCGGCCTATACTATCGTTTCTAAAGTTTTGTTACGTAAGATTTTTAGCTAACTTTCTCGAACTTTCTCGATCTTTCTTTTCCTTACAATATGCGAATAATATTTCTTGATATAAATGTGTTATAACTATATTCTGTTATATTCTTGCCAAAAATACTAGTGTTTATGTTCGAGAAAATGCCATATTTTCATCAAGACCCAATGCTGCCTAACTAAAACATCGTATGTATTATTCGGTGCAACGTAGACGAAGTACTCAAATAGACTCCTTATACACTCTTCTCTTATATCAAAACTTATATAATTTGAACGTGTAACTCGTATTTTTCTTTTTTTTATGTCATTATCTAAGACCATTCTAATTTATTGAAGTAAATGAACCAGATCATATTTCAAACGACACTTACTTTTATATTAATATAATTGGATACGCTGTGCGTTTTTAAAAATAATAATTATTTTAGGAGTCTACTTGTTTAGTTCGTCTGTAATTTAGACCAAACTATTAAATCATTCTTACAGCGTCGGACTAGAGGAAAGTTTCCTTTTGACAAAAAGTAAAATGCGAAAGACACGTAGGAAAATAATCGGGAAATAGGTCATATTTCTTCTTGGAAAATATGGACAGTAATGGGTTGATAATGTCGATAGAAGGGCTGAAAGAAAATCTTTCTTTAGCCTTCAAGGGATGGGCGCTGTACAGCATTTAAAAATAATCCTCAGTAAGAAATCAATCTATAGTACCACAAATCGGATTCTTATCCTATCTAGGATAGATTATACGCTAGTAACCTAGTACTATCAACTGCATTGCATATTTTAAAATAAATAGAAATTAATTTGAAGGTCTAACTTTGGTCTAAAAACACCGACATTTTTTTTGACTGAAATTTTGTAAAAACATATTTATTGCCATTATGTTGCTATCAGCTTGTAAATTTTGTAGATTAAGGATTTTTGTATAGATAATTAATTTAGCTTAGAGATTATTGTAATATTAGTGTTTTATTTCATTTTTAATGCATTCCTTTATTTATTTTTCTACCATTTGGTAGCTGTGGTATTTCATAGACAACGCATCGTCGACCTAATTATATATTTATATCAGTATTAATGGTTTGTTAATAATAATGATTTATAATATTTTAGCTGGAAAAATGGCGGAAATCTGATCATTATTTATGATTTTACTATAAGAAAAATCTGTTTTTTTATTCCACAAGTTTTAATAATTATTTGCTATAATTGTTACAGCATCGGGTTTAATGATTATTTTTAACATATTAAAAAAGGTTTTTTTTATTTTACTTTCGGCATTTTATGTCTTATTATAGTCCAAAATAAAAAAAAAAAAAACTAACTTTGAATTTTTTATAAAATGATTTTTATAATTATGAAAATAATACGGCATCAATAAAGCATTGATTTTTTACGTATCTAAAAACATTGATAGCGCTAAAACTCGACAATAGCTACAAAAACATAAAAAAAGAGAAAAATGCACTGTAACGTTTTCTTTTTGTAGAACGCGCTATCTTTTTATGAGTTATAGAAACTCATTTTTTGGTGCAAATTTGTAAATTAGAGCGCTTTTGATCTAATAGACACAAATTAGTTCAAAAGCGCCATCTCTTGACAAGCAGCGGGAACTAACCACATACAATATTTGATCAGATTTTCGCCAGTTTTCCTTTAGCTTAAGATAAATGTTAAATTCTCGTAAGTCTTAAGTTACGCGTACCTTACGATGTTTTGAGCGACGCTTGCTTATTATTGATAAATAAAATAACTATACCTTATGAACTTTATAATTTATTTAATGTAATAAAGAGGATGTTAGATATTGTAGTGTTTTATTTTTTATTTTAAAGATGGTTGAACTCTTTGTGGTTCAACTCCGGTGGCACTACCGCCACACCTATTTCTGTCTATTAACAGTAGTGTCAAGCGCTGCTGTGTTCTGGTTTAAAGGGTGTGGTAAGGAAGACAGTTTTCCGAAGCGTTCCAGCTTAGTCCTCAGGGGTAGCGGCGTAGTAGTGGACGACCTCAGAAAGGTAACTAATCTTATCTGTGGTTGATGGCAGTAGCCACTTACCATCAGGTGGACTGCATGCTCGTCTGCTACTCCTATATTATATATTAAAAAAAAACTTAAATACTTTTATTCGTCATGAAAATTTTATATGAAATTCGTACATTATCACACGAAATATGGTATATGTCACAACCAAGAAAATATTTCAGTTCCTGCATGGCGCAAAGGGTTCCGGGTTCGAACCCGGGCCAAACATATCTGAATGATGAATTTGTATATCTGTCCTGAGTCTATTGTGTGTGTGCATGGCACCCACGACACAGGAAACCTAGTGGGGCTGCGAATTTAGAAAGAGGAAAATTATAAAAAAATAAGACAATTGCAACACAATTTTCATTAATATAATTTAGGGGTGTGCGAATATCGTTCGAATCGAATCGAATCGAATATCAATATTCGATTCGAAATTCGAATCGAATAATTCGAATTTTCGAATTATTCGAAATTCTTCGAATAATTCGAAAAATTTCGAATAATCCGAAAAATTTCGAATAATTCGAAAAATTTCGAATAATTTGAAAGTTTTCGAATAATTCGCGAATTAAGGGGGTATTCTAGTCTAGAAGCATGAATTTCAGGTAATTTTTTGAAGTGCCGTAAAAAAAGTAAGGGTGTGCGAATAATTCAGTATCGTATTTACGAGTATTATTTTTGAACAAAAATTTGTAGCAGATTTTCAAATCTTGATTTTTCATAATACTTTATTTGCTATAATATAATTTTTATTATTTCATTATTTAAAAAAAAAAACTATATTAATTGTTCTATTTGTGTAACTATATGGTTTAAATAAAATGTATATTGATTATTGACTGTTAAATTTTTATTCGAAAATTGAAAGTAAGAAACCCTGAAAAAATTCGAATTATTCGAAATTTTTCGAATTATTCGGGAACTTTCGAATAATTCGAATTTTCGAATTATTCGATTCGAGTTTCGAATCGAATATTAATATTAATATTCGATTCGGAACGAATAATTCGTAAGTTCGAATTATTCGCACACCCCTAATATAATTTAATTATAGTACTTTTCTATTTCATACTACTTTCATTTGGACGTTTTAACTCTGTCCTTTAGTATATTTTAAAACTCAACAGGTAACAAAAATAAAACACAAATAGCTTTAAAATACTTTATTTCTCATATAATTTGTACGCTTCGCGCGAAGTTTCAAAATAATCGCTATACACTACATTATCTGTACAAGAAACAACTGTCAAGACGACAGATTATAAATGAGACGAAGACGCCACTGTTACTTCCACAAGGTTTTACCCTGATATTATACATATAATAACAAATATAATGAAATATTAGGGTCAGTAAAAATTAAGTCACAGGTTAAACATATCAACCCCTTCCCGCATAAACACACCCCTGTCACACAAATACAAAAAAAACACCACAAAATTTCGGTTTATTTTGTTTTCTAATAAAACAATTCAAATTTGTCAATCAATATTTTCTTATTAATTTTTATTTATTTGATTTAAATTTAATATTTCGCGAAACGACCCTCTTATCATACTTTGTAACCCCCTCTTAACCCTCTGACGTAATTTTTATCGACCCCTTACAATAAGGCTTGGTTGCCTTTAAATCGGCTGTACAGCCTACATTATCTTTGCCTCACGGACGCATATAAAAAACATATAAAAAGAAGATAAAAAAGCGCGCGCAAACAATTTAATGGCGTCGTGGGCGAACCTTAGTAACTTTTCAATAAAAATGTAGGTATTCTACGACAATATTAGAATCACAACGAGCGATAGGACGAGACGCTTAATTAAAAAATAATTATTTATAATATAGATAAATAACATGATACATAATTATAATAAATTGTATTTATCAAAAATATGGCGTCATAGGACGTTTGGCGGGAACAGTAGTAACATTTAGAACAATGTTTATTTTTTTATACCGGAGTGCGGAGGGTAATGTTCGAGCGTGTGTATGTATGTCTCATTCTTTGCCACGCTGCAGCACAAACGGCTTGACGGATTAACATATGAGGTGTCGTTGGATTCGTCTAAATTGTGGGAGTGACGTATCTCCATTACTTTACTTTTAAGTTTATTACTTTTTAAACAGTCAGGTTCTTTATAAAAGATTTAATTACAGGCTACCGGATGGTAGACACTCGTATGGACATCTGTAACTCCATATAAAGCAGGTGCCACCTGAAGCCGATCACACACGTCACTCCCGAACTAAAAAGATATTCAAAAATATCCCCCTACTGTTCCCGACAGACGCAAAATAGATCATTTTAGAACAGTTCTAAGTATTTTATTAAAATTAACGTTAACATGTTATTAATACTTGACAAAAACACTATTATGAGAAGACTACGTCACAACATATATAATCGTATTATTTCTCGAAAATAAAGTCCCATTTATACCTACAGACATAGAACGTGTTGTGTCAGACAAAATCTTTATCTTATATACAAAATTCTCGTGTCACAATGTTAGTTACCGTACTCCTCCGAAACGGCTTTACCGATTTTCAACAAATTTTATATGCATATTCAGTAGGTCTGAGAATCTGCTACTATCCATTTCTAAGTGATAAGGGTTGTTCACCCTTAACATTTTTTTATTTATATGGCAACACAACGTTTGCCGGGTCATTACGGAGGATATATTAATTGACCAAGTGTAAGTTGATCTCGCACACGGAGGGGACCTAATCAGAAAAGTTTTCATGTGCTTTTTATTTTTAGTATTTGTTATCATAGTAGCCATACAAATGAATGCATTGTGAAAATTTGAACTGTCTATATATTACGGTTCAATAGATAAAGTGAAAAACGTCGAAAACTAGCAGTTTTTTGTATGGCGACTCCATAAATATTTCCAGATTTTTATTTGTAATATTTGTTATTATAGCGGCCACCGTTTTACATACTTTGTATAAAAAGACTTGTTTTTTATCTATTACGGTTTGGGAAATAGAGCCCTGTGACAGACGGACAAACAGCGGAGGCTTAGTAATGGGATCCGTTTCTACCTTTCAGGCACGGAACCTGATAACGTTCATACACATTGTTTAATGATTTTGTTTTACCACAAACCATGTGAGAAGAACGATGTCTGTAGGTATATATGAACCATACAGTGCGCTCTCACGAAAGCATTTATTTGTAACGTAAAAATTAAATATTGTTACAACTTGTTTGATTGTTACAAAATGTTACAACTTGTATTATATTACACTCGCTGATGTAATGCTCAAACTTAAACATTACAAACAAATGTTTAACTAAAGAGCGTCTTCAGGGGTCATCTGTATAAAGCAAAAGCTAGAACCGGAATATTTTGATTTTCGCTCACATTAAAGGAAAAGTGAGAAATGAGTGGAAACTTCCCGCAACTCGCCAAGAGATGGCGACACTAGTTGCCTGAATCGCGCTATCGAAGTTTTCTCAACTTCTTGCGTATACAGGTTGAATTTTTCAAACGGGCCTTCAAGGCCGAATCCGAAACTATAAGGATTAGCGAAAAATGCTAAAAGGAGTTACGAGGCCAATTTTGATAAAAACTAAAACTGCATCAATACTTTTTTTAAATATGTTTTTCCCTAGCCGGGAATCGAACGAGTTCATTTTGAAAAAAAAGTACACCCTCTATATTATTCCACTATCTGATAGAGTTGCTTATAAGGATCAAATTCTGGGAAGTAATGATAAATGACAAACTAAAGGAGATTGTCGGACCACGGTACCCTAAGTACCACCTCGCCTGGTTGGGGAACATCCTGTGCCAAAAATAGTCATATTTCCTTTTTAAGTTACAATTCACAGATAACCCCTAAAACCAATATTACAATAATAAATAATTTGTATTATAGTGTTTATGTACAGAAACTTATTTTAAAGCGTGTACACATAGACGAAGTAAATAAATAGACCCTAAAATAATTTTAAACAAGGATAAAACTGCATTTCTACTAACAGACATGTATGGTAACAGACACATGTCGTGCCAGACAAAACAATATCTTTGTATATATTTTTTTATAATATAGCAGACGAGCATTCCACGTGATGGTAAGCTAGCTAGATGTATGGACATCTTTAATCAACCCCAGATAGGATTAGTTTCCTAACTAACATCGGCAACAGATACGCTACTAAGGACTAAGCTGGAACGCCTCGGATAAGTATGTCTCTTACCACACTTCAAACTAGAACTCAGCAGCGCTTAACACTGCTGCTAACAGAAATAGGTGTGACGGTGGTGCCGGAGTCGAACCACAGAGGGTTCTACCACTTTAATGTGTATGGACGTAGCTTCGGTAATGCGCCTGCACCGACACGGGCTGTACCTATTGTATAGAAAATATGATTTTGTCTGACATGACACATTCATTTCCTGTAGACATAACGCCGCGTCCACACGCTTGACATTCGCCGCAAAGTACAAACGTTTGTCTAAATTTCTTTAGTACAATTTGTTACACAAACCAATTCAAACAGTTTATCTACACTTTCGATTTGTGACTATTTGTCGAGGTTTGACAAGCGTGTGGATACGGCGTACAAAGGGCCTAATTCTGTAATATACGATTCTAGAAACAGGACACTGAAAGAATTATGAAAAATATGTTTTTTACTACATTAGTCAAATAGATATTAATATAAAGATACTATTACAAATATGTTTAATTTGACAACATTAAAAGTCAAACTATAGTGTCCTCCATTCTACGTTGTGTTCACCCATACCCATTATCAATATTCAATCCATCCAAAGTTTACCTACCAAAGATCTAAACGTGACAACTTGTAATATGCAGAAATTGACAAACGTTGATCTGCGGAAGAGAAAACAGTGGATAGATCGATTACTGATAATGGGCGTTACAGCAGTTACTACCATTTAAAGAGCCTATTTACTTCCTCTGTGCAACACTGACCACATATAAATTACAATCCCTCATTGCGTCCAATCCTAATTATTTTTCGAAAAATAAGCCATCCGTAAATCATGTCACACGTTACATTTGATTTCGACCCTAGTGACGTCACAACGCTGAAACCGTGACGTTACAAGGCCGATACCATGACGTCACAACGCTGAAACCGTGACGTTACAAGGCTGATACCATGACGTCACAACGCTGACCCCCTGTGACATCACATGCGGACTCCCCGTGACGTCACAACACTGTTTTTTGTAACGTCACAAGGCCGATGCTATGACGTCACAACGCTGATGTATCACGTCACACCTCTAACCCCTTGTGACGTCACGTGTCAAAGTACTTCACCCCTATGAAACGTATGACAAACTTACAAACGACATAATAATAACATACTATTATTATTATTATTATTATATTTTTAGACATTAAATAGAAATCTACATGAAATCGAAAATAATTTGTTTTACACAATATTTAACATTAATATGAAATAACATTTATTATTAAATATCTACACACATTTAAATATTACTACGTAGACCGCGCCTAATTAGGGCCGAAACGCACGTACGACACGACGTCGTTTCGCGTCACGGTGCGTTGTCGTGTCGTGGGTTACGACGTGCGTCTTAAAATACGACACAAGAAATAAATTTCTTATGGATAAGCTGTTTTTTGGAGTTTTTTCTCCATAACGAAACACCTTGCGAAGTGGTGGTAGATTACTGTCATTCAATAAGAGTTTTGTTAATAAACTACTTTGAATAAAGTATTTAATTATTTTTAAAAAATATAGGACTAACAGACGAGCATCTGTAATCAACCCCAGATACGATTAGATTCCTACCTGTGGTCGGCCACAGATGCACCGCTACCTTTAGGACTAAGCTGGAACGCCTCGGAAAAGTATGTCCCTCTTACCACACAAAAAAATTGATTTTGTAGTGTCGTGATTTCTACGTGTCGCAAATTCCCACGACACGACATCACATCGCGTCGCCTATGACGTCATATCGTACGTATATTTCAGCCCCTACTCACGAAGAATACATAAAACTTTGGTAATTCTACCATTACTACAGAGACAATGAATAATTACAATTACTGAGATAAAATGCATTCCCATAAGTTTTACGACTGGTATACTACATAAGCCAATAATATTGTTTAGTGCATAACTTGTAGAAATTTAAATAGCAAACGAGCATGCTGTCCACCTGATGGTAAGCTACTGCCCTACGGACATCTGTAATCAACCCCAGATAGGACAGTCCTACCTGAGGTCAGTGATGCTACTGACTGACTTGACTGATCGACGGCTGAGTGATTATTTGACTGATAAAACAGTGTGGTCTGAAGTAGCCCCAGCCCCACATGTACCATTAGGTTAAGTGACTTTGTGTAAACATTTTTTTTTTGTTGTGTGTGTTATGGAGTTTCTCCCGCCGCTTCGTCTCCATAACGAAACACCTTGTGAAGTGGTGGTAGTCGTATTGACATTCAAAAAGTGCTCTGTAAAGAACCTATTTTGAATTTTAAAAAAAATATTTTGATTTGATTGGACTAAGGAACACCTCGTATAAGTCTTCTTTACCACACCTCAAACCAGAACACACATTATTACTCTATAAGACACACTGCACTAATAACAGCAGTGTTAAGCGCTGCTGTGTCTGGTTTGAAGTGTGGTAAGAGACTTTGAGGCATTCCAGCTTAGTCGACAGTAGCACACCTGTGTCTGAACTCTGTTAGGAATCTAATCTTATCTGGGGTTGATTACAGCTGTTCATACGGCAGTAGCTTACCATCAGGTGGAGTATGCTCGTCTGCTACTCCCATATTATTAAAGAAAGATATAGATATGGTGCATATAACCACAAAGGGTCTCCTAACAATATCTTCATTCAAAAAGTTATTCACTAAACAATTTTCGACTAAAAATAACTATATTGATTATAAATAACATACACATAACTAACATTAATTATTTACAAGAATAAACAATAATTTTTAAAGTTTTATATTAAATATTTCAACATTTAGTTGGGATATTTCAATACTAGATTATTTTTTATAATATTCTATTATATTTTAAATAGTAGATTTTATCCCACTTTTGGGCGTGGGCTTCCTCTATACACGAGGGTAGTTACAAACTAACATTTATTTATTTATTTTTATATATAATTGAGTTATTCTCAAAAATCTACTTTTTAATATACATAATCTGAAATAATCGATTTATTATCATATAATTATTAAAATAGATATAATATTTCTTTTTATTCTAACAGAAATGTAACATCGATGACAGATAGATCAAGTTAAAATGACTGTGTTCTGCGTTTTTCATTATTAGATTGAATACATGATTAATATAATTATGTAACTTGTAAATATTGACAATAATATTAATAATTTAGACCAAAACTACAAATTTTACACTTTTAGAATTACAAAGACATAGGTGCTTCAATACTCAGTGATTTATGTACAAAAAACACTTTGAAAATACCAAAATATGCTATGCACGGACTCATGTTATCTTTAGGCAATTATTCTGCCACTGCTGGGCACGGGTCCCAGAATGAGGATTAGGCCATAGTCCACCGTGCTGGACAAGTGCGTACTGGTACACTTCACATACCTTTGAGAACTATTTTTTTAAATATTAGTCATATTGAGGACCAGCATGGTTGAGCGGTCACCATACTGGTCTGACACTAAGGGTTCCGGGTTCGATCCCAGGTCAAAAAGATGACGAAATGATGAATTTAGACATCAGTTCCGGGTCTGGGTGTTTGTGTATTCGTCTTTGTGTGTGTGTGTTCACGGCACACAGGGAACCCTAATGTGGGGCTGTGTTGAAAGCGTCTTTTTTTCGTCATTGTAATTCTAAAGATGCAAATCTATATATGTTTCAACATTTTCAACAATATGTATGGGTGTTTTCACACACATCTGTACAATCGATCCAAAACACCCATAGTATACTGCTGTAAGCCTAAACAATAAATTATGTTCTACACAACATTAATAAATAATACTCGATTTAGAAGAATCAATCAAATATTTTTGGCCATACTTAGACCGATTTGAACATATCTTTGTGATGCTTCGATACCAAATAACTTAGACCTTATTTAGTCACTGTCACGATACAATACTTTTCCACGATACACTTGTAGTATAGGCGTAGACTAATCTTAGTCACGTATGTCCCACCTCAGCATTAAGACTAACATTAGTCACATCTGTACAACAGCGACACTATCACATCACCACTTTAGCATAGACATTGACTAATTTTAGTCACGCATGTCCCGTCGCAGCATTAGGACTAACATTAGTCACATCTCGACAGTGACAACACTATCGCATAATCATCTTAATGATTGTTGCTATAACGCACTATTAGATTAACCCTAAAACACTTAGCTACTGCAGTTCATATTCACTCAACCCTACCACTGTTCACTGCTGTTATAGATGGTTGGTAGACCGATGCCACATATAATGATGGTTGTATGACCAATAAAACATATGCTTTATTGTAGTGGCCCTTAAGGAGTATTTACAGTTGTTTCAGGGCATTGGTATATCTAGGATTGTACCTTGTATTGGTCTATGTAGGTTAGTGGCTTCAGCATATCGATCTACCTTCCCACCTATCCGTCACTGCATACTCTATGCGGGGCGCTCTACATGTTTTGGGGTCTCTAAGCAATCCACCTTCCTCACACACAACACTATGGACACTGCTGAATGGGGGTCCTACATCGCTGTACACGCAAGTGTCTTCCCGACACTCATGTGCCTCTCCACACCACATACTCTGCTAGTACTGCGGACATCGGCCGTCCCAACACTGCCTACATATACTGCATTTGAGTGCGCATGCTACAACGCGGTGTGCAAGCGCACCGGCCGATCCGCACTCCCCCACTCCCCGTCACTTTGTATTCGAGTCGCTCCATGCTGTACTGCAGCATTTTACACTCCCTATTGCCTCGCCCCACACTCCGCATGCTACTAGCGTAACTGCTCTACACTCCCGACTCCCCACACTCCCATCACTACGCGTCCCACAGCGCGCAAACTTCCTACCCCTTCACTACGCGTCTCCCCACACTCCCCCACTATGCGTCACTCCACGTTCGAGAAGCTCGCGTAACTGCGGTGTTCAAAACTCCCAACAATCCACGCTTCCATAACTCCGCACCCCCCACGCTTCACTCCGTCATACCGCGCCCCCGCACAATCCCCCTCACTCCGCGTCCCCAGCGCTCCACCACATCACTGCACGCCCCGCGACACCCGCCATTACCCCCCGGCCACACACGCCCCCTCACTCCGCGTCCCTCAGCGCCTGGCGCACCAGCAGCCCCGGCACGTAGTCCGGGTCGCGCGCGTGTTGCAGCGCCGCGTGCATCCGCCGCAGCTGCTCCACGCACGAGGACCGCCGCTAGCATTGCGGGTACTCCGGCTCTAGGCGGCGAACGCGGACGCGCTGGCGGTAGTGGTACTCCTTGAGGTAGGCGCGCAGGCGAGCGGGGAGGGGTAGCTGCTCCACACCTGGAATACAATAAGGTAGATTAACATACTTGTTACATTATGTGGTAGAAATAAAATGGAGTGGTAGTAATAAAAAAAAGCAGTGATAAGTGGTTAAGAAACACTGGCCTCCCGAAGGGTCCGAGGTTTAAATCCTCTAATTTTTCAAATTAGAAATTAATTATCACTTGCTAAACGGTCAAGGAAAACATCGTGAGGAAACCTGCATACCTGAGAGATTTATAAAAAACTAGTTTTTGCCCGCGGCTTCGCCCGCGTTTTTTTTGGTCCAAAAGATCGATTCTCCGATAATAGATCTTAGATCGCCATCCCTAGTTCCCGTGGGATTTCCGGGATAAAAACTATCCTATGTCCGTTCTCGGGTCTCAGACTATTTTTGTACAAAATTTCATTAAAATCGGTTCAGTGGTTTAGGCGTGAAGAAGAGACAACCAGACAGACAGACAGACAGAGTTACTTTCGGATTTATAATATTAAGTAAGGATAATCTCAAAGGTATGTGAAGTCTACCAATACACACTTGTCCAGCGCGGTGGACTATGACCTAATCCTCATTCTGAGACCCGTGCCCAGTAGGACAGTGATGGGCTGATGATAATAACTAGATCATGGTTCTACCAACTATGATTTAGTTTATTTTGTTAATTCAGATATAAGTGATGAAGATAACATACCATCATACGTGGTGTGTGATACGATGACGGCCCTGGCGAGCTGCTGCAGGGTGAAGGGCTCGGCGCGCGGCAGCGGCGCCGTCAGCATCGGCTCGAAGAACATCACGCACGCGGGGTCCTGGGTTTGATACAAAAAAGCTTTACATTTATACTGATTTCTTTATTGGGTGAATTAATTTATTTACTTATTTATTATGTCAACTGATGTCTTTACGTGTGTATACAACATATACAGGGTGAATTTTCAAAGATGGCCTGGGTGGCGAAATCCGAAACTATACGGATTAGCGAAGAAAATCTGAAGAGTTATGAAGCCAATTTTGAAAAAACAAAACAACTTCGTCATTACTTTTTTTACAACCTCATTTTCTCTGACCGGGAATAGAACAATTTAGTTTTGAAAAAAAACCCTATATTATTCAACCAACGGATAGTGCCTTTTATAAGGATCTAATTTTGGAAATTGAGTGTCTATTCTGTTACTGCCGACTCATCATGTAATAATACGCGATGCGGTAACATTTGCAGTGTAGTGTTATAGTCCGCGCCAAACTTCTAGTCCTCTCCGAATATAGGAACGAGTCGCGTCGCAACAGCAAATTGTAGATATCAGCGGGACTGCAGCTCTACATTTGCACGCATCAACTTAACAGCGGACCAGAAGCTTGGCGCGGAGCACACCCACCTTGTAGTGCTCGATGAGCCCGGTGACAGTGTCCGCGGCGAACACGGCCGGGTCGTGCGAGTCGAAGCTGAACCGGTGCTGGTAGTGCTCGATGCGAGCGTGGAGCGAGCGGCCGTACTTGCGGAAGGAGACGGAGAACAGGTGCTCCTCTTGCGCTGAGTCGCGGAGGAGGAATGTGCCTGTGGAGGGAGATGAAGTAATCAGAATTAAAATCGAAATAATCACTGGCACATGCACACATTCGCAGACACAAGCACCCACTCTCTAGACGCACACATACATACACTCAAATTAAGCAACTGGCTCACTAGCATCAAAATAGAAGTAATAACTGCCACACACACACACACAGACACACGTAGACACACGTATTCATACATACACTCAAATTAAGCAAGTGGCACACTAGCATCGAAATCGTAGTAATTACTGACACATACACATACACTCACAGACACACTCTCTTAGACACATACATTCATATATACACTATAATTAAGTAACTGAGTATCATCAAGATAGAAACAATTACTGACACATATAAACACACACTCGCAGACAAACACACACGCACAAACACACTTTTCCAGACACACATTGATACATACACTCAAATTAAGCAAGTGGCTCACTAGCATCAAAATCAAAATAATTACTGACACACACTCCCTCAATCCAGACAAACGCACGCAGACACACATCTATCCATATTTCTACCTGTGCATAACAGCAGTGTTAAAGACTATAGTTTGAAGGGTATGGAAAGGCAGACATACTTTCCCGAGGCATTCCAATTTAGTCCATTAGGATAGCACCAAGTTAGGAGGGGACCAATTGTGCCACAGGAGTCTAAATTTAAATTTAATGGGACACTGATTTAAATTCTCTTTAAGGAAAGTCACTGAAGTCACCGAAGTTTTAAAAATTTTGTAGTTTTAAATGGGATACGCAAAGATACCACAAATTAATTACAATTAGACCAATTAAACCACAAAACACTCACCTTCAGGCTTATTATCAAGCAGACGTTCAGCCTCGTAGCGGTCCATCTTGCCCCAGTAGAACGAGCACGCTGTGATCTCTTGCAGATCTGGCACCAAGCAGTGGATGTAGTCCACCTGCGGACAGATAGATATCAGTGCGAATGTAGCACTATGTTCACTGAGGGGTACCTTCCCCACAACGCAGAGGCCTAAAGGGGTTAGAAGGTATAAGAAAGGGTTATGGGAAGGTAACTGGAAGAGAGGGTTAGGGAGGCAAAAGCTTAGAACTAAAGAAAATTATTCAGTTAGCAGAAATAGGTATTAATGTGGTAGAGGAAAGGGTCATTTAGGCTCAATTTACATTGCCGCGGAATGGAATGGAAGCGAATTTTTGCAAACAAATTCTACATAGCATGATGAACTTTATGTCAATTGTGTCAAAATAAATCCACAGACGGCGCCGACAGTCGTTTAGGGGAATTCTCGAGAATGCGCGAGGATTCCCCGGAAGACGCGCAACCTTTTTTTTGGCACTTTTTCATTATGCTATGCAGGATTTGTTTGCAAAAATTCGCTTCCATTCCATTCCGCGGCAATGTAAATTGAGCCTTAGTTAGGCGATAGAGTCCTCGAGGTAATAGGAGAGGGAGTTTAGTGAGATATAAGAAAGGGGGTAGAAGGGGTAATAATTACTCAGTTTGTTGTACACATAAAAGATAATAATTGACAGATATACAAAATTAGAACAATACAAAAAAATCGGTATTATTGCTAAATAGCGATTTCTTTCAGTATTACCTTATAGTGTCGTGTTAAAATTATGATGTATAAAATTTATTAAGGGGGTAAGGGGATATATAAGTCGAAGGGGGGTAGGGGGAAAGGGGGTAACGACGTGGAAGAGGGGTAAGAAAACATAAGAAAGGAGTAAGGAGGCAGAAGGGGTTTAAAAAGCTATTGAGGTAGCAGGATAAATTCATTGAGGCTAAGGAAAGAGGGCTATTGACATAGATAAAGGGAGGAGGGTGGTTGTAATAAGTTAAAGGGGGGATGACGAGCTTGAAGGGGGGTAAGGAGAAAGGCGATAATGAAGTAGGAGGGCAAAGAGGGTAAGAAAGTAGAAGGGAATAAGGTCTTCCATGTAAAGGTAAGGGGGTAACAGAGGGGCGTGATACAGACCTGCGGTAAGGACGTAGAAAGGCTTAATATAAGGGTGGTAAGGAGGTACAAGGGCAATAAGGGTGAATACGGGGGTAAGGTCGAGAAGTCTAGTGGTATATAAGGGTGGTAAGGGGGTAAAGGGGTATGTTACGTACCTGCGTGTGGACTTTGGCCGGCGGCGGGAAGAACGCTGGGGGATTCGGCTGCGGCGCCGGTAAAGACGGCGCTCGGAGCAACAGGGCTCTTAGCTCACCACCGCACACAACCTGGAAAGAACAATATTATTCATCTTCATTCACATAAAACATTGCAAAAAAAACCTGATAAAAATTTATAACTCAAAGCAAAACTGACTATTCCAAACATTTAATAGAGAAAGTAATGAGGGACGTGGAAGATAGCAGAGCCCTCCGGTGGTTATACTCCGGCGGCACCACCGTCACACCTATTTCTTTTACAACAGCAGTGTTAAAGGCCGCTGTGTTCTGGTTTGAAGAGTTGTAAGAGAGACATACTTATCCAAGACATTTCATGCTCAGGGGCGCATCTGTGGCCAACCTCAAGCAGGAGTCTAACCTTATCTAGGATTGACTACAAAGGTCTATGGGGGCAGCAGCCAGCATCAGTAACCTGCATGCTCTTCTGCTACTCCTATATTATAAAATAATATACTAAAACATTACCTGAAAGTGTGGATGCAGTCGGATGGAGCCATCGTTCTGCTGCGTCAGCTCGCTCCTGCGGCTGTCCTGGGAGGACTCACCCTCACTGCAACACCACATTTGCGTTTTAAAACATTTTTGTGACGTCACTATTACTTGTATTAGAGGCCAGACTGTTAATTTTTGAATGAAGATATTTGATTTAAAATACGTTTGTGTGGACCTTAGGCTGATAGATGGATATATGTTACACGTGTAACTAATAAAATAATATTATGTGTTACATATACGAAGACGGGATCGCGGGATTCAAAGGGCACGGGACCGGTTGGAGTAGCGCCGATTAGGTGAGGCCTATGTCCACTGTAGTGTATTAGTAAGTACCCTCATAATTAGACACTAAACATAGATACGAGTACTAGTATGATGTGCGGTAGTGGTGCGCATCTGGCGACATCGAGTTAGCTGTCAGTTGGTCTGGTACGTCACTCTTAGTGTGGACGCCGTGCGGGTAGGACAGTAGTGAACCGATTGGTATTATATTTGTACTAACCGAACCAGTACATCCACCAAGGCAGATCGATTGAGGGATATGTGTTACGCTAATAAAATAATAATTATTATATGTTACATCGCCAAAGATACATTCCGGTTTGATTTCCCAAAAGCACCAATACAATCATAACCTAAATAATATAGATCTAGGGAGTTTTATAAAACATAGCTAAGAAAATATAAAAAAATATAAAATATTCCCAAAATTTTCCACAATTAAAAAATAACACCTCTACAATAGCGCCATCTAACGGCATACACGACAAAAACAAAAATTAATCAAAATCATTAAGAAAAAAATTGTGAGCCGTCACGGGACGCCTGGCAGATGTGAAACATCGACATTATTTTGTAAAAGTAATATGCAGAAAAGAACATATTGTGATAGGAACTAAATATGTCATAATGATAAAATAAAATATTACGATTTTTTTCCAGATAACGATGACTATTTATTGAATAAACATTTATTTTCATTAAATACAAAAATTTACGAATTTATTTCAAATCGTGACTACTTAATTCATTTAATCAGTGACTTCGGTAATAGTTATTGCGCATGGCGACGCGTCGCCACACCGTACACACTACTGCATATAGACTGTATATATATATATATATCATCGTATAGCGTGGCGTCGCCACGGCATGCGTCGCCATGCCAGAAATCGGTTTTACGTGCGGCTATAGATGTTTCACATCAAAAATAATCAAAATGTATACTCACGGTCGAGGAGCAACGGATAACACGTACACCTCAGCGGGCTCGTCCCTCGTTGTATCCGTTTCTGTCGTATAACAAATAACATAGAATTAGAAATAAAAGTGAGGTCACATTATATTATAGAAATTCACAGAAAAATAGTTTAAACATGTCGTTAAACAAACGAAAAGCTTACTATAAACTAAGTGATTATTTGCCTGATAAAACGGTGTGGTCTGAAGTAGCTCCAGCTCCACATGTACCATTAGGTTAAGTTTAACATTGTAGGTAAAATTTATTTTTTAAAAGATGTGTGTTATGGAGTTTCTTTCGCCGCTTCTTCTCCACAACTAAATACCTTGTGATATGGCGGTAGATGAATTGATATTCAAAAAGAGTTCTGTAAAGAATCTAGTTTGAATAAAAAAAAAAGTGATTTGATTTGATTACAAGGCACCTGTTCAGGTAAGTCTACGCAGGTACACCGGGCTGTGTGTGAGAATACACCTGTGCATCTTGCAGTTTGAACCTAAACTAACCGAACAGATCAAAAATCAATTACAGTGTAAACTCTTTGTAACGTCATTCTCTATAACGAAAAACTCTCTATAACGTACAAATAAGTTCAACTGATTGGTTTACATTAAAACCCATACATTGATTCACTCTTTATAACGCAACAGTCACTCTCTATTACGAAGAAATACGTTCATATTTAGACGAGAACAATATTTTTACACTGGAATTGTTTTATAAGCAGCTAAAAAAGTAACCTTTTGAGGTGCCGAAAGTTTTAAGAAAGATTACGGGGTTCATAAACGGACGTTTCGCTTTTGTTCTTGTTATTTGCCTTAACACGTGTGCCATTATTCTTAGATTACATTGTCTGCAGGAATTTGTCTGTCTAAGTTACTATACATACCATGGTCACCTATCGCGTATTATCAGTTGTAAATCAACTTTGAAATTGTCAAGATGGCCAGTAAGCATTAAAGAAACGAAAAAGTGTGACAGAAATGATTGCAATTGGTTTTGGGTTGATTTTTTCTCCTCCCTCCCTATAACGAAAACTCTCTATAACGAATAAATATGCTCGGTCCCTTGAAATTCGTTATAAAGAGTTTACACTGTATTTCCATCGCCAACGCTACAGGACTGAACACAGTACGGTACCCCAACGTCCCCTGCTACCCACGTGGAGTTGATATGTAGAGGCAAACCTGCGCAGATATGCCATCAAATCAAATAATCTCATTTATTCCAAATGGATTCATATAGAATCCTTTTTGAAAGTCAACAAACTACCACCGCTTCGGAAGATGTGTCTCTATGGAGAGGAAGCGGCGTAAGAAACTTCAAATCCATATACTGGCCGGTAGACCGTAGCGTGTGTGGCTTACATGACTCACCTGTGTTGATTACAATCCTGTCCAGCTCCCGCCTGAGGTCCCTTGCGCCCAGCGTGAGGACTGCTGCGAGTCTGCAAATAACATAAAAAACATTATTTACGAATAATATGCACCTCTAAATATTAATATTTATGGAACCACATTTCAAAATATGGTCCTTCAAACAGAATTTATACAGACATCAGAATTTCTGCTTCGTTACAGCCATGTAATGCTGTATGGTTTGAAGTTTTCTTTTTTATAATATAGGAGTAGCAGACGAGCATGCAGTCCACCTGATGGTAAGTGGCTACTGCCGCCCATGGACATCTGTAATCAACCTCAGACAGAATTAGACATTCCTACCTGAGGTCGGCCACAGATGCGCCGCTACCCCTGAGGACTAAGCTGGAACGCCTCGGGAAGGTATGTCTCCCTTACCACACTCCAAACCGGAACACAGCAGCGCCTAACACTGCTGTTATAACAGAAATAGGTGTGGCGGTGGTGCCGCCGGAGTCGAACCACAAAGGGTTCTACCACCTCTAAGTTGAAGTGTAGTAATGTTGACACGCAAGACGTTCCAGATTAATCAACAAGGGTAACATTTGCCACCCTTGCGCCCAATCATACATAAAACATACATAATATATATATTTTTTGTAATATAATCTTGTTGAATCAAATTGAATGTAATTTATTAACAGACAATTATTTTTTTGAATAGCTTACCCGCCAGATGTACTGTGACCGACGCTATGAACCCAATTAATTGATCCAGAGGGTGGCAGCATTAAAATAATATATTATAATAAATAAAATAAGATATCTTATTAAATTAAGATATATTATTGAATACTAAATTATAAGTACTATAGCCATGCAGTGATAGCCTAGTGGTTAAGAAACTCCGCCTCTCGATCGAGGGGTCCGAGGTTCAAATCCCAGGCACGCACCTCTGATTTTTCAAAGTTATGTGCGTATTAGAAATTAATTATCACTTACAAAACGGTGAAGGAAAACATCGTGAGGAAACCTGCATCCCTGAGAGATTTATAAAAAAAAATCTCAAAGGTATGTGAAGTCTACCAATTCGCACTTGGCCAGCGCGGTGGACTATGGCCTAATCCTTCTCGTTATGAGAGGAGACCCGTGCCCAGCAGTGGGACAAAGGGTTGATGATGAAAGCCATGGCTGTAGCCAGAGAAAGAGATATTTAAAGGTCCCCCGCTAACCCCTAAATGGTGGTGAATCGTTAAAGTCCAGATCTCATATTCAACTTCGCTGTCCTTATATAGCGGGTCCAGACTCCCTTTACCAATAGCATCTTTGCTAAGAAATTTCAGAATACTCTTTCTTAACCCCACCTCCACCCTCAGCCCAACGGACCCTTTACTGACATCAACAACGCCAATACGGTGGGGTCACTTAACAAACATTATCTATACACAACCCATCCTTGCTTAATTCAGTAACATTCCCCACAGCACCTGTACATAACACCGAGGGTATTTCCCAGTATCTCACCTGTCATCGCTGACTCTCCTGTAAGCGGTGCACACGCAGGGCGCAGGCGGTCGTCGCCAGCGGCGTCGACGGCACGCACACTCACGGTTGTTCCATCTGGAAACATTAACAGGGTCAAAGGGTTACAGGATTTCTTTTTACCCCCACTGTGGAGGGTCATGTCTTTCGATGTATGTATGTATGTATGTCTCATACAGATCAAATGGCTCCAGGGATTTTATCATGTGAGGTGTCATTGGGCCAATGGGTTTGTCTACATTCTGGGATTGACATTTAGTATATTTATAAGATGACGTGTTTTTTTTATACTCCTTTTTTATATTACTTGTAAGTTTTTGTTCTTAGTAAGTGAATCTTTTGTAATTCTAAAGAGAAATAATAAAGATCTTAAACCATATATTAATTATCTGGTTATATGAGTATCTGGTTAAAGGACCATGCAGTTTACCTGATGGTAAGATTGCCGCTTCTATATGCTGCTGTATTCAACCCCTGATAAATTGCTACCCGTGAATGCTAAATAAAAATGTATTTCCCTAGCGCACACTTCAACAGATCACAGGAGTGCTACATTGTTCTTAGAAGCCACAAATAGAAGTCTATGGTTCAACCGAAGTCGTGCCACGAAGTGTTCTACGTCCATTTGATTACTAAGATCTAATGGAAGAACTTTTTGTCGATGCGAGTTTCAGTACCTTTCACCACAAATGTGCCAGGTTGCTATGGATATGTGTAAAATCTACCCAAAGATTACCATTCGTCACTGCTACCAATAAAATTTAAATCTAAGATTTCAAATCTACATTTGAAACACATCCATAGCCCCAACTCAGAGAGATCTCTTCGAAGGCACATGTAATATAAACTTATTTACTTAACAATAAGTGTTTATCAATATAAACAAGAGAGATTCTATAAGTTTTCAAGTTTCTACAAGAGATACCTTGGAGATATCACAAACTCTCATCACATCTTGGCCCACATGTTGCTACTACCCACCTGTCGGTAACAGCGCTGACATATCTGTGGACACTGCTCGGCGACTCCGCGTACCGACGACGTTCCCAGGCACCACAGCCACAGGAACACTCGCCACCCACCGGCGTGGGGGTACCTGCAACCGTACCACGTGGCAAATAATCATGCAGTCCATTTGATGGTATGTGGCAGTGCCGTATGGTGATGTGTAATCAAATCAAATCAAATATAATTTATTGTGGAACATGGGTACATGGTACATGGTACAAACATTTTTTTTTGAGTACAACATATTTTTACACATTTTAAACATTTTTTTTCCGCCACAGGTGGGCATACAATAATTGTACAATAAAATATAAGTAGCAAATCAAGAAATAATATTAATTACAACAATAGAAATATAATGTAAGCAACACTATAGTTCAGAGTATGAAAACATAATGGCAAATAGGCAAGCAGTTCACTTTGTTTTTGTTATAATATAAGAGTAGCAGACGAGCATGCAGCCCACCTGATGGTAAGTGGCCACTGCCGCCCATGGACATATATAATCAACCCCAGATAGGATTAGATATTCCTACCTGAGGTCGGCCATAGATGCGCTGCTACCCCTGAGGACGAAGTTGGAACGCCTCCAATAAGTATGTCTCCCTTACCGCACCCTTCAAACCAGAACACAGCAGCGCTGGACACTGCTGTTGTTAGACAGAAATAGGTGGGACGGTGGTGTCGCCGGAGTCGAACCACAAAGGGTTCTACCACCTTCATAATAATGCCTCATGCAAATATTTCCTAGTCTCCTACCATACCCTTCAAACTTTATAACATCAGTGCGACACTGTTATCATAAGGCAGAAATTGATGTAACCATACTTTGGGAGTCGACCCACAAAAGATTGTAGCACTTTTCGACTATTTCCATCAGATATTCACTGCTTTAATAACATATGTATCATTGTGAACTAGATAAGTCTTATCACTTTAATAAAGATTACAAACTGTTACAAAACGACTCACTCTTCCTAGAATTCTGCTGCCCCATTTTCAGCTATCTTATCTGGCACTATGAGAGGTTCGACCAGCGAACTACCATCTGAAAAAGAATTTGGCATTTAATCATAAACGGTAACAGACAATGTTTTTTTTTGGGAGTATTAGATGAGCATGCGGTCCACCTGATGGTAAGTGGCTACTGCCGTATGGACATCTGTTATCAACACCAGATAGGATTAAATATTCCTACCTGAGATCGGCCACAGATGCGCCCGTCAGGGGTAGCCCCTGAGGACTAAGCTGGAGCGCTTGGAAATGTGGCATACATTCCCATACATTTACCATACCCTTTAAACCAGAAAACAGGACTTAATGATGCTGTTATGAAGCAGAAATAAATGTGGCGGTGGTGCCACCGGACTCAAACCACAAAGGGTTCTATCACCTTTAAAAGTTATGAGGAATATAGGTAAGGGGTCACTCATTAATTAGATAGGGATGATTTTGGCAATTTCTGACCCTCTGTGACTGTCTGTGGTCAGACGCCTATATTTATCCCTCAGGAACGGTACTATATTCGGGATAAAAGTACCCTATGTCCTTTTCTGAAGCTTTGAAAATGTACTTGTATGTACAAAATGTCATCACAATCAGTTACGTAGCTAAGGCGTGAAAGTGTAACAAACAAACAAACACACATTCGCATTTACGCTTTCTACACTCACACAGCCCCACACTAGGATTCCCTGTATCGTGGATGCTATGGACATACGCAGAGACAATACACAAACACCCAGACCCAGAAACAGAAACGTAAATTCATTTAGAAATCTGTCTGGCCGGGGATCGAACCCGGGACTCTGCGCGTCAGACCGGTATGGTGACCGCTCCGCCAGGCGGGTCGGTTATTCATAATATTAGTTACGTCTGACGCTTAAACAGTTCCGGGTTCGATGCACGTACATACAAATATTTGAATGATGAATTTGGAAATTTGTTCTTGGTCATAATATACGAGTAAGAGACAAGCATGCAGTCCACCTGATAGTTAGTGACTACTGCCGTGTCAACATGTGTAAACAAACCCAGACAAGGTTAGACTCCTATCTGAGTTCAGCCACAGATGTTGCTTCCCTTGTGGATCTGGACACAGTGTACGGATAAGAAGTTACATACGTAAACAAACCCAGACAAGGTTAGACTCCTATCTGAGTTCAGCCACAGATGTTGCTTCCCTTGTGGATCCGGACACAGTGTATGGATAAGAAGTTACACACACACACACATCACATCTACCACACAAAAGTGATGTTCCAACATTTTCAAAACAATTAACAGTGTCACTACCCAATTAAAATTAATTAACGAGTCGTTACACACTTCAATGAATTTGTACCATTTTTAAAACGACTAATTGGCACCAATTATAACAATTCTCGCTAGTTAAGTGGTCATGTCAGTACAAAACTGTTGTTGTAACGAAACAATTGTTAAGTATGAGTTTCCTGGCACTAAATTGATCGCTTAAAATGTTCGCCTAATTCTAGTGATAGGCTAGTTGTCTAAACTTAACATTAATGGGGGATGTAAGGTTTGAATCCAGATGGACTCTTATTTTTAACACGCTTTTACTAGCTTGGGTTGTATGTATGTATGTAGGTATGTATGTAACTAAGTAACGGAATCTATGAACCCGATTTCTATCCACATTGAATGTTCAGTGAAGAACTACCAAAAACCGATGACAATACACGATTTTAATAAATTTGTACCATTGTCCTTATTCAAAATAATGTGCATATTAGAAATTAATTACGACATTGAAGGAAAACATTGTTAGATAACCATACGTTGGTTACCTGAGATATATTGGAAAAAAAGTTCTCAAATGAATGTTGAGTCTACAATACGCACTTGTCCAGCACGGTGGACTATGGCCTAATCTTCATTCTTCTGGGAGGAGACCCGTGCCCAGCAGCGGGACAGTGATGTATTGACAGTGACTCTAAAGCCAGAAGTTGTCAAACCAATTTGTCATATGGAACTATAATAATAAGTCAATTAATATTCAAACTAATTAAATTTATATTATTTAACGATAAGATAACAATAATCGAATTATTTTATGTTAAGCAGTTACAGTCTGGTGGTAGATCTTTAAATTTCCCATTAGCAGTCCAGGGTTCAAATCCCTTTGCCCCCTGGGCGAAAATTATACACTCCTTAATCAGAAGAACCCATTTGTCAACAAGAATTTTCAAAAAGTATTCAAGTAAGACCTTAGTAGACTAACAAATTTCCACAATCCTCAAACTCACAGCCCCACATTAGGATTTTCTGTGTCGTGGATGCCATTGACACACAAAGACGAATACACAAACACAGAGACCCAGTGTGATCTAAATTCATCATTTAAATGTGTCTGGCTGGGGATCGAACCTGGAACCCTTTGCCCATCAGTCTGGCATGTTGACTGCTCCACCAAGCGGGTGGCTCCACCAACAAAATAACAAAATTGTTGTTTTAGTATTTTACGACCCCCTTGATACAACTAAACTTAGTCATGCCCACTGTAACAGCTATAGTTACAAAAGTTACAAAAGTAGACCCTTTGAAAAACATCTCAAGATTGTCCAACAATACATACACACTTACAGTCATCGCTACAAATGTTTAGTCATGTGTGATTAAATCAACATGATTCATACAATTGTTTGTACCTAGAGACTTCATACGAGACGCCAACACATTAATTTAAAGGATTTGAGTCCGGCTTCCTTTAATTTTGAGTTATTTCACGTTAAGTTTGTAAACAAATCATTTGTATTGTAGTATGACTGTATGCAAATTGTATTGTATGAACTTGACTCATATTTATGGAAATCCAATAATTACATGAGGTATTTAGGGTAGGAGGGCGGCGAGTAAACAAGCATGCCGACAAGAACTAGATACAGTTCATGCCAAACTTCTTGTCCGCTCTGAAGTTGTTGCGCGCAGGTGTAGTCAGAGAGCCAATGCGGTCAAACACAGCTACAAACATATACTCCGTAGCAAAGGTAAGGGCACACTAACTGCTCTACGCAACCATGGGTGAAAGCGGAGAGCAGGCAGCGGATGAATGCCAAGGGGGTCCTGCGCTGTGTTCGTCCCACTAATATCTATAATTTGTTATGACACAACTCGTTTCTATATTCTGAACGGATTAGAACTTTGGCAAGGATCTCATATCAGTCAGCCAGCATCCACACCTTACCACCAAAAGGCAGTATACTAAAAAAGTGTAGCGGTAGTACCTCCCCGGTTGAACCTTACTGGTTCTACCACCTTCCAAATAAAAGAACTGGGCATCTCAAGTCAGGCAATTGGGGTACATTTTCAAAGCCACTAACATTTTCAAGTTAAGTATTCATTTAAAGTTTTGTCAAAATCTTGAGTTTTTATAATATAGGAGTAGCAGATGAGCATGCAGTCCACCTGATGGTAAGTGGCTACTGTCGCATGGACATCTGTATTCAACTCCAGATAGGATTACATATTCCTACCTGAGGTCGGCCACAAATGCGCCCCTACCCCTGAGGACTAAGCTGGAATGCCTCGGAAAATAATATTTTGAGTTTTTCAAAAACAAAGTTCCTTAAGATTTCTGAAGACTGCACTTGGCCAACGCAGTGGACTTAGACTCAAGTAGTGATGCCGCTCGATATACTACTATTGATAGACTATCCATGGTCTATCAATCACACTCTGAGAGGCGACCTATGCCCAGCAGTGGGACAGTAATGGATTTATAATACAGCCTAGGTAAAAAAAGTAGCTTTAATCATTAGTTTTAATATTAATTAATTTATCATTATAATTATTATGTGAACAATTGGTCATGACTTACTAGAGACCTAGGTTCAATTCCTAACACTGCTTTTTATTTCATAATATTTTAAAACTGATATTTACATATTAAATGTCTTGAACAAGTATTGACAGGTTCAATAACCCCAACTTTGACCTTTATGATACACATTCACACATTTACATTATTTATACGTTCTATTATTACCAAGTGCCGACAAATACGCAGACAGTTATGCGAAAATGCAAAAGAAAATATACTAGACCTAAAAATAGGAACACTATTTATTGCTAATTAGTGTCAGCCATCTTGAAATCGAATGCACACTAGACGAAAGTGCATTCGAAATTTAAATTTATTATTTACTTACGTCTGCTTATTTTGTTCAACGATGCGTCGTAAATGTTCGATTTCGTTTAATTTTAAATAAATAATTATTACACTTCGTTTTTTTTATTTAAACCATTCGGTTTTTATTTTCACTTGGAAACGAAATTCATCACACTTTCTCACTGCATTTACACAATTATGCGCAATATACAAGAATTATACTCTTTTAATAAGAGTAAATTATATTTCCTTCCAATAAATAATACGCACTTGTAAAACACAGTTCCTTTGTCGGTGTGACATTTTGTTTGGAACGTTCCTTTCTATTAATCTATTTCATGGTTCGTCTTGGTTATTGCTTATTGCGTTTTCAATTTGATGATTTGTTTTAAAAACCAGAGTTTCAAAAAAGATGTCAAGAAATTACATTACATGTGACATTTTTAACTGAAATAATAATTACTTAAAACGATTAAAATGTAAAATTTATGAAAAGTATTTTTCAAAATATTTGTACTATGTCAAAATGCAGTCATACTTACAGCAACTGCGTATAATGGAACGTCATTTATATATTTTTTTTAAATCCATATAGACAAAGAAACCCATTCACGGTGCCTTTGTACGTATTATAGTTGAAAAAATTAATGATCCAAACCATAAAAATATGTTGAATTATTCGTAAATGTTTTATTTTGTAATTTCAGTGAGTAAAACAAAAAATTGTGTGAAAAAAAGCAAACTAATTTGAAAAAATAGACAAGCACTTCATTTAGTGCAAAATGTCATTTCAGTGTTGTCATGTCAGTTAGACTTCAAAAATTCCCAAAACCTGGCGGTGATTGAAGAAAGACGCCATTTTGTTGGGCGCTTCATTAAAATCGAAAATTAGTTGAATTTTCTTTTATTTCCTTTTGTGTCGTGTTTTATGTGACTACGAAGAAATGTCCAAACGAAGAATTGAAGTAATGGATCCCTTTATAAAGAAAAAAAGGTAAGAAATTATCACATTACGTTTTTCAACGCCATGCTTTGAGGCATCAACCTCTTTGTTTTTACCTTTTTACAATGCGTTAAGAGATCTAAATTCTATTTTTTCGACTTTAAAAGCTTCAAAAACTTTAATATCAACAACAGCCGTGCTAATTCTACTATTTTTCGCAACATAAATAATGTTAATGCAGGTTGTAGATTCAACGTCAATTATTTCATTTATTGAGTTATTGTGTTATTAAACGTTGGTTATATTAAGTTTCTAACTAATTCCCGACAATCTACGCATATTTCAAGCGCATTTAACCAACAAATACGAACGCAAACCAACATTTTCGTCTTTCGTTGTTACTATACGAAAATCGATACCACTTTTAATCTAACATCAGAAGTGGCTATATCTACACATATAATCAAACGGTAGCTATTGTTGTACTGTATAAACGTCCTATTCCGTAATACATAAGTTATATTTGCACAATAACATTAAAAAACTGTCTGTATGTATTTTTGCGAATGTTTGAAATCTCTGACCCGGTTTTTATGTTCCGTTTTCGTAGATAATTAAAGGTTTATACATGTTTACCGTGTGGTGTCTTAGAATAACACCATTCCCTTCTTCCTTCGAATGTACAACATGTATATGGGTATTGGAACCCTTAGACAAACTGCATGGGCACCACTGTCACACCTATTTCTGCCTTATAACAACAGTGTCAAGTTATTCTATTCAAATTTAAATGGAATTGACAATGGCAGTTCTAATCTCAGATCTGATCTCTGATTTTCAAAGCTATTTATGTATTAGGAATTATAGTTTGCTGTTATAATGAATAAAACCTTTGTATGGTATCCTGTATGCCTAAAGGTTCTTCAAGTTCTCAAAGATATGTAAAATCTACCAAAGGGCACTAGGCCAGAGTGATGTGTTATATCCTAAACGTCTTCAGTCTGAAAGGAGACCCGTGCCCAACAGTGGGACAATAATAGGTTGAGGATGAATGATCATTAACTCAATTTACAATTTTTAGCTTTATAGTAATTCTATTTGACATGTCTTTAATATCAGTTTCAAGGTGGTAGAACCCTTTGTGGTTTGACTCCGGAGGCACCACCGCCACACCTATTTCTACCTAATAACAGCAGTGTTAGGCGCTGCTGTGTTCCGGTTTGAAGGGTGTGGTAAGGGAAGCAGACTTTTCCGAGGCATTCCAGCTTAGTCCTCAGGGGTAGCGGCGCATCTGTGGCCAGCCTCAGGTGGGAATATCTAATCCTATCTGGGGTTGATTACAGATGTCCATGGGCGGCAGTAGCCACTTACCATCAGGTGGACTGCATGTTCGTCTGCTACTCCTATATTATAAAATAAAAAAAAATCTGGACCAAAGTTAGCTATAACCCTGTCCAGAATTAGTTATAGCGGGATTTTAATTTTCATAAATATAGAATTCCACTGCATCAGTATTTCAGTATGTTGTGAAACTCAAATAATTAGTACAATTAAGTATTACAACAATCATTAAACCATGCTATTTCACAAGCATGTGTAAAAATATGCAAGTTGACATAAAAAATATGTATTTTCTTGAGATTGAGACTTTTGTTTTAGTTTATCATGTAATATTACTTCCCAGAATTTGATCCTTATAAGCGACATAATCTGGTAATGGAATAATATAGGATGTGTTTTTTTTTCAAAATGAACTCGATTGATTCCCGGCTTGGGAAAAGATATTTAAAAAAACTAATGACGCCGTTTTAGTTTTTATGAAAATCGACCTAGTAACTTATTTCAGTATTTTTCGCTAATCCTTATAGATTTGGATTTCACCCTGAAGGCCCATTTGAAAAATTCATCCTGTATTTTTATGGAAATATATTATACAAGTATGTAATAAAAATCCTCTCATGTTTATTTATTTATTTCCATTTGATTCAGACATAGTCCATTATTTGTTAGTATTTACATTGTACTTAAAACCTATGTTAATAAAAATTATCATAAACTAGCTGACCTGGCAAACGTTGTGTTGCTATATAAATAAAAAAATGCTAAAAGTAAACAACCCTTATCACTTAGGGGTATGAAAAATAGATACTAGCTGATTCTCAGATCTACTGAATATGCATATAAAATTTGGTGAAAATCGGTAAAGCCGTTTTGGAGGAGTACAACAACTACAACAACAAATACAATTACCACTACAAGGTGTTTCGTTATGGAGAAAAAGCGGCGAAACAAACTCCATAAGCTCTAACTCTAACAACTTATCACTATCACTGCTACCAATATTACAAAGAGTTAATTTTCATTTATAATTCATTACAGGGAGGAGAAAGCAGCAGCGGCAGCGAAGTCTGGCGGCAGCGGAGAGTCTTCGGAGTCCAGCGCGCCGACCGTCTCGGCACCGGCCACCGCTACCAGCACTGCTGGTATCAACGGTTACACAGGTATGTTAACTGGTTATGATAACTGCTATATAGCGTGCTAGATTTTTTTTATAGGAGTAGCAGACGAGCATGCAGTCCACCTGATGGTTACTGGCTTCTGCCGCCCATGGACTGTAATCAACCCCAGATAGGATTAGATATTCCTACCGGAGGTCGGCCACAACCGCCGTTACCCCTGAGGACTAAGCTGGAACGCCTCGGAAAAGTCTGTCTCCCTTACCACACCCTTCAAACCGGAACACAGCAGCGCCTAACACTGCTGTTTTAAGGCAGAAATAGGTGTGGCGGTGGTGCTGTCGGAGTAGAACCACAAAGGGTTCTACCACCTTCAAAGCAAAGCAATACATAGTTTTACAATGCAAATAAAAACAAAATAAAAAAATCATGTCTTTAACTTACACTATTTAAAAAACACAACTGTACTTGAACTTGCGTAATAATTGATGGTGTGAATTTGCCTTATAAAAATTTAGTTAAGTAGGCTCGACCACGATCACGAAAATGAATAACATTACGAAACTTAAAAATGGCGGCACAAAAAATGTTTTAGTTCCCGATTGTGTTACCATTATCACATTTTAATTTTCTACCATAAACCTTGTTTTTTTGTTATTATTACTGTATGGACCGAAATTCAGGTAATATAAATATTAGAAAATGTGAATTGATCTTAATTTGTTTAGATTATTATTTTATTATCTTTGTATTACTTTAATATCGTCAAAAATAAGAAACTACCATTTGAAACGTATTTTCTTAATACAAACCTTTGATCAACCTTTGTTTGCATCTTATGTATAATTATACTAGTTATTACCCGCGGCTTCGCCCGCGTTTAAAAGAAAATAATATGACATACTAACATACATAAAACTGAAAATTCGTACCTTCGTTGGAATGACAGTGGCGCCATCTGGCGAGAATTGGTCGTACCAACTCTGAAACCTTCGTGGGCTCGTGGACAACAACTTTGCTAGAGATCATCACTTGATCAAATGCATGCATGCAAACGATTCAATCCTTACTAATATCTATTAAAATAATCGACTTTTTGGTCCAAAAGATCGATTGTCCGTTTAATCGATCTTAGATCGCCGATCGATTTCCGGGATAAAAACTATCCTATGTCCTTTCTCGGGTCTCAGACTATCTTTGTATAAAATTTCATTAAAATCTGTTTAGTGGTTTAGGCGTGAAGAAGAGACAGACAGACAGAGTTACTTTCGGATTTATAATATTAGTAAGGATTAGTAAGGATTGTAACCCAAAAGTTGACTAAAAAAACATTACGATGATTATATGTATATGAAAATAATTTGTTCCCAGGTCTTCCACACTCCCAGCGCTACCACGAGTTGCTCCGGCGACGGTTAGGTCTTCCAGTCTGGGAGTATAAAGACGACTTCATGCGACTGCTCAACACGCACCAATGTGTTGTACTGGTCGGAGAGACTGGCTCAGGGAAAACTACACAAATACCTCAGTGGTCGGTGGAGTTCGCAGCGGTCACTGCTGGTAGGTCGACTGGAGTCGCTTGCACACAACCACGACGAGTGGCTGCCATGTCGGTAGCTCAAAGAGTTGCGGAGGAGATGGACGTGGCTCTCGGACAGCAGGTCGGCTACAGCATCCGTTTCGAGGACTGCTCCGGACCACACACAGTATTGAAGTACATGACGGACGGTATGTTGCTGCGTGAGGCAATGTCTGACCCTATGTTAGAGCAGTACAGGGTCATACTCCTCGACGAAGCCCATGAGAGAACTTTAGCTACAGACATCCTCATGGGAGTCCTCAAAGAAGTGATTAAACAGCGATCAGATCTTAAATTGGTTATCATGTCAGCCACATTGGACGCTGGTAAATTCCAGCATTACTTCGACAACGCACCGCTAATGAATATACCGGGTCGAACCCACCCCGTGGAGATATTCTACACGCCACAACCTGAAAGGGACTACCTCGAAGCCGCTATACGTACTGTGATTCAGATCCACTTGTGCGAAGAGGTCGCTGGGGATATCCTCCTATTCCTCACAGGACAGGAAGAGATAGAAGATGCGTGTAAGCGAATAAAGAGGGAGATAGACAACCTAGGCCCGGAGGCAGGCGAACTCAAATGCATTCCGTTATACTCGACTCTACCGCCGAATTTGCAACAACGGATCTTCGAGCCGGCGCCCCCGAATAGACCAGATGGCGCTATCGGTCGAAAGGTGGTCGTGTCGACGAACATAGCGGAAACTTCCTTAACTATCGACGGTGTGGTGTTCGTTATTGATACGGGATTCGCGAAGCAGAAAGTGTATAATCCGAGGATTCGTGTGGAGTCTCTCCTAGTGTCTCCTATCAGTAAGGCTTCAGCTCAGCAGCGAGCGGGGCGCGCTGGGCGCACGAGGCCGGGGAAGTGCTTCAGGCTCTACACGGAGAAGGCGTACAAGAATGAAATGCAAGATAACACGTACCCAGAGATTCTGAGGTGACTCGGGTTTGGATTTCTTGTTTTTGTAATTAGTATTAGTAGTAAGAAGGTGGTAGAACCCTTTGAAGTTCGACTCCGGCGGCACCACCGCCACACCTATTTCTACCTAATAACAGCAGTGTTAAGCGCTGCTGTGTTCCGGTTTGAAGGGTGTGGTAAGGGAGACAGACTTTTCCGAGGTGTTCCAGCTTAGTCCTCAGGGGTAGCGGCGTATCTGTGGGCGACCTCAAGTAGGAATATCTAATACTATCTGGGGTTGATTACAGATGTCCATGGGCGGCAGTAGCCACTTACCATCAGGTGGACTGCATGCTCGTCTGCTACTCTTATATTATAAAAAAAAAAAAATATTAGTTTCGCTTAGGTAGTACCTATTTCGCTGGTCCGAGCGACGCCACTTTTGAGCACTCTGTATTCGTGTTTCAAGGGTGTGGTGAACGGAAAGACTTAATATAAGGCTTTAAAACTTGATCTTGATGTACAGATGCGTTGCTATCGCATTTGCAATCAATAGAATGGGCATGATGACAGTATTGAAAAATCGAGAAAAAATGATTTACTTAAAAACAATATGTTGAAAGCATTCTCAAAAATAGCCCAGTTTTAACAAAAACTTTAGGATTCATTATATTTTCAATAAAATAATGCAGTCGGCCATCTTGTCTAAAACGCTAATCGGGGCGAAATGACGTCATTTTTTTGGCGTGTCGCCGTATTGCTTGAACTTTTCTATGGGATATTGAAGCGTGACGTCACTCGCGGACGCCATGACACCCGTGAGCGTTTTCGCGCTTAATTCAAAATTTGTCATCATGCCCATTGAAACTGCCACCCATGGAGATCTGCGGTCAACATATAGAACAGGGACCCGATTCTCGGGTCGTAGAAATAATGTCGAATTCGAGATGAATCTTTAATTTCAAATCACTACAAAAATGTCAAAAAATGCTATTCCGGATCTCTATAGACATAGCAGTAATAGCCTAGTGGTTAAGAAATTCTGCCTCTCGATCGAGGGGTCCGAGGTTCAAATCCCAGGAACCTCTGATTTTTCGAAGTTTTGTGCGTATTAGAAAATAATTATCACTTGCTAAAACGGTGAAGGAAAACATCGTGAGGAAACCTGCATATCAGAGAGATTTAAAAAAAAAATTGAGATATTCAAAGGTATGTGAAGTCCACCAATACGCACTTGGCCAGCGCGGTGGACTATGGCCTAATCCTTCTCAGTCTGAGAGGAGAAGCAGTGGGACAGTAATGGGTTGCTGATGATGATGATGATGATAGACATTTTTGTGTTAGACTTTTATAATAAACGCCTAAAAAAGGATGTTCTCTACAGATCTCATCTCGAATTAGATAAAATCTCTACGCCCCGAGTATCGGGGTCCAGGGGGGTTACTACCATCTCTTAAAACAATATTATTTTAAGCATACATTGAAAATTCGTACCACGACCTGTTTTAAGGAGGGCGTGGTACGAAACAAAATAATGTTGATGCAATATTAAAATAAAACTTTCCTGAACTATGATGGTTTTTCAAAGATGGTGGTAGGCCCCCAGGTTCTACCTGAAGCTGATCATAGATACGTCACTTCTGAGCACTTAGACGCTCGCCTCATATGGTCAGTCATCCACACCCCTATATACCTAGGTAGAGCTATTTCATTCTAGAAATTGATAGTTATAGATGACACTATGTCTATAACCCATTACTGTCCCACTGCTGGGCATTGGTCTTATTTCGGCATGGTTTAAACCCGCGTTTCCCAACCTGTGGTCCGCAGACTCCTAGGGGTCCGTGAGTATATGTATGGGGGTCCGAGGTGTCATATCTGGACCATCAAATCAGCAAACCAGTTTTATTAGATTTTTTTTTTTCATATTTTTCATAATAAACAGTTATAATTACCTTCTGTATTTGTTTTTTTTGTATCTGTAATAACTAAAATAAATACCTAATCCGTTTTTTGCTGTTAAAATATCATTAAGGGGGTACGTAAAAACTGTGCTTGATATCCTAAGGGTCCGTGGACTGAAAAAGGCTGGGAAACGCTGGTTTAAACCACAGTTCACATTTGGCAAAGTGTGGATTAGTAGACTGTACATACCTTTGAAACCTTACGACGCTTTTATTAGCTTGACCTGTATGTATGTATGTAAATATGTAAGGGAATCTTTGAACTCGATTTTTACCCCAGTTTGAACTGTCAGTTAGATTCAATTTTTTTACAATTATCAAGAAAAATTACGCTTATAATAAGTTTATCCCATTTTGCCCCGTTCTCCTCATCAGAATCGTCAGGATTAACGATTTTTCCCCGTTCTCCGCATCAGAATCATCAGTATTAACGATTTCGCCCCATTCTCTTCATCAGGATTAACGATTATGCCCCATTCTCCACATTTCTCTTGTGCGATTTTTAGTTTAACTATTTATTTTATATAAGTAATGTACATAATGTACAGTAGCGAATACGCATAGTACCTATATCAGTAGTGTTACACCGGCGTTGTCTAATGCGAGCCGCCTTGCGTTGCAGATCAAACTTAGGATCTGTAGTTTTGCAGTTGAAGAAGCTGGGTATCGACGACCTGGTGCACTTCGACTTCATGGACCCCCCGGCGCCGGAGACCCTCATGCGGGCGCTCGAGTTGCTCAACTACTTGGCGGCACTCGGTGAGTATCTCTTTTTTTTTTTCTTAACGAGGGGGAAACCTTCAAAAGGTACCCGACGACGTGGGAGCGACGTCGGGTTATGTGGGATTTTTACCGCCCCGAAAACCCCCCCGGTGGCCGTCCTCAACGCTTGTTGGAGAACTCCGGGATCTCTGACGGAACGCAACCGGAGTCCTCCAAGCGCGATGCCCCGACCGGGCTCTGCCCTGGGGGAGCAGCTTTCGCTCCTTCCGCACCATTTGGTGTACACGACGCTATGTGTCCTCTGGGTCTCTTGCCCTCCACCTTACCTGTAATATTCAAATACAAACACAAAACTCTTTATTTGTAGAATAAGGTGTACACATGGTGTTATAGTCAAGAATTTTCGCTCATTCTGCCATAAATGGCGTACAAATATAATACTAATATTTGACGACCCGCGTGGCGGAGCGGTCACCATACCGGTCTGACGTGCAGAGGGTCCCGGGTTCGATCCCCGGCCAGACAGAAATCTAAATTAAGAATTTAGGTTTCTGTTTCTGGGTCTGGGTGTTTGTGTATTTGTCTTTGTGTGTGTCCATGGCAACCACGATACAAGGAATCCTAGTGTGGAGCTGTATAAAATAGAGATAAATATTAGAGTAGCAGACGAGCATGCAGTCCACAAGTTAGTAAGTGGCTACTGCTATCATCTGTCATCAACCCCAGATGAGTTTAGATTCCTACCTGAGGTCGGCCACAAGCGTTGCTACTGAGGGAGGACTAAGTTGGAACACCTCGGATAAGTATGTCTCCCTTACCACAACCTTCAAACCAGAACACAGCAGCGCTTAACATCACTTCCAATGTGAAGCGGCATGTAGCAGCTTCAACTTCAAAATGTAGCACGCTATATAGCGTGATTTGTAACTGCTATAGCACGTTAGGTTTAGGTTTAAATAATCTTTATTTTCTCATAAGACATACATTTGTCACTTAAAATGAGAAACTTATATTCATCATCATCATCATCAAACCATTACTGTCCCACTGCTGGGCACGGGTCTCCTCTCATAATGAGAAGGATTAGGCCATAGTCCACCGCGCTGGCCAAGTGCGTATTGGTAGACTTCGAGATTTTATTTTAAACTTATATTAATAATAATGTATGGTAATGCTCGGTACGTATGTATTTAGTTATCTATGTATTTGTGTGTATCGGTGTGTACGTTCGTGTGTGTGGTGCATGTGTGCGCATGTGTGTGTGCGTGTGTGTCTAAATGTGTGTGTGTGTGTGTGTAATTTCTATGTTTGCGTTTTTTACATAGTTATGACACGCTATCCGCTAACACTATGTGCTCTCATGTTTCAGATGACGACGGCAACCTGACTGACTTGGGGGCGGTGATGGCGGAGTTTCCTCTGGATCCCCAGCTCGCCAAGATGCTCATAGCTAGCTGCAACCACAACTGCTCTAATGAGATACTGTCTATCACTGCAATGCTGTCCGGTGAGTATCTTACGGCATATATCTATACATATAAATAAAATTGGTCCGTTTTTAATATTGAAATAACCGCTTTTTACTACATGCATTAGAATATACATACAGTACATACACCAAAAAACAGTTTTTACAATTTTTGTCTGTTTGTCTGACTGTTTTTTCTGGCTAATCTCTGAAATAATTTCTTTTTAACGCGGGTGAAACCGCGGGGCACAGCTAGTATTGAAATATATTTATTTTTGCCACACTTTTATTAGCTTGACCTCTATGTATGTAGGTATGTTTGGGGTGGCGCATAATTAATTATCCAATTTCGTTTTTGAATAACTTTTGTACTGAATAAAAAAAAAACCTTTACCAGGACCTGTAACTTTTTTTTCTAATTAGAAAATATGATATCTGTCAAGTGTCTTCCACCAGCGTTGATACAAATTTGCGCCCGTTTTATCAAGTTTTCCACGATTTTCCTTAAGATTTCCGCCACTATCACTTCGCATTCCAATCGAATATTCTCCTCAAGAGCTGCGATTGTCTGAGAGTAGGTAAGAGTCTACTGCCACCCATGGATATACTTAATCAACCTCAGATAAGGCCTCAGATCCCCTAAGGACTAAGCTCGAATGCCTAGGATAAGTATGTCCCTTACCACACACTTCAAACCAGAACATAGCAGCGCTTAACCGATTCCGTACGGATGGCACCACAGTTGTGCCATGAATTTCTTTTGTGTATGGCGGGTAGCACCCGAGAGGTGCCAAAATTTGCCACGAAATATTTGTTTGCCGCCAGGCGTTAAAGTTTGTCCTAAAGGCCGCCGCATTGAATCGGTTAACACTGCTGTTATAACTGAAACGGTGTGGCGGTTGTGCCGTCGGAGTCGAACCACAAAGGGTTCGTAAGTCCCACCCTCGAAAGTTACATTCGTAACTCCGTTGAACTTACAGTTTGTAAGTGCCTCTGTAGGTCTATATCAAATAAATACTATAATATATTTAATTTGATTAATTATGTATCATATTTCCAGTGCCCCAGTGCTTCGTGCGGCCGAACGAGGCGCGCAAGGCGGCGGACGAGGCGAAGATGCGCTTCGCACACATCGACGGCGACCACCTCACGCTGCTCAACGTGTACCACGCGTTCAAGCAGAGTGAGTACATCACTAACGGGCCGGGGACAACACTAGAGTACGGTGGAAGTGTGGTTTGAGCGGGGAGGTTCCGTAATGTGTGTGTTTGTGTGTGTGTGTGTGTGTGTGTGTGTGTGTGTGTGTGTGTGTGTGTTTGTGTGTGTGTGTGTGTGTGTGTGTGTGCGTGCGTGCGCGTCGCATATAATATAGATAATGTAGTCAAACACAAAGGTATAGTCCGCGTAAAACTGCTAGTCCGCTCTGAATATAGAAATGAGTCGCGTTGCCATAGCGTGGTGAGTCCCTGAGAGAACTGTTTCCCACTATTAACATATTGACGATACATAGTCAATACATCTATGAAAATATTATGTATATAAGAAAACACACCGATATGTTTGAAAAAAATAGTAACCACCATAACTTTAATACTAGAAATAGATATAAATTAGTAATTCCTAAACATAGATTATGCAAGGTGGCTAGATCTTTCATGGGTAACTGTATTCGCTACTACAATAAAATACCTGACCACATTTTGAATCTCACAGAAAAAAAGTTCAAACATGTCGTTAAACAAATGTTACGTAAAAAAGCGTCCTATAAACTAAGTGATTATTTTAATGACAAAACGGTGTGGTCTGAAGTAGTTCCAGCTCCACATGTACCATTAGGTTAAGTTTAACATTATAAAAAACATTTTTTTAAAAAAGATGTGTGTTATGGAGTTTCTTTCGCCGCTTCTTCTCCATAACGAAACACCTTGTGAAGTGGTGGTAGTTGTATTGACATTCAAATGGTGCTCTGTAAAGAACCTATTTTGAATAAAAAAAAATGATTTGATTTGAAATTGTATGATTTCACCTGCTCGCATCGACTTCAGAGCGGACTAGCAGTTTGGCGGGGACTATACCTCTTTAAAACTGTCTTTACTGGTACCAAACTCTGGACCAACTCCATATAGAGTAGGTTCCAAATGAAGTCGATCACACACGTCACTCCTGAGCACTAAGCCGCTCGCCTCATATGTAAGTCAGCACACACCCGCACACACACGCTGAACTGCTACACACTATAGATACACCCATATAACCAATGAAACATACTACCACCACCACACTAATAATAATGTATGTACGTTTCAGATGTGGAGGACCCCCACTGGTGCTATGACAACTTCATAAACTACCGCTCGCTGAAGTCTGGGGACAACGTGCGCCAACAACTCAGCAGGATCATGGACAGGTGGGGACCGGGGCTGGGGCAGTGTGGTTCAGTGTCAACCAGCTTAGGTGGTAGAACCCTGTGTGGTTGGTGCTGGAGTACCACAGCAGATGTGTCTGTTATAACAGCAGTGTTAAAGGAGTGGGGCAGTGTGGCCCACCGTCTACCAGGTGTTAGAACCTTGTGGCTCGACTCTGGTGATATCACCGCCACATCTGTTTCTGTTATAACAGCATTGTTAAAGGACTGGGTCAGTGTGGCCCACTGTCAACCAGTTTAGATGTTATGTACATATGATACAGTGTACTAGTAGAACACTCTGTGGTTCGACTCCGGTGGCAACACAGCGGCTATTTCTGTTATAACAGCAGTGTTAAGCGCTGCTGTGTTCTGGTTTGAAGTGTGGTAAGAGACATACTTAGAGGCGTTGCAGCTTAGTCCTTTGGTAGCGGCGCATGTGTTGACGACCTCAGGTAGGAATATCTAATCCTGTCTGGGGTTGATAACAGATGTCTATATGGCAGTAGCTTCTTATCATCAGCTGGACTACACGTTCATTTGCTACTCCTATATTATATAAAGATTTGTGACAAAGTACGCGTCGAAGTCTGAGAGGCCAGTAAGGCCAAGTGTGTATTGGTAGACTTCACATACTTCTGAGAACTTTTTTTTAAGATCTCTCACGTATGCAACCTGCATTATTGCATTGCGTTCATTATAAAACTCTAACGCAATCTATCTATCATCATCATCATCATCTTCAGCAACCCATTACTGTCCCACTGCTGGGCACGGGTCTCCTCTCAGACTGAGAAGGATTAGGCCATAGCCCACCGAGCTGGCCAAGTGCGTATTGGTACACTTTACATACCTTTGAGATATTTATTTTTTATAAATCTCTCAGGTATGCAGGTTTCCTCACGATGTTTTCCTTCACCGTTTGCAAGTGATAATTAATTTCTAATACGCACATAACTTTGAAAAATCAGAGGTGCGTGGTATTTGAACCTTGGACTGTTCGATAGAGACCGTGATTCTTAACCACTGGGTTATCACCATCTTTTATTGTGAATTATAATAATAAAATATCTTTTTGTAAATTTTCAGGTTTAACCTCAAGCGGACCAGCACGGAGTTCACAAGCAAAGACTATTACATTAATATAAGGAAAGCTCTCGTCAATGGATTCTTTATGCAGGTATGTTATTTCTTTACATATAAAATAGGGAAGGCTATTCTTGTAATAAATCGATTCTCCAAAAATCGATATTCGATATTTTTAGCTAAAAAAGGGCGAAGATGACGAAAAAAAAGATCATCAGAACCAAATAAGCACTGAAATGCTTATCAGTCAACAAAAAATGTCTATAACACATAAAACCATCTTCGAAAAGATCGACTTTCGATTTTCTAGAATGACAGATCCATTCACTGAATTGATCCATTACTGGAGATTGATTAATATAGTTGATTTTTTTGCCCAAAATATCGATTCTTTGATAAACTGATCTCAGACCGCCATCCCTAATATACAATCTTTCTCATTGGCGTACTAAGGGAGAGCCTCTGGTCCTGTTGGGCCTCCAAATATTTAAAGGTTTTAAAGGTAGAACCATCCGTGGTTCAACTCCACAACAGAACCGCCACATCTATTTCTGTATTAACAGTAGTGTTAAGCGTTGCTGTGTTCTGGTTTGAAGTGTGGTAAGAGACGAAACAAAAAAGGTGGCTACTGCGGCTCATTGATATCTGTAACAAAACCTAAATAAGATTGCAGTCCTATCTGTGGTCAGTGACAAATGTGTCAGTACCCCTGAGAACTAAGCTGGAACGCCTCGGAAAAGTATGTCTCCCTTACCACACTTCAAACAGAACACAGCAGCGCTTAACACTGCTGTTATTAGGTGTAGTCCGCGCCAAACTTCTAGTCCGCTCTGAAGTTGTTGTCCCGCTGATATCTACTATTTGCTGTTGCGATACGACTCGTTCCTATACTCAGAGCGGACTAGCAGTTTGGCGCGGACTATATCAGTTGCGACTTGGTAGACTGCATGCTCGTCTGCTACTCCTATATAAACCTAATCCTCATGACTCAGTTTACGTGGCACAAGCTGAGTTTTGTCCCTTTTCGGTCGTTGCAACACATATTATAGTAAAAATTGAATGTGTATTTTTTATTGTCCTTTTGTTGCTGTTTTTTTTATATATATATATTTTTTTGTCTTTTCGTTATATTTCTTTTGTGTTGCAATTTATCCTAATAAAAATGTTTCTTTCTTTCTTTCTTTCTTTCTAATCCACCATTTTGTCGACAGGTCGCCCACCTAGAGCGCACCGGCCACTACACCACAGTGAAGGACAACCAAGTGGTGCAACTGCACCCTTCCACCTGCCTCGACCACAAGCCCGACTGGGTGCTCTACAACGAGTTCGTGCTCACCACCAAGAATTACATACGGACCGTCACCGATATCAAACGTGAGTGTGTTGGGTGTGTTGAGTGTGTTGGTGGTGTGTTAGGTGTGTTGACTGTGTGTTGGATGTGTGTGGGGTGTTTTGGTGGTGTGTTGGATGGGTTGTTGGTGTGTTAGGGGTGTGTTGGTAGTGTGTTTGGTGTGTTGACTGTGTGTTGGATGTGTGTTGGGTGTTTTGGTGGTGTGTTGGATGGGTTGTTGGTGTGTTAGGGGTGTGTTGGTAGTGTGTTTGGTGTGTTGACTGTGTGTTGGATGTGTGTTGGGTGTTTTGGTGGTGTGTTAGGTGTGTTGACTGTATGTTGGATGTGTGTTGGGTGTTTTGGTGGTGTGTTAGGTGTGTTGACTGTGTGTTGGATGTTTTGGTGGTGTGTTGGGTGTGTGTTAGGGATGTGTTGGGTGCGTTGGTAGTGTATTTGGTGTGTTCGGTGTGTTGTTGGTGCGTTGGTGGTGTGTTAGGGGTGTGATTCAGAGGGATACAAGCCCGACTGGGTGCTCTACAACGAGTTCGTGCTCACCACCAAGAACTATATACGGACCGTCACCGATATCAAACGTGAGTGTGTGTGTGAGAGTATATGTGTATGAAGGAAAGGGTATGTCTGTGTGTGAATATATTATAGGTTTGTTCGGTGTGTGTTTATGTGCGTTATATTTATGTGTGCTAAAATTGTATACAGGGTGAATTTTTCAAATAGGGATTAGTGAAAATGCTGAAACTAATTACTAGGCCGATTTTTAAAATATATTTTTCTCTACCCGGGAATCGAACGAGTTTATTTTGAAAAAAAAAAATACTCCCTCTATATTATTTCTCTATCTGATAGTGTTGCTCATAAGGATCAAATTCCGGGACGTAATGTCAAACTAAAGGAAAAGCCTCAATTTTAAGAAAATACATATTTTGTTCACATTTGGCAGTTAAGTTCCCGCCATTCATTAACATAAAAATTTCGCGTATTAACATTCTTTGGTGGCCTATTATTTCAAATCGTAAGTATTAGAAATTAATTATCACTTGCTAAACGGTGAAGGAAAACATCGTGAGGAAACCTGCATATCGGAGAGATTTATAAAAAAAACAATCTCAAAGGTATGTGAAGTCTACCAATACGCACTTGGCCAGCGCGGTGGACTATGGCCCAATCCTTCTCATTATGAGGAGGCCCGTGCCCAGCAGTGGGACAGTAATGGGTTGATGATGATGATTTCAAATCAGTCGAAAGCAGACTAGCAGTTTGGCGCGGACTATACCTATTAAAGATTTTGCTACCTATAAGTATTTATAAGGATATGTTTTATATAATGTTTTGTTTTTTATTTTTATTTTCTCACACACACACACACACACACACACACACACACACACACACACACACACACACACACACATACACGCTTGGATTTTAAAACCCAGGAGATGCCCCACGGCTGACTATCCTCTTATCCCACCTAACACCACAGGGATTATAGGAGCGGCTGAAAAACAGCGCTACTCGAATCCCTGATTCTGCGACAGCAATGCTGAGCCGAATTCCTTTTGTCATATTAATATTACTGTAAAATGTACATTTATTCTTTGTGTAAACTGTGTTATTATGGCAATAAACATTTATTATTATTATTATAATCCACGGTAATTAACAGTATTATTTCTGTCTGTTTCCAGCGGAGTGGTTGCTCCGTATCGCGCCGCAGTACTACGAGCTGAACAACTTCCCGGCGGGCGAGTCGCGGCGGCAGCTGGAGCTGCTGCAAGCGCGGCTCGACTCCAGGGCCTTCCGCGAGGGGTTCTAGCGGGTACGTTGTGGGGGTAAGTGGGATACGAAAACCGAAGGTGGGTTAAACCCTTTGTGGTTCGACTCAGGCGGCACCACCGCCACACCCTATCTCTAAGCAGCGCCTAGCGCCGCTGTTATTAGGAGACAGACTTTTCCGAGGCGTTCCAGCTTAGTCCTCAGGGGTAGCGGCGCATCTGTGGCCGACCTCAGGTGGGAATATCTAATCCTATCTGGGGTTGATTACAGATGTCCATGGGCGGCAGTAGCCACTTACCATCAGGTACCTCCAGATATTTTCACCCCCTTGAGAATCTGCCCGGGTGAAGAGGGCAACCTGGTGATTAATCCCAACGTATTGCAAACGCTGGTTTCATAGTAAAAATCGAAAAATGTCACCCTTGTAGGTATATTCGGGCTTCTAATGGGTACGTTTTTGGGTTCCGTAGTGAAATACAAAAAACGGAGCCCTTATAGGATTACTCGGGTTTCTAGCTCGTACATTTTGGTTCCGTCGTAAAATATAAATAAACAGATCACTTGTAGGTTTACTCGGGCTTCTAGCTGGTACATTTGGGTTCTATCTGTCTGTTGCAGCCCATTTACTCCGATACCACTGGACCAAATGAGTTGAAACACACATGAAAACAAATTAATTTTTAATAAACATAATTTTAGTAAAGATCAGATTTAAAACAATTTTTTGGACGTAGATAATCAACAAACGAGGATACAGTCCTGATAGTAAGTTACTGCCGCATATCATCAACCCATTATTGTCTCATGCCCACTGTTGGGCAGGGGTCTCCTCTCAGAATGAGAATGGTTTGTGTATAGTCCACCGCGCTGGACAAGTGCAGATTGGTAGACTTTACATACCTTTGAGTTTTTTTTTTATATAAAAACTCAGTTATGCAGGTTTCCTCACGATGTTTTCCTTCACCTTTTAAGGAAATATTTAATTTATAATACGCACATAACTTCTTTAAAAATCGGAGGTGCGTGCCTGGGATTTAAACCTCGGACCCCTCGTTCGAGAGGCCGAGTTTCTTAACCATTAGGCTATCACGGCTTTTACTGCCGTCTGGACATCTGTAATCAACCCCAGATAAAATTAGATTCCTATCTGAGGTCGGCCACACGCGCTGCTACCTCGGAGGACTAAGTTGGAACATATATCACATAAGTATGTCTCTTACCACTATTCAAACCAGAACACAGCAGCGCTTAACACTGCTGTTATAACAGAAACAGGTGTGGCGGTGGTGCCGAAGCTGAACTATAAAGTTGTAATAAATAATATTTTTTTTTATTTAATTTTCAGATACAAGAAATGGATTTACGAATATAAGGAGCCAGTTGCATAGTGGTCGCGGCGGCGCGCCGACCATGACGTCATATACAAATATTGTCAAATAACAGCAAATACACTGACTACACATATGTCCAATGTATTATTTTTTATTCGACGAAAATCAGATTCATATTTATTCACAATGGTATAAGTTGATTCAATAAAGATTGAAATACAATTTACTTTTGTGAGGAGGTCATTTGAGTTTTTACTTTTCCGAGGCGTTCCAGCTTAGTCCTCAGGGGTAGCGGCGCATCTGTGGCTGACCTCAGGTAGCAATCTAATCTGGGGTTGATTAGAGATGTCCATACGGCAGTAGCTTTCTATCAGGTGGAGCATGCTCGTCTGCTACTCCTATATTATAAAAAAATACATAAAATTGTTTTGCAAATGCTAGTTCGTCTAGAAATTGAAATTTGAGCATACTCATACATTGCCGCGTCTATACGCTTGCCAAATTAACCAACGTGTGGATAGAGCGTTCGCCTTGGTTTGTGTAGGTTTGCAAGTACATATAGCATAACTTTTGACCAAATATTTGTAGAAGTTTGGAGTTTTCAAATACAAAGTGTGTGGACGCGGCATGTATATATTTTTATTGACATTACTAAGGGCCCGTTCACATTAGTGTCTGTTATTAATATTCAATCTAATTATCCTGTTTTGCCTATCTAAGATTGACATTTAAATTTTTTTGTTATACAACGGTCATTGATATTCAATCTGTCTAAAATTTACCAATCAAAGATTGAACTTGACAAATTATATTGTGAAATAATTGAAATGACAAAACATGAGATAGATAATAGAATGGTTATTAAAATTATTGGTTATACTAGACAATGTTACATTTATATCTTTGGTAGGTAAAGTTAGGATGGATTGATTATTGGTAACGGGCGTAGGTAAAGTTTTATCATTCGCCGAATAACAGAAGTTGCTTCCAAATTGTTTATACCGTAAGTTATCTATAAGAAGGTACTTTGGTACTGAAAATAACAAATACATGAATTTAAAAATAAAAAATGTGTTTATCTGTAGCTAGGGAACCTTTTCCCGTAGGGTTCCGTACCCAAAGTGTAAAAACGGAACCCTATTACTAAGCCTCCGCTGTCTGTCCGTCTGTCACAGGGCTCTATCTCCTGAACCGTAATAGATAGATACTTGAATTTTTTACAGAATATGTATAATATAGTGGCCACAAAAAATGTTGAAAATATATAGGAACCGTAATAGGTAGACTTCAAATTTTCACAATACATTTACTTCAATGGCTGCTATGATAATGTGGAGATGCGTGTGTGTGGTGGAGGTTGAGGTTATATCGCAATCAGTTTATTGTCCTCACACAATAGGGAATATGCACATTTTTATTTTATTATTTTAAACCACTTATCACATCGTTTTAACATAGTAAAAAATATAAACAATTTTATTAGTGTTTGAAATATTTTTTTAAAAATTATTTAAAGTATCAATAAAATTTGACACATTTGAACGCCGCCATTTTACGCGCTCTTTGAATGACGTCACGTAGCGTGATTTGTATTAATATTGATGATAACTGTATGCACATAAAGGTATTATTAAACGTTTTCAGGTTTCATCGCTATTTACATCATGGGAAAGGCTAAATAACCACTTTATAAATATTTCCTAGAGTTATTGTGCAAAACCAGTACTATAAATACATTATATAGTGTTTTTTCTTTTGCAAAAGATGTGAAAATACGAAAAATGTGGTGCAAGATTATAGGAAACAGATATAGTATCTCCAAAACCGCATTAACATTTGTATTTACTGTAACAAACAATAATTTTAGGTAAATGATTTTAAAATATTGCATTGATCATCTATTTCGTTAGGTACTTATCGACTTCTACAACAAACACTATCATTTGAAACACACAAAATGCATTATAATCTATTATAATATTATAAAGATAGGTGATAGGTTGAAGGTGGTAGAACCCTTTGTGGTTCGACTCCGGAGGCACCACCGCCACACCTATTTCTACCTAATAACAGCAGTGTTAGGTGATGCTGTGTTCCGGATTGAAGGGTGTGGTAGGAGACAGACTTTTCCGAGGCGTTCCAGCTTAGTCCTCAGGGGTAGCGGCGCATCTGTGGCCGACCTTAGGTGGGAATATCTAATCCTATCTGGGGTTGATTACAGATGTCCATGGGCGGACTGTATGCTCGTCTGCTATATTATAAAAAAAAGAATATTAACATAATAAGTTATGATCAGTTAAATATTTCCGAATTGATGCATTGCATAAAAAACAGTTTATTCATTTTGCATATTTTAGGTAAATAGTCCGATTGTGCTTTGACAAAACTACTTTCAATCATTGTTCTTGATTATTCCTAATAATACTATCTAGAAAAATCGCACTAGGTAATAAATAACACTGTAGGAATATAGACAAAAACATTTTTTCTCTCAAACAGTTTGAATATCGACGCCGATAAACATCGTAACACGCTATGTGACGTCATTTTTCGATTCAACCAATGGGAATGCGTTTTGCAAATTTGAATTTCGCGCGCATAATTTACGATTTTTGATTAATGTTTTAAACAATCTAACACGAAATAAAGAAAAAATAATGGTTTAGATGTAATTTCAGGACCGTAATGTACCGAGGAAAAAAATAACAAGCAAATCTAAATCACATGCATATTCCCTATTCACACAACAAGCACTACACTAATAAGAAGGAGAATAGTACAACAAGCGATAGTAATAGATATTGAAGGATAGAAAGTCAATAGTTCACAAGATAGAAGTACTAAAGTTACAAGGCACACACAGAAGAAAGTTCACAGAATGCACTATACACTAGAAAGTTCAGTAAAGCATATAAAGCGGCGATATATTATAGCCTCGGCTGCATCGAGCGGCGGCCGGTTGCAACGTGACTTGGATAACGGTACACCCTAAGGTGCGCCGCCCCATAGCGCACGGCAACCGGTCGATCGGGAATTTATTAAATATTATTTTCGTCACATGGTATGTATGACGTGTATGTCTTTATGTGTATGTATGTAAGTATGTTTGTATGTATAAATGTATTTATGTCGTGATTATGTATGTGTGTATGTGGAAGTAGCCCACAATAACAAATATCGTAATACCTCGGACTTACACGATTGGTGGGACAGAGTGATAACCGCGTAAGACGAATTCGCGTAAGGTGGGGTATGCATGTACATACCATCGTGTGGTATGATTTCGAATGTGTTGACTTCGCGCAACAAATACTAAAGCTTATTTTAAAACCCAGGAGATGCCCCACGGCTGACTATCCTCTGATCCCACCTAACACCACAGGGATTATAGGAGCGGCTCAAAAACAGCGCTACTCGAATCCCTGATTCTGCGACAGCAATGCTGAGCCGAATTCCTTTTGTCATATTAATATTACTGTAAAATGTACATTTATTCTTTGTGTAAACTGTGTTATTATGGCAATAAACGTTTATTATTATTATTATATGAATAATTATGGGGTCAGTAAGGGTCATACAATTTGCTATGGCGACGCGATTCATTTCTATATTCAGAGCGGACTAGCAGTTTCACCCGGACTGCACCTGTATAAATACACAACGCATTTTGTGTATTTATACATCTTATCATTAAATTTTGTAAATAACTGAACCGAAGTCGATTACAACACGATATTGACCATCAAAATCTTATATATAAAATTCTCGTGTCACAATCACAATGTTAGTTACCGTACTCCTCCGAAACGACTTCACCGATTTTCACCAAATTGTATATGCATATTCAGTAGGTCTGAGAATCAGCTACTATCTATTTTTCATACCCCTAAGTGATAAGGGTTGTTCACCCTTAACATTTTTTTATTTATATGGCAACACAATGTTTGCCGGGTCAGCTAGTAACTATGTAAATAAAACAAGATATATAATGTAACAATAATCATTTATTACCTCTAACTACCACCGACCGTACATACAAACAAACGTATGTGGTGAGTTCCCGCAACTCGTCAACAGATGGCGCTGTAACCGCAAGTCTGAATCGCGCTATCGAAATTTTCTAAACTTTCACATATGTCTACCGGCTTGTATATATTCTTGTGTTATATTATATATCAATCCGAGTAGCTGGTTAGCGAAAGGTTCCAAATTCGATCCCCGGCCAGACATCTGATTGATGATTTAGATTCGTCTTTGTGTCCATGGCACCCACGATACAGGGAATCCTAGTGTGGGGCTGTGAGTGTAGAAAGCGTCCTTTTCTTGTATATATACAAGATCAGTCGTGAAACTAACGCCCGTTATTTATATTCAATCTTTTTAAAAAATTCCCTACCAAATATCAATTTAATAGTTTCTTGTATGAAGAAATTATCAATTTTCGATATTTGGCAGGTAAAACGTTTGATAGATCCGTTATTAATAACATAATGAACCACGCCTAGCAGATAGATCATATTATTACAAAATTATCATTATTACTTTAATCTTCATTAACAAATGCTTAATTAAAATTTTATTATGCCTGCGTCATTATCAATTATTATTTTAATATTCCCTTAACTTATCTCATTGCATATAAAAGATACTGAGCAAACTTTAATAGCGCGTTTCAGGATGTATGTGGCTCCATCTATTGTCACATTGCGGAAAATCGCCACACGTACTTATAAAAAATACATACATTTGGAAAACACATAGTTTTAGACATCTTGTGTGAATGAAGTAGCAGGCGAGCATGCAGTCCACGATATGCACATGGTAAGTGAGTTCTGAATTATGGTATATATTTTTAACCTTGTTTACAACACGCCACAGATGCGCCGCTACCCCTGAGGACTAAGCTGAAAAGCCTCGGAAAAGTCTGTCTCCCTTACCACACCCTTCATAACAACACAGTATAGCTTAACACTGTTGTTATAACAGAAACAGGTGTGGCGGTGGTGCCGGAGACTCGAACCACAGAGTTCTACCACCTACCACTCCAAACCTCCTTTTGAAGGTGGTAGAACCCTTTGTGGTACGACTCCGGCGGCACCACCGCCACACCTATTTCTACCTAATAACAGCAGCGTTAGGCGCTGCTGTGTTCCGGTTTGAAGGGTGTGGTAAGGGAGACAGACTTTTCCGAGGCGTTCCTGCTTAGTTCTCAGGGGTAGCGGCGCATCTGTGGCATTATTTTTCTCTTTCATAATATAGGGTGGCCATACCACTAACATGTTTCGCTCCAAAACTGAGCATCATCAAGGCAAATTGACTCAAGATGGTTAAAGACAAAGTTTTTATTATGACTGCATACTCCCAAGCTAGTTCATAATATACATCTGCTGCCGCACTATTCGGACTTTAAAAATAACAACTACACTACAACTAAACCATTTGGTCGTTTCTACGTAAAAATTAAAAATATACAAACTACATACTATTAATAATATTATTTTGAATTATCCGCACAAATGTGACGGAAACGCCGTAATTGTAAAATTTTAAATAAAAATAAGCATTCATGGAAAATAAATAAAAATGCCCATTCTATATTTATGTACAATAATTTTTCATTGGAATTCGTATCGAATATTTGTTGTTCTTTTTTACACGAATGCTGCATCCACATATTCGGCCACTTGCTAACTCCAAACCTCCACAAATACAGAAACGTGTGGACGCGTGGCGAGCGAGCCGCAAATAATTCCCTTTGATTTATTAAAAAACCGACACTCTATTGGATCTGCTAGCTATAAGTGTACAAAGTATAAACATACAGGAACCAAGTCAAACTCTGGGTATATCTACACGAATTTGTAAGTTTGTTGAGGTTTGACATTAACAATACATCTCTCTCGCTCTAAGATTGTTAGAACTGTTAGGGATGTTGATAATCGATTAGTCGAAGAATCGATTTCAGATCAAATCGACTTTTAATCGATACTAAGCAACTATTTTAGGTACCAAAAAAATTACATTACATTTTTCTATTACAATTACATTTTTAAAAAGACAAAAATATAATGATCTCGCTCCTCATATTGTTTTTTCGTCGACAAAATTTTGAGCATCATTAAAAATATTCAAAAATCGATTTTTCAAAAAACCGAAATTACTCAAAATTGTGGATTAATTTTTATTTCATTCTTTTTTTTTTTAATTTGCAATATACCAAAAATAATTTGAACAATAAATGCAGAATCACACCTTCATAACTACTATGTATATGCAATTATTTTTCTTTTATCGAGACACTGTTGTAACTCTACTAGTATCTGATAGATGGCGCTGTAACCAATTTTGGAGTACACTGAGAACTGCCCAGCGTTGGGCTTAAACCCTACATGAGAGCCCAGCAGTGGGACAATTATGAATTAAGTGATGACAGTATGTGAAGTACTGCAAACTGGGTATTGGGATTAACACCCAGCGTAGCCCAGCAGTGGGACAATCATATTTGAAGTAATGACAACATGTAAAGTACACTGCGAGCTGGGCATTGGGCTAACCATCCCAAGCCCAGCAGTGGGATCTCATCAACTATATTCAGTAGCAAACTTATATTAGTGGTTGGTCCCGAGCTAGGAGGAGCCTTTAGCAACACCAACAAGGGCAGGCCTCACACACCGCTCGTGAAGCTTGTAGCCAACCTTGCTCACAGCCACCACGGTCCCGGGTTCAGCTCCTTCTACCTCCTGGAAGTAGATAATTATTAGATGTATTTTTTTAAGAAGCCACCATATGTGATATGGAAACACATAGATACAAACGCATACACACATAAAGACTTATATAGAAACACCCACTCTCAGAAAGATTTTTACAGTGTTTTACATTTTTACAGCGACTTCCCGCTACTCGTCAAGAGATGGCGCTGCTGAATCGCGCTATCGAAGTTTTCTAAACATCTTGCATATATACAAGCTCCGAACTGAGACTGTCGGAGCACGATCACCTTGCCCACAGATCCCGGAGATCTCCCTTTGCCAAAACAGCATTGAAAGTAAAAAGCGTACATTCCACTTGATGGTAAGTGACTACTGCCGCACATGGACATCTGTAACCAACCCCAGATAGCAATAGATATTCCTGCCTGAGGTCGGCCACAGATGCGCCGCTACCCCTGAGGACTAAGCTGGAATGCCTCGGAAAAGTATGTCTCCCTTACCACCCTTCAAACCAGAACACAGCAGCGCTTAACACTGCTGTTATAACAGAAACAGGTGTGGCGGTAGTGACTCCAGAATCGAACCAAAGAGGGTTATGCATCCCTCAACAATTTCAAGTTCAAGTTGATCACAGATGTCAATATGGCAGTAACTCCACCATCAGGTATTACAACAGCTACTCTCATTATATGAATGATGAATTACTTCCTTACCTGTTGGAATAAGGCCTCATGTAGATTGGGGTCAAACTTTTCTCTCAACGGTGACACTGCTACTAAACCGTGGCGGGCGAAAACCTGTAAAAACAATGTTCATATAATTCTTAAACACTCATTGCAAACACTTGTGTAAGAAAAATGGTGGATTTAAAATCGAAAGGCATAATTCTAACTACAAAGGGCAGAGCCAGATTTAAACATATGGAGACCCTGGGGCAATGAAGGAGGAGCCTTTTTTTTTTTTTTTTTATATGTTTGAGCCTAACGATAAAGCAGACGTGCTACCTGATGGAAAGTAGTGAACGTCGCCTATGAACATTTGCAACCCAGAGGAGTCGCCAATGCATCGCCGGCTTTGAAAGAGAGCTCTTTTTGCACCTTTTTTGAAGAGCCCCATGTCATAGCGCTCTGGGAATACCTCAGGAGGAAGTACATTCCACATCTTAGATGTTAGAGTTAGAGCCTAATCATTATTCAAATTAAAAGAAATAATTTGTGCTGACAAAACAATATTATAACATTAAAAATATTTTTATTTGTTTGTAATAAATTTTTGAATAATAAAATTAGAAATCAATTATCACTTAAACGGTGAAGAAAAAAATGTTTTTTAACTACATGTGCAGTCTACCAATACACACTTGTCCAGCGCGGTGGACTATGGCCTAGTCCTCATTCTGAGAGACCCGTGCCTAGCAGTGGGATAGTTACAGGTTGACGTTGAAATTTTCGAAAGACTTCACCAATTTATTCCTTAGAATATAATTAGGAGTATATAACATACCATGAGTCTCCAATTATATGGAGAGATCTGTTTCTAGCTGTGAGACATGGGTTAAAAAGGGTTGCAGCCTTCTTACAATGGTAAGAGGTTACCGATATGGAACCCTGAAGAGTTTTATAGGCTTCCAGGTTTTGTATTTACTTGGAACAAAATGAGTTGAGATATCACATTCCCCATTCCCTTCCAAGTGATTCCAAAATGCACACACCTGTGTGAGCTGCGCCCTGGTGAGCTTCAGACCATCATGCAGCGAGCGTAACGCCGCAGCAGCTCCTTCACCCGCCTCCGCCACCTCTGGTACACTCTCCGCCGCCGCTGATAGTGTGTCCGCTACCTGGAGACGATAAGGTGGGTTTGGGAGTTTCGATAACACGATAGAAAAGCATGCAGGCTATGAGATGGTAAGTGGCTGCTGCTGTATGGACATCTGTAGTCAACCCCAGATAAAATAGCAGTCCTAACTGAGGTTTACCCATGGTAAGTGGCTACTGCCTCTCGTATACATCTGTAATCAACCCTAGATAAAATAGCAGTCCTACATGAGGTATACCCGACTGCGGATGGTAATAAATTTTCGAATTATATATATGTATGTCTCTCTCATTCTTTGGCACATCCTACACCCAAAACAGATATGGTTTGAACACCATAAAGTATGTCTTTATGTGTGTCCTTATCACACCTTTCAAACCAGAACACAGCAATAAGTATGTCTCCCTTACCACACCTTGCAAACGGGAACACAGCAACACTACACTTCTGTTATAACAAAAACAGGTGTGATGGTGATGCTGCCGGAGACAACCACAATACCATTATCTAATTAAATAAATATATGCTCTGTTACTTAGTAGTGGATGTTCGTAAACTCACATCAAGTAAATCCTTGCAGAAGCTCTGTATCGCGAAGGACTTGGCATCCTCCACCTGTTTCACCATCCGTCTCCTGACATTCTCGCTGTCGGCTAGCGCGCGCTTGTATTTATCCTGAGGGTAACATACAAGTAGTAATAATATAATATACCAGTCCGCGCCACACCACACCTGCACACCAACATGCAGAACTGCTTCACACAAAAGTGTGACGGTAGTACCCTGATCCATACTAGTTCCCCATTTTACCCCATAATATTTTTATCAATATCAAACCACTGCTGATACAACATTACCATATTGAGAAAATTCAAATATCAATAAATAATTTAATTTATTTAATTACATTGTAATTTCTAATACTGTTCTAGTTCTGGCCAAAACTAAAACTGAAACTTTTCAAAGTTTAACTTTTACTTTAAGAGTTCTGTGACAGACGGACAGACAGCAGAGTCTTGTAATAGGGTCCATTTCTCGGTTTTGTGTGTGGAACCCTTAAGAACCTCTGTACTAAATCAATTTTTTTATTCAAAATAGGTTCTTTACAGAGCACTTTTTGAATGTCAATACAACTACCACCACTTCACAAGGTGTTTTGTTATGAAGAAGCGGCGAAAGAAACTCCATAACACACATCTTTTTAAAAGAATGTTTTTTACAATGTCAAACTTAACCTAATGGTACATGTGGAGCTGGAACTACTTCAGACCCCGCCATTTTGTCAGTCAAATAATCACTTTGTTTATAGTATGCTTTTTTACATAGCTTGTTTACATAGTTTTTTTTAACGACATGTTTGAACTTTTTTTCTGTCAGATTCAAGATGTGGTATTTTATTGTAGTAGTGAATACAGTTATATGTTTAGGAATTGCTAATTTATTTCTATTTCTAGTATTAAAGTTATGGTGGTTACTATTTTTTTCAAACATATCGGTGTGTTTTCTTATATACATAATATTTTCATAGATCTATTGACTATGTACCGTCAATATGTTAATAGTGGGAAACAGTTCTCTTAGGGACTCACCACGTCGCAGACTATATATACTCACTTCGTAATCCTTAACTTGCTGCTTTACCGCGCTGAGCTCAGTGGTGAGGGTCTCTATCTGCTTGTGGCACTCCTCGACCGTCGCCGGGAGCTTCTCCCCCGACTCTGGCTCCGCTGCCTTCTGTTCTGTGCTGTAGCCTTGGACAGGGTGCGTCGACCCTCTGGATAGGAAAGTAGAATTAATGACTTGCTTAGGTGGGATAGACTAATGGTTGGAACTTGAGCTTTCGAGGGTCCAAGGTTTGCATCTACACAGCTGTTTCTTTTCAAAGTCATGTGTGTATTAGAAATTAATTATGACTTGATATAACGGTTAAGGAAAACCTGAATACCTGTGAGATATTAAAAAATAATATAGAGCAAAAAGATATGTGAAATCTACCAATACACTTGGCTCATTTTGAGAGGAAACCCATGCCCGGCAGTGGGAGAGTGGTGGGTTGGTTATGATGATTATAACTTGCTTTTACGGTGATGGAAACCTACAAATCTGAGAGTTTAAAAAAGTTCTAGGTCTGTGTGTACCAATACACTTGGTCAGATGTGGTCTGTATCCTTAACCCTACTCACTCTAATACGAGGCCTGTGGCCAGCAGTGGGACATTGAAGAGTCAATAGATTTATGTTTACAGTCTTTTTAAGACATAAAATGATATTTAAAACCAAAATTTCTAAGAATTTTTGATCCAGTCAACTTTTACACAGATTTGCCAGCGTACTTTCCAAGCTGTTACTTTAAATATAGACATGAATGCGGTTAAATCTGACCGCCTTGCACATAGCATTAGGTTAAAAATTGATTGCGCAATTCTTACCTGTAAATATTTGTCCGAATACTTTTTAGAGTCGTATCCGTTACATATCTCGCTAGTCTTCCCACTGAATACACCTTTAACGATGCCATTTTAGTTAAAAAATCTTAAATTCGAATAAAATTCTAGAGAATTTTTTGATGAGGTTATGACAAACCTCAGTCTTATCTGTCACTTATTTTTTAATCGTATGATGCAATAGTATAACTAAATATTTCAATTCAGTATGCTTACTCAGAAATAGGGAATATGCACATTTTTATTTTATTATTTTAAACCACTTATTACATCGTTTTAACATAGTAAAAAATATAAACAGTTTTATTAGTGTTTAAAATATTTTTTAAAAAATTATTTAAAGTATCAATAAAATTTGACACATTTGAACGCCGCCGTTTTACGCGCTCTTTGAATGACGTCACGTAGCGTGATTTGTATTGATAATGATGATAACTGTATGCACATAAAGGTATTATTAAACGTTTTTAGGTTTTATCGCTATTTACATCATGGGAAAGGCTAAATAACCACTTTATAAATATTTCCTAGAGTTATTGTGCAAAACCACTACTATAAATACATTATATAGTGTTTTTTCCTTTGCAAAAGATGCGAAAATACGAAAAATGTGGTGCAAGATTATAGGAAATAGATAAAGTATCTCCAAAATCGCATTAACATTTGCATTTACTGTAACAAACAATAATTTTAGGTAAATAATTTTAAAATATTGCATTGATCATCTACTTCGTTAGGTACTTATCGACTTCTACATCAAAGGCTATCATTTGAAACACACAAAATACATTATAATCTATTATAATTTACAATATTATAAAGATAGGTGAAGATAGGTGATAGGCAGTAGCCACTTACCATCAGGTGGACTGTATGCTCGTCTGCTACTCCTATATTATAAATATTATCAAAAAAGGTTATGATCAATTAAATATTTCTGAATGTTGGAATATAGCAAAAACTCAAGCCTCTTATAATGTATAATATTCAATTAGGTTATATATGATAAAGCTGGCAGCTGAAAAACATATATTTTACTTCTTCTGATTTGTCATTCCGTCAATGATTCGATATAATAAAAAGTATCTTTTTGGAGTGAATTTCATTTTATTATATTTCATAGTTTATTTTCTCGTTCTCCTGTGGCCATTTCCCAACACTGAATTAAATAATACCAGTTTATTCATTTTCTTATTCATAATACCAGTTTATTCATTTTGCATATTTTAGGTAAATAGTCCGATTGTGCTTTGACAAAACTACTTTCAATCATTGTTTTTGATTATTCCTAATAATACTATGTAGAAAAATCGCACTAGGTAATAAATAACACTGTAGGAATATATACAAAAACAATTTTCCTCTCAAACAGTTTGAATATTGACACCGATAAACATCGTAACACGCTATGTGACGTCATTTTTCGATTCGACCAATGGGAATGCGTTTTGCAAATTTGAATTTCGCGCGCATAATTTACGATTTTTGATTCAAGTTTTAAACAATTTAATACGAAATAAAGAAGAAATAATGGTTTAGATGTAATTTCAGGACCGTAATGTACCAAGGAAAAAAATAACAAGCAAATCTAAATCACATGCATATTCCCTATTATTTTAAAAAATCTGTAGAATTGGCTACTTGACACTTTTTGGGAAACTGTTTTAATGAATTCATATACGTATTATATATGCCTTTCATTGATCATTTTTTCGAAAAAGGGCTATTTATTAATAAAAAACATATTTTTATTACGGTAAACGGAACGTTACGCCAAAACAGGCGGTCAAGTGTCATTTCGTAGCGTGACGTCAACACATTGAAAATATAGAAATAAACTTCGACGTTACACATACTTCAGGTTTCGATGTGATCGACAGGTTTCGATGTAGTGACGTCACATGACATTTGAGGCAGCACTGTCGCCGTTTTGGGATTTAAAATCCACAGATAAAAAATCGAAAATTTCTTTTTAAAAATTAAAATACTTAGAACATATTAAAAAATAAACGAAATACTGCATAATTTATGTTTACTTATAAGCTATCATATCCAACATATTTCATATTTTATTGTTATAACTGTCAAGTACCCAATTGATAACTGCATTTAATTTATTATAATAGGATATTTTATGTATATTAGTCTTAGAAGACGTTTTAACTTAAGGAAAATATTTATTGTCATGGCAATACTGATGTCTAATATGTCATTTATCAACCCAATGTACTGTCACTTTCTTTGACAGTATCCACAAAATGAGTCAATGGAATTATCAATTTAATTAGCAATATAATAAAACGTGTATATTGACAATAAACTAATTTGGATATACAATATTACATAACTTATAATTACTTTAACAGTTTATAGAGTTTTAGTCATGCAACTCATTTTCCATACGGTATCAAGATCGAATGTCAAGGCCATCGATCGATGACGGAACCGGACGGAGAAAAAGCGAGCGGAAAAGTCCAAGGCGAAGTTGAAAATTCGAATACTACGCCAAGTTGCGATTTTTAAGTAAATGACAGTGCGGACGACTGATTCATACAGCCAGACGGAAAGGCTGAAGCAGTGCAGTATATTTCAGCTCGTAGCATCGAGCGCGCGTATTTTTAAATAATTTCAATTTCGAAAAAAAAATGACGAAGTCGTTAGCTGTTTTCGATTTTGATCGTACGATAGTAAATGGTGATTCCGATGCCACAATAATTAATAGCCTGAAGGAGAAAAACCCTCCGCCTGAATGGGATTCTGAAAACTACGACTGGACTCCTTATATGGATAATGTAAGTTCTAATTTTGAATTTGTATTACTTTTTATTTTCCTACTTAGTTTATTTTTGGTATGTATTTTTTTCATTGTATTAAAAGGAGTGTAATAATAAACACAACTCTCTTTGTAGGTGCTTGTAAAATTATTTTATTTGTATTTTTCCTTGAAGTAGTTTCGCGGAAGTGATAATAAATATATATTTTCATTATTCTTAGTATCCGTCCCGACGGTTACGTGTCGGTCATAGATTAGTAAAGATACTTAGCCGCCTTGAAATTGAATGAAGCCACAAACGGCTTATTTTAGTAAGTTCTTTTTTTGAATTCTTGACAAATAAAAACATTTTTAGAGAAAATTTGCGAATAAATAACTAATATTGCATAATTTACATAATAAATAAATAATTATGTCAAATATTTTAGGGATATTTTAGCACGGAGACGTGGCAAAACTTTTTTACGCAACTATTTCAATTCTCAAAACTGGGTACATTTTCTTGTTAGGAGTGAGTAATCTGTACTAATCTATGAGTACTGCAGAGTGCAGATCATATTCAATTAATAATAATAATAGTTTAAAAACTAAAAACCACGCTAAAATCGCACAAAGAAAATCGTTAATCCTGATTCCTGACGATCCTAATGAGGAGAATGGGATAAAATTATTAAAATTGTGTATTGTCATCGGTTCCTCATAATTGTTCAAAATTTTAAATTAATCGGACCGTTCAAAGTGGGTAAAAATTGAGCTCAAAGATTCCGTTACATACATACATACATACATACGTACAACCTAAGCTAATAAAAGCGTGGTAAAAATCTGTTCAAACCAGTGACGTACTATGATCGTCAAGCCCCCGCCCGGGAGGAAAATTAAATGGAGGCCCCATAGATTAGTAAAGATTACTCACAACTAACAAGAAAATGTAAACAGTTTTGACAATTGAAATTGTCACTGTCATCTATTTTCATGTTTGATAAATATTAAAAAAATGTAGTTTTTAGATCATTTACGAATGAAACGATATTTCTTCGGTTTCGTGTTTTTGCACCACTTAACTGCGCATGTCGGCATTGTTCCGCGTAAATTACCCCCATGACAGCCATTAAATGGCTGACAGAATGATCAGCAGTTTAAGCCATTTAATGGCTTCCTTCAATTACAAGGTGGTGAGATATCCATACTTATCTATGAGAGGCCCCCAGTCTAAAAAGTTGATTTGATTTTACTCCTTACTAATATTATAAATCCGAAAGTAACTCTGTCTGTCTGTCTGTTTGTTTGTCTCTTCTTCACGCCTAAACCACTGAACCGATTTTAATGAAGTTTTGTGCAAAGATAGTCTGAGACCCGAGTAAGGACATAGGATAGTTTTTATCCCGGAAATCCCACGGGAACTAGGGATAGCGATCGAAGATAGTTTAATCGGAGAATCGATCTTTTGGACCAAAAAAATCTATTATTTTAATAGATATTAGTAAGGATTGAATCGTAAACTATGCATTTGATTAAGTGATGATCTCAGCAAAGTTGTTGTCCATGAGCCCACGAAGGTTCCAGAGTTGGTACGACCAATTTTCGCCAGATGACGCCACTGCCATTCCAATAAAGTTACGAATTTTCAGTTTTATGTAGGTTAGTATGTCATATTATTTACTTTTAAACGCGGGCGAAGCCGCGGGCAAAAACTAATAAATTATAAATGTGTCATGGAAATATTCGCCCAAAACTATATCATTCCGGTGAATCATATAGTTTTATATATATTGTGTTATATGGTTTGAATCTGACGACTTTTTTGCGACTGTGTTTGGGGGCCCTCTAGGATTGGGCGCCCGGGGCGGACCGACATGAAAACAGTATAATTTATTTTGTCAATCAAGTTAGTTGATGGTGGTAGAAATCACGGCACCACCGCCTGTTTCTGTTATAACAGCAGTGTAACGCTGCTGTGTTCTGGTTTGAAGGGTAAGACATACTTTTCCGAGGCATTCCAGCTTATTATTAGTGGAATTAAACTGCAGTTAAATCTAACTGTAAGTTAAAATTGTTAACTCTTATCAGTTGTTTGCAGTTAATCCTTATCTAAACTATTAACGTAAGTAGTATATTTAACTGCACTTACTGCAATCACGATTCTACAAAGTATATTTTTATGAAAGTAGCAGATATCATGCAGTCCACCTGAAGTAGACACTGTAGTAGAGTCCGCACCAAACTGCTAGTCCGCTCCGAATATAGAAATGAGTCCGCTCTAGCCCACGGGGACATACGCAGTTAGTGTGCCCTTACGTTACGGAGTATATGCTAACTAAACCTACGCGCAACTTCAGAGCGGATTAGAAGTTTGGAGCGTACTATACATCTGTAACTCCATATGGAACAGGCTCTGTCTGAAACCGATCACATGCGTCGACGACGACATTACTTCAGGAAGTCATTGTAATCATCATCATCAAACCATTACTGTCCCACTGCTGGACCCGTGTCTCTCAGAATGAGAAGGATTAGGCCATAGTCCACCGCACTGAACAAGTGCGTATTGGACAATTCATGTACCTATGAGAACGTTTTTTTAAAGTTATCTCAGGTATGTGGGTTTCCTCACGATGTTTTCTTCCACCGTTAAAGCAATTGATAATTATTGATGTGAAACATCTATAGCCGCACGTAAATCCGATTTCTGGCGTGGCGACGCATGCCGTGCGCTTAAATTAATGCGATTAAACGAATTAAGTAGTCACGATTTGAAATAAATTCGTAAATTTTTCTATTTAATGAAAATAAATGTTTATTCAATAAATAGTCATCGTTATCTGGAAAAAAATCGTAATATTTTATTTTATCATTATGACATATTTAGTTCCTATCACAATATGTTCTTTTCTGCATATTACTTTTACAAAATAATGTCGATGTTTCACATCTGCCAGGCGTCCCGTGACGGCTCACATTTTTTTTTAAATACGCACATAACTTTGAAAAATCAGAGGCGTGCCTGGGATTCGAAACTCGGACCCCTCGATTAAGAGGCTGACTTTCAACCACTCTGTTATCACTGCTTACCATTCTCAAAATGTTTCCCAAATTCCCTAACTCGAAAAAGATTTTAAAGTCTAGTAGACTTGACACAACACAACGTTTGCTGACCCGGCAAACGTTGTGTTGCCATATACCTACAAAAAAAAATTTAAAGGTCAACAACCCTTATCACTTAGGGGTATGAAAAATAGATAGTAGCCGATTCTCAGACCTACTGAATATGCTCATAAAATTTGCTGAAAATCGGTAAAGCCGTTTCGGAGGAGTACGGTAACTAACATTGTGACACGAGAATTTTATATGTAAGATGAAATGTTAATAAAACGTGTCTAATACGTGTTGATACAAAAATACAGATCTAAATATAAAGCAAAGGTCACTTAAAACGTCAATGTACTTCTAGATATGTGCCTAATTTAGAACAGATTCCGACTAATTTTGTGAATTTATCTACTGACGACTATCGATTAAAGTCGCTTATTAATAATTAATCTATCCTATGTTTTGCCTACTAAAAATCGACTTTTGACAATTTTTGTCTATTAGAAATTATCTAAAGATAGATTGATTTTAAATAACGGGCGATGATTAGGGATGTCGAGCAATACAGATGAAAAATGGTATTTCAAACGCTTTGAAACATCATAATAATATAATGTGAAGAAGAAATTATCTGATTGCCTTACATATGAGGCGAGCGGCTTAGTGCTCAGGAGTGACGTGTGATCGGCTTCAGGTGGAACCTGCTCAGTACCCTTACCATGAGTTTTTACGTTTTGACAAATATGACTGTTTTGGTATTTATTTACGTATTTGCCCATACAATTTCCAATCAGCGCCCCTAGCGGATTGTGTCAGAACTTGGAAATTCTATAGGCCAATACGTAAAAAAATACCAAAACAATCATATTTGTTAAAACGTAAAACTCTTGGTAAGGGTACCTACTGTATGGAGTTACAGATACTGCAGAGACCATCAGATGTACTACAAGCTCGTTTGCTAGTTCAATCTTATAAAAACCAAAACTATCCAAATTGGATAAAAAAAATGTGAGCCGTCACGGGACGCCTGGCAGATGTGAAACATCGACATTATTTTGTAAAAGTAATATGCAGAAAAGAACATATTGTGATAGGAACTAAATATGTCATAATGATAAAATAAAATATTACGATTTTTTTCCAGATAACGATGACTATTTATTGAATTCGATTGCGCATGGCGACGCGTCGCCACACCGTACACACTACTGCATATAGACTGTATATATATACCATCGTATAGCGTGGCGACTCGTCAGAAATCGGTTTTACGTGCGGCTATAGATGTTTCACATCAAAAGTTTTTGTGAAAATCTCGACATACAAATATAACGACATACATTCATAGGTACAATACATAGTTGTCGAATACAGAACCTCCTTTTTTAAAAAGAGCTTCTACTACCTTCAATTGACCAAGCTAATCGCACAAGGAAAATCGTTAATCCTGACGATAATGATGAGGACAATAGAACAAAACTTAATTGTAATAATAAAATCGTATATTGTCATCAGTTCTTGATAATTGTTCAAAAATTTCAATTAATCTGACCACTCAAAGGCAAAATCGAGCTCAAAGATACTGTTACATACCCTGATATATAGGTACACTAGTTATTGCCCGTGGCTTCGCCAGCGTTTAAAAGAAAATAATATAACATACTAACATACATAAAACTGAAAGTTCGTACCTTCAATTTTGCTAAAGATCATCACTTGATCAAATGCATAGTTTACGATTCAATCCTTACTAATATCGATTAAAATAATCGATGTTTTGGGTCCAAAAGACCGATTAATCGATTTTAGATCGCCATCCCTAGTTCCCGTGGGATTTCCGGGATAAAAACTATCCTATGTCCTTTCTCGGGTCTCAGACTAACTTTGTACATATTTTCATTAAAATCTGTTCAGTGGTTTAGGCGTGAAGAAGAGACCACCAGACAGGCAGACAGAGTTACTTTCGGATTTATAATATTAGTAACGATACAGGTCAAGCTAATAAAATAGTGGTAAGAATGTTTCTCTTGTAGTGTACAATTGTCCATGACATCCACAAAATCAGTAGTGCTGTATATTGGAGCAGTTTTACGCCAGGGGATTGATTTCAGCCCTGTCCTAGAATATAGCACTTGGCATTGAGTCAACTTCTTCGGCCTTGGCAGATACTGGCGTAAAATTCGCGACGATATTATAAAAACTTATAAAATACGCTATTTATAATATAGGAGTAGCAGACGAGCATGCAGTCCACCTGATGGTACGTGGCTACTGCCGTATGGACATCTGTAATCAACCCCAGATAGGATTAGATATTCCTACCTGGTCGGCCACAGATGCGCCGCTACCCCTGAGGACTAAGCTGGAACACCTCGGAATAATATGTCTCCCTTACCACACCTTCAAACCAGAACACAGAAACGCTTAACACTGCTGTTATGAGGCAGAAATAGGAGTGGCGGTGGTGCCGCCGGAGTCGAACCACAAAGGATTCTACTACCCTCAGCAATTTTTATTTGTTTAATAAAGCTTTCACGCTGAGAGCCAAGTGTTTTATATATTTGATTGAATCGATAACAAGTTTGCATATGCAGCGCCTCTGGTGGATGGTTTAGGAACAAATATTGTAAGATAAAGGGAAATACGTCGAAAAATAGGGGGCGTATGGCGAACCAGTATTTATTTGCAAGTCTTATTTTTTGTATTTATTCTTACAGTAACAGTCATAGGTATATTATCTTATCTTTATATATATATATTTCTTATGTGCGTGTGTATGTCACTGAACTCCTCCTAAACGACTGGACTGATTTTGATGAAATTTGTTGTGTGTGTTCAAGGGGACTCGAGAATGGTTTAGATTGACAATTTAGTCCAGGGGAAAAGGTTTTTTTAATTAATTTTTAATTCGTAAGTAGTTTTTGATTTTCGAATGTTTCACATTGGATTCGACAGACTTTGCTACCATCGCAGTTTCAAACATTCTATCTATTTTTCAAACCCGTAAGTGATAAGGGTTGTTCACCCTTAACATTTTTTTTATTTATATGGCAACACAACGTTTGCCGTGTCAGCTAGTACATAATATAATAATTTCAAGTGTCTATCTATTACGGTTCAGGAGATAGAGCCCTGTGACAGACGGACAGACAGCGGAGGCTTAGTAATAAGGTTCCGTTTTTACCCTTTGCGTACGGAACCCTGAAACGTCCTCCTCTAAGCTAAATAGGAGAAAAAACATTTTCCATTACCATAATGCAGTAAAATATGAAAATGCAATATTCGTAGGTACAATTTTCTTTTCACGCAACGTTACGTCATGACGTCATACGTGATAACTCGTGACGTCACGATCAGCTGGTCTGAGACAAAGATAATTATAATTAGAATGTATATGATACGTGGTTTCACACGAGCTGATAATAAATAGCAGTTACCTTACAGGCAGTGATAGCCTAGTGGTTAAGAAACTGTGTCACTCGATCGAGGGGTCCGAGATTCAAATCCCAGGCACGCACTTTTAATTTTTCGAATTTATGTGCGTATTAGAAATATATCACTTGCTAAAACGGCGAAGGAAAACATCGAGAGGTAACCGACATACCTGAGAGATTTATTCAAAAAAATCTCAAAGGTATGTAAAGTCTACCAATACGCACTTGGCCAGTGCGGTGGATTATGGCCTAATCCTTCTCATTCTGAGAGGAGACCTGTGCCCAGCAGTGGGACAGTAATGGGTTGATGATGATGATGACCTTACCATTAGGTGGACTCATTTGGAACCTACCGAGACGTTCCAGCTTAGTCCTCAGGGGTGGCGGCGCATCTGTGGCCGACCTCAGGTAGGAATACCTAATCCTATCTGGGGTTGATTACAGATGTCCATACGGCAGTAGCTTACCATCAGGTGGACTGCTTGCTCGTTTCTTTTCCTATATTATAAAATAAACTATAATGCCATAAAACATTGTTTTATCCATAAAAGGCAAACATTTTCTTTATAATATGGGAGTAGCAGACGACCATGCAGTCCACTTGATGGTAAGGTTACAGCTGTATGGACATCTGTAGTAAATCCCAGATAAGGTTAGAATCCTATCCGATATTGACTATAAACGCTATGCCTAAGACTAAGTTACAACGCCTCGGAAAAGTATATCTCCCTTACCACACCCTTCAAACCAGAACACAGCAGCGCTTAACACTGCTGTTATAACAGAAATATGTGTGACGATGGTGCTTCCAGAGTCGAATCTTTAGCTACTCGTACCTCTAAATCGCTGCACGTTTCCTACATCATTTTTACTCACCTGCAGAGGGTAATGTTATTCGAGCGTGTGTATGTATGTCTCATTCTTTGTCACGCTGCAGCACAAACGGCTTGACGGATTAACATTTTTTTGGAGTTTACTCCTTAAGAAACGATTTGAGTTATAAGGCCCGGTACGGAAATTTTATGAGGAGTAAAATCAAGTGTAACACGAAAAGTTGAGGCGTAACGTAGAAAGAGACAAACATATCGCACACCTAGATCTAAAGAGGTATTAACTCAAAAAAAACCTTTTTTCAGAAAACGCAAAAAACTGTTTTCTGTGTCCCTATGCACTGTAGCAGCGTTTTGTTCACGTAGTTAGCTTTATTCATACATAAGAATAGCTATGTTGTAGTAGTTTAGTGTTTTATTTTGTTTTTGGTCTGAAAATTGAATTTTTAGAGTTAATTCCTTTTTGATTAACAATATATGTTTAATCATTATACTAATTAGAGTTGATCCTGTGTCGATGGATTAAGTTATTAGTTGATTCTCTTTTGAAGAGTTACCATACATTTAGAACACTATAACATTTTGAATTATTTGTAATTAGTTCAAATGACAGAGTGTCATATGACCAACATTAAGAGTTTATTTAAAGAATGTTAGAAAGGAAAACTACTGACTTCAATCAATATTATTTATTGGTAATCATAGGTAACATTAATCAGTCTCTTATAATCAAATGGGTCATATTTTTTAACAAAACGTAATTTAAGTAAGTATATAAAAAGATAAAATAAAAAAATAAATGCACATACGAGTAAGTAAGTATAGGTAACAATAATCAGTCTCTTATATTTCTAACAAAACATAATAGAAAAATATATAGAATGCTAGAAAAAGTTTTAAATGCCCATCTGAATCATTACAATCACATTTGTCTAAAATCACAGTAATTATTTATCACCTGTAAACTTAGGAAATAATCTAAATAAATGTATTTACTAATAATGGCACATTAAATTATTATAATAATTCTTATAATATTTTGTACTGAAAACCTTTGTTATTTCACTATAATCTAATGACTTATCTTATAATAAATTCCTCTTAGTTATTATTACCACTTAGGATATTCTTATAATAGAGATCATAATAAGATTTTGGAATAACATTTTTATCAATCAGATCTTGTATGTCATTTTTTTTTGCATCCGATAAAGCGATTTTTTGTGTGTAGGCTTGTGTTAAGCCAATTGAAAAAATCGATTGATTTATAGCTACTCCAGTTCCTCTTGTGCGCGGGGCCCTCTTTGTCACACACGCTTTTCTATAAGCTTCTTCAGCAAATGATGTTTTATAGAAAAAATAATTAGGGTACTCTTTTTCAACTCTGAGTACCTTAATGTCATGCCACTTAATTTGTTTTTTTTCTTCATCTACATTGAAATTTGTGCCCCATGATTCCTGTAATGCTTTAACATCAATAAATTGATTGTAGGTCATTTCAACTACTTTGTAAGGTTTTCCCGTCTTTTTTGCCGTGGATATCAAAGTTTTATATTGTTCAGGTATGTAGATTGGGCCCGATTGCAAGTATCTTTTTATTTGTTTTTCAATTACACTGTGTACGTTGTCTCCTTCATTCTGAGAATGACCGCGTATTAAAAACTTGTGCGTTATAGACTTAACTGGCATCTTGTTGACGACATAGGCATAGGCAGACAAGAGAAACTTATTTTTTTGTTGACCGCCACAATTATCCGAATAGAAAATGACGTCAATTTCTTTATTAGGATTTTGGTCTATCTGCGATTTAATGAAATGAAGTATACAGCTGCCAATTTCAACAGCTCCCCTTTTTCCCTTTGTTTCATCCCAAAAGTAGCACACGACATCTTTTGCTCTTAAATCACTGATCGTAAAATTAAGGCAGTTGATCCTGGATTTATAGAAGAATAAGGATATTTGTCCTTTAGGAATCTGTAACACAGCTTGTAAGTCGTAAACTGCTACGATTGTGCCATCTGACCTATTCTTGTCATTTTCTTTTTCTGTCCTTGCTAAAACTTTTTCTTTTAAATGTTCTTCATATTCCTGGATTAACCTGCGCTTTTCTTCTTCGTTTGAGTTTTTGTATCTTTCGCACAAATCACATTGATCTTTCTTTGGTACGAAGAAAGAAATGTTAAATTCGGTATTGAATATCCTGTTGAATGTTGAAGACGTGGCGGCTGGTAATCCATCCCCTTCACGATGTTTTTTATAATCTCTGTAGATATCTGCTAATGATTTATCACTTGCTATGAATTCTCTTGTAGTCTGGGCTCTCAAGTAGTGTGATTCAATCCGAGGGATAGAATTTATAAAATCTTTAACGCTCTGTCTAATTTGTGGGTCAATCGTTGAATGATGATTGTGTTTTCCTCTTAAATCGCACTCAATTACACCTGATTCTGTTTTCTTTGAAAGTGCTGTTTTTATCGCTTTATAGCTCAAATCCAGAGTGGATTTGAAAAATGGCTTGCATACTCTTATTTTGGTTCCATTAATCTCAAAGTAAAAAGCATTGTTGAGGGCCCTTAAATTTTGCGTACTTGAGTACCGATATTTAGGCTTTATTTGTTGTGAGTGCCGTACTATGAATTCTCTTTGCCTTTCAAGGTTGCCAAGTCCCCAATATGCGTCAAAGACCTGTTGTCTTGACACTTCGTCCACTTTATCTTTGCATTTTAGGCGACATTTGTTGCCACAGGGTGGTCCAACTTTTCTTTCTTGGACAAGTTTCTTTGATTTTGACAAGGACTGGTAGGCTTTGCCAGAATTTCTCAATTGTTTTGCTATTTTAGACTTCCAAGTTGCTGCTTTGCGTAATCTCTTTTTACCCTTCTTTTCGGTCTCAATACTAGTTTCAGAAACCATAGCATTTTTCGGGCCTACTTGCTCACAATCATCTTCAGTATCCGACGAATTCGAGCTGCTACTGCTGCTGCTGCTGGTGCTGGACGAAGATACTGATGATGATGAAGGTACAACTTTAGGTGGCATCTCACTTTTGTTGAACATTCGAAAATTAGGGTCTTCATCGGAGTCGTCAATATCACTCTCATCGCTCCGGATCGGTGAAATATAATAGTTCGGTAAAACAGAATCTTGTTGTTTAGATGTGCTGCGAATTGGTGTATTAACCGCTGACAAGCTGGCCTGAGTTTCTTTAGATGAGATTTCATCACTTGATGACATCTTCATGTCATCTTGCACGGTTGCATGTTGATTAAAGCTCATAGGTGGAACAATATTTTTTTTATCCCTTTCTTCTACCATATTTACTAAAAATCGTCCGCGTTGCATTGTTATCCTGAAATAAATAATGTTTATTTTACTAATTTACAGGGTCATGTACCCTACTACGATTTGGAAAGCCTGTAATAAACCATTTACAATCTTATTAACGATGTTGTAAAAATATATTTGGCGGAACCCAACTATAGGGATCTAATTCAAAAAATAGCAATATAAAAAGAACAAACTCTAGTAATTGAGAGATGAATATAAAATAATATTAAGATGTAATAACTCCAATCGCCAAAAGCGAAAGAAGTTTAATTTTGTTTGGGTTTCAAAGTAAAATAAGAGATTAAAATATGATTCAACAAAACAGACACAACTACGAAATTAAAATTATTTTAACAATATGGTAACAACTTAAAATAAAAATAAAAACTTTACTCACCTTGCCAGCAATACGGAATTAACTCAAAATGTTATATTTGTTTTGTCAGCAATAACCATCTAAACGGCGACAATTCAAAATAATACTACTTAAAATTTCAACTATACAGGTACAACTCAAAATAACCCCAAAATGTTTACGGTGGACACAGGTACTCCGCTTGTGATTCTGATTGCAACTAGCGTTGTTCCCATTTAGGCGCGGGGGGTGTTAGTACGCTCGTTCAACAAAAGGGACGTTGAACGCCATCTAGCGTTGACTATTGCACTTATTTTTAAATTTGTTTTGTTGGTCGGTAGGTAGTCATTTAAAAAATTAAATAGTGAATTTAACTCCATAACCTAAATTTTTGACTTAGCTCTCTTTAGATCTAGGTGTGCGATATATATCCACACTTTACGCGCAACACCAGTGAAGTCACTGAATAGAAATGTCATAATTTTATTTTTTTGTACTAGTGACGTGAAGGAATGCGTTGTATCGGTAAAATAGGTTCACAGACTACATATTAAAAGTATTTTTAGCCACAAATAAAACATAGATAATTTAAAATAAGCCAAATACGAAGGTGCTAAACTCGGACATGTATACATGTCCGTGGACGGTTACGGTACATTTCGTTTCGGACATGTATACATGTCGCTGGGGGGCAACGTATAATAATGACCATTTCAATCCCTCCTTTTTATTACAATCATCATATCCTCTCAAAAAGAAAGTAGCGTTTTTAACCAAAATATGAATCAAGAGTGCTTTTATTAATTTAAATACAGTAAGTTCAAATCCCATATGAAAGTAATTATTACAATAAAAATAATTAGCAATATATAAAACATTAAAACGTCATTAACTAATTTGTTTACATTTTTGCATAAATTAAGTTATAGGTTTGATCATTTATAAACACTGTGAAAAATATGAACATTGGCGCCATAATATGATTAACAATCTTTTATGAACGTTTTTAAAGAAGAGTAACATATAAAATCAGTAAGCAATTGAATAAGATATAATATTAGCAAAATAAGTTTTTAACATAAAGAGCCTTTTGTAAGTTACTGATATATTAATTTAACTTATAAAAATGGATGCATTATTGATCAGCACCATCTATCAACGATAAACGGGCAAAATCAAAACAGTATTATTTAATATTTATTACAGAATTATTGCTAATGAATTATGTTCAAAATAAGTTATATAAAATTAGCAATACGTTTTAAATGAATTCTAGAATTATAAAACATTCAGAAACAATCCAAATTACATATAATAACATGTTTATTGAGTCTCATATAAATTGCATCCGTAAATTGCAACAAGGATATTTTATAGATGGCAAAGAAATTATATTTATTAAGTTTTAAGTTATAAAACGTTTAACATTGTTTTAAATATAAATAATTATATTATATTAAAATTTACTTTAATATAAACAATTATATTAAGTTACCATTATAATATTTGGAACCAAAATACATAGATTGATAAACTTGCAAACTTACAATTTATAAAACTTGCCACTAGATGGCGCTATTATTTATATTATTTTGTAACATACTTTATGTAATACGCATTATTGAAGTAATATAAATAATCCGAATAATTACAGATATATGTTTGTTTCTCTTATCATTTTAACAGATGCGTTCATTTACCCTTTTTTTCTATTCGATATATATCATAATTATCGTTCGTAAGGAGTAAACTCCAATCGTGCGTCGTAGCTGACACACACACACTTTTTTTTTATAATATAAGAGTAGCAGACGAGCATGCAGTCCACCTGATGGTAAGTGGCTACTGCCGCCCATGGACATATGTAGTCAACCGCAGATAGGATTTAGATATTCCTACCTGAGGTCGGCCACAGATGCGCCGCTACCCCTGAGGACTAAGCTGGAACGCCTCGCAAAAGTCTGTCTCCCTTACCACACCCTTCAAACCGGAACACAGCAGCGCCTAACACTGCTGTTATTAGGTAGAAATAGGTGTGGCGGTGGTGCCGCCGGAGTCGAACCACAAAGGGTTCTACCACCTTCCAACATATGAGGTGTCGTTGGATTCGTCTCAATTGTGGGAGTGATATAGGCTACATTTTCAAGTAGTCGGCTTACCTTTTTGTAATTTTTAAGGTTTTTTAAAGTCTATTTTTTTTTCAGGTATTCGAGCACGCGTATTCAGCTGGCATGAGCCAGGACCATATTCTTGACTGCATTGCGTCAATGCCTCCTACTCCTGGAGTCGAGGAGCTGATCACCACGCTAGATGCTCGCGGCTGGGACGTCCTGGTCATCACTGACGCGAACAGTGTGTTTGTTGACCACTGGTTCAAGACCCATGGGTTGAAGGTAAGCGTTTGGATAGAAACTTGAAAGGTAGTAGGGTAGCTCTATTGGTGCCGTGCGGTGGGAGTCACACGAGGTTGTGAGATTTTTCCGCACCGGAACAAAGCAGCGCTTAACACTGCTGTTATTATTATTATATTTTTTATAATATAAGAGTAGCAGACGAGCATGCAGTCCACCTGATGGTAAGTGGCTTCTGCCGCCTATAATTTGTAATCAATCCCACATAGGATAAAATATTCCTACCTGAAGTCGACCACAGATGCGTCACTACTCCTGAGGACTAAGCTGGAACGCCTCGGATAAGTATGTCTCTCTTAACACCCTTCAAACCAGAACACAGTAGCGCTTAAAACTGCTTTTATTAGGCAGAAATAGGTGTGGCGGTGGTGCCGCCGGAGTCGAACCACAAAGGGTTCTACCACCTTCATAAGGTGACTGACTTTTACGTACCCTATACGTAGTCCTCAGGTGTGAAAACACGTTTACTATCGGCTTCAGGTAGAATTCTCTGGAGTTGGTTACTCATGTCAGTTTTTATATATATATAGAGCAAACGAGCATGCAGTCCACCTGATGGTAGACACTGTCAGACATCTGCACCTCCATACAGAGCAGGTTCCACCTAAAGCCGATCACATGAGTTCGAAGGTGGTAGAACCGTTTGTGGTTCGACTCCGGCAGCACCAACGCCACACCTATTTCTACCTAATAACAGCAGTGTTAGGCGCTGCTGTGTTCCGATTTGAAGGGTGTGGTAAGGGAGACAGACTTTTCCGAGGCGTTCCAGCTTAGTCCTCAGGGGTAGCGGCGCATCTGTGGCCAACCTCAGGTAGGAATATCTAATCCTATCTGGGGTTGATTACAGATGTCCATGGGCGCCAGTAGCCACTTACCATCAGGTGGACTGCATGCTCGTCTGCTACTCCTATATTATAAAAAAAAAACATTTCACTCCTGAACAATAAGCCGCTCGCCTCATGTGCAAGTCAGTTAAGTGACTCAGTTTACAAATAAATATTCCTTATTGATCTAAATGATAGGTTTTATAGTTTTTGCAAATCATCTCTGACTTTGTATGAGTTCTAAATATTTCTAAGTGAATTATATTGTTTCCGTGAAAACTAACTGTGGGAATTTGAAAAGTAAACTACTTACTTACTCATGTTTGACTCACGTGGCATTACATGGATGTTAAGAGTGTTTCGTCATCCCATTACTGTCACACTCCTGGGTGCGGGATTTTTTAAATGAGAGTGGCTCCAGCGGTTTAAGGAGGGGCAGAAGGGGCGGTCCACCCCGGGCCTCCGATCCTGGAGGGCCTAACACAGTTGCTTAATAAGGTCGTCAGAAAGAAACAATCTAGGAATAGTTTTACTCAGCGAAAAAAAAATGTGAGCCGTCACGGGACGCCTGGCAGATGTGAAACATCGACATTATTTTGTAAAAGTAATATGCAGAAAAGAACATATTGTGATAGGAACTAAATATGTCATAATGATAAAATAAAATATTACGATTTTTTTCCAGATAACGATGACTATTTATTGAATTTGATTGCGCATGGCGACGCGTCGCCACACCGTACACACTACTGCATATAGACTGTACATATATTATATATACCATCGTAGAGCGTGGCGACGCCACGGCATGCGTCGCCACGCCAGAAATCGGTTTTACGTGCGGCTATAGATGTTTCACATCAAAATACGATGATATTTTTTGGCATAACACAGACGCATCCATTGTTCGCAACATCGTTATACTGTTAACATCGGTTCGTTTGATTTAAAAGTGACCAATTATGAAAATGTCTACTCATTTATATCGTAGATCAGTAAACCTTAATAGGCTTTACGAACACGGTTTCAATTTATAAATAAAAATACATGAAAAATACTTAAACAAATTTGGTTTTCTAAAAGATCGACTTAAAACGTCAATAACAACTTTGATATTTTTTTATATACTGAATCAAAAGTGTTTGAACAAATGTTTAATTTTATTCAAGCCTTCTATTCAAATCACAGGCAAATAATTATATGACACATTAGTCATTTTGTAAAATCAAATCAACTTTTTACACTGGGGGCCCCCATTCAACCACGGGCCTCCGACCTTAGTCCGCCACTGGAGAGTGGTTTAGGCCGTAACCCGCTGTCCCTGTAGTACCGGGACCAGAATAGGGCTACGGTATCCCCTGCCTGTCGTAAGAGGCAACTAAAAGGGGCTTCCGGGGTTGCGCGCAAGACTGGGAGCTCAAACCGTCCAGCAAGCGACCCCGGGAAGGACAGCGGTTTGTGTGGTCGCATGTCGCTGTAATCACCAGGGGATGTGAGAGGAGCGTAAATTGTTCCACCCAGGGCAGAGCCCGATAGAAGGGCATCGCGTTAGAAGGACTCCGGTTGTGTTCCGTTGGAGATCCCGGAATTCTCCAACAAAAGCTGAGGGCGGCCACCGGGGGGGTTTTAGTGCGGTAAAAATCCTACGTAACCCGGCGTCACTCCCATGGCGTTGGGTACCTTTTGAAGGTTTTCCCCTCGTCAACAAAAAAAAGGCCGTAACCCGCTACCCTGGCTAAGTGAAAAGGGTAGACGTCATATACATGTGAGGTTTTAGAATCAAGTCGTAGATAGAAAATAGTAGCACAGTTCTCATCAGGTCCGAATTTAGGAACAAGCTGGGCTACTACCCCGGGCTCCCACTTATAGAGGCCGTCACAATAGAGAAAATGTACAAATTTTCACCTTATAAGACACATATATACCTATGAATTTTAAACAGTGTTGTTTGTTTTTTGAACACTTGAAATATTTTTATTTATTAGCAGTATTTTGTTAAAGATTGTTCCTTTTAATTTAGGACATAACATAAATAGGGGCCTCGTAGCCTCAGGGCCTCCACACGTCTAAATCCGGCCCTGGCATGCATGTAACATGATAACAGTTATCATACAAGAGTGAACTACATTACCATACTTTATCGTATAGGTTCCAATTATAATTATCTTTGTCTCAGACCAGCTGATCGATGACGTCACTAATGACGTCGTAACATCATATTACACTTATAATAGAATTAGAAGCAAAGGAACGTACTCCAGCGTATGGTAAGGTCACTGCCGTATGGTCATCTGTAATCAACGCTATATTGGAGGTCTGCCTAATGCATTTTTTTAAATAAAAGAGTGGCAGACATGCATGCAATCCATCTGATAGGACTGTAATGCTATCTCAGGTTGATGGAATATACGGTATTTATACACACCCACACACACACACACACACACACACACACACACACACACACACACACACACACACGCACGCACATGTTAAGGTCACTGCCGTATGGACATCTAATCAAAGCTATATTGGAGGTCTGCCTTAAGCCTGCCTTAAGCCTTAAGTTTGATCTTAGTGACACTGTTTCTGTTGTGTTTTCTAATAAATAAGTACACCAATATGAATAAAATAACGTATGAACGAAGTGACGATCGTTTCCAGTCGTGTATAACATAAATAAGTAAACTATAATGTATTAAATAATGAGCGAACGATCGACGGTTCGTTTCCAGTCGTGCATAACGTGGGTGATAACGAACCCGGCGTCCTGGCAGCGCGGGCGGCTGTACATCTCCCCGTGCGCGCGCGAGCGAGCAGCATTAGGTGACTGACCCACCACCATTAGGTGACTGACTGACAGACTGCATTAAAAAAAAACAACAATAACTAAAGAAATGCTTTATATAAACGCGTATTTAAATTACATACACATTTATACACTCTCACACACACACATACACACGCGCACACACACACACACACACACACATACACACGCGCACACACGCACACACACACACAAACACACACACGCACGCACATACAAACACTCGCGCACAACTAATTGTTAATTGTCTACTTACAAACGTGTTATTGTTTTCGGTTGGTTTTTCGATCAAAATATTTGTGACACTGTTGCTATCGCATTTTTTAATATAAATAAACAAATGAATTAATGAAATAACCTATGAACGAAGTGGCAATCGTTTCCAGTCGTGCATAACATCAGTGATAACGAACCCGGCGTCCTGGCAGCGCGGGCGGCTGTACATCTCCCCGTGCGCGCGCGCGGCGGGCTGCCCGCGCTGCCCCGACAACCTGTGCAAGGCGGCCGAGCTGCGCCGCTGGCGGACAGGACGCAGCTACGATAGGCTTGTGTACGTCGGGGATGGTAGGAACGACTACTGCCCCGCTACTACGCTGTCGGAGGATGTAAGTTAATACTCCTTAAAAATAGAGAAATGTTACTGCTATGTGTACTATGTTAATCCCACGAATTAGACGAATGTAACGACACTTTATATGTGAGCCTTCTAGCCGGTTGTGCGCGCCAAAGAATGAGACAAACATTACCCTTTGCAGTGGAGTAAAAAATGTTTTATTGACACGATTTTTAGGGACCTTCATTGGTTGAGTCCCTTCAGACCTTGAAATCTGTCCCTGTGTGATTTTTTTTATAATATAGGAATAGCAGACGAGCACCGACTGCCCAAGGACATCTGTAATCAACACCAGATAAGATTAGATTCCTACCTAATGTACACCACAGATGCGCCGCTACCCCTGAGGACTAAGCTGGAACGCCTCGGAAAAGTCTGTCTCCCTTACCACACCCTTCAAACCGGAACACAGCAGCACTTAACACTGTTTTTATGAGGTAGAAATAGAGGTAACATTCGTGCCTCCCGGATCAGACCACAGAGGGTTCCACATCCTTCAAATACTTTTGTGACATTGTCACCTCTAGAGTCGAACCACAAAGCTTTATACTACCAGCAAACACCTTGGAATAATAGATTTTTAAGCTATTGCATAGCTTCTATCGCGGGCCTTGAGGGTGGAGACCGACTCCAGAAATTCCGTAACGAAAATAACCTAACACCCCCCACTCCGACCGGCACAGCGGTGATACTTTTTAGTAGCGATCTGTGCGCCCAGGGGCGCACACGCCAGTTGACGGGTTAATGACTTTTTGAAATATCACGCTTGCAATTTGCATAAGTTGATAAAAATGCTATGCAATAGCTTTACCGCGGCAGTCTCCGAGTGCCACACGTATTTTTATAATTTTGAATATATGAACTAATGTATTTTTCTCTTCCCAGGCAATAGTATTCCCTCGGCGAGGTTACCCACTCCACGACCTGATAAAGAAGACTCTGGCTTCACCGAGCCCGCAAGTGGTAGCGAAGGTGGTCCCGTGGGACACCTGCCACACCATAACCCACGAGTTGTTCCCGAAAGATGCCGACAGTTCAGAGTCAACCGTCCATTAATGTTAGGAATATTTGACAGATAAAGAAAATCAATTATTTTCTGTAATAGTAGTTATGTGAAATTGTTTTAATTTATTTATGATTTAGGATTTTTCTTTGGGGTTTCCAATCGAAGGTAGGCGTTTAAAGAATTTTATTTGGAAAAACGTCTTCCTAAGTAGAAATATGAGTATACTAAAGTCGGTGACGAAAGATCCTCCTGTTTCTGAATTATTATATACTTTTTATTATTATTATATTTTTAACGAGGGGGAAACCTTTAAAAGGTACCCGATGCCGTGGGAGCGACACGGGGTTATGTGGGACTCTTACCGCACTAAAACCCAGCGCTGCGTAGAGGTCTCCGGGATCTCCAAAGGAACGCAACCGGAGTCCTCTTAGCGCGTTGCCCGATTATACACACTACCGGTTGTTTTCAATAATCAATCTATCGAATTGTTGCATACTAAAGATCGAAATTTGATTTTCTAAGCAGGCACCTTTAGTAGGCAACAAAGATAGATATTATTAGAAAGATTTATATTAGGGTGGGGGTACACCACGCTCACTGGTGAATGGTGATATAATAAATAATAAATGGCGTTGAACGAAATCAAAATAAATAAAAAAAAAACATTTTGAAAAAAGTGGAGTTGGCTGATTTGCGAATTAAGGTATCGATATTTATTTCACTATATAAAAGGTTCTATAGTATATTGTTTGCTTATATTTTTAATAATTATTATTACATACGTTGATTGTCTTCAGTATTAAATCATTAACTATGCCATATTTTAATTTAAAACATGTTTTGTCTAAAATAATACATTTTGAGTATAAAGTAGTGCCTAGTAGTAATAGGTTACAATAATCAAAAATATTTACGATGTTATTAATTCTTGTTAAAAAAAAATGTTACTTAAAAATATGTTTGAAAATAAAAAGTAATATGTTGAAAAAATAAAATAAAATTACAGTTTAATACTTAAGTGTTAAGATCATTAATATCATAATAAAAATGATTACTAAGCAGGCAAATATTGCTTAATTGTGTCATAGATTCATAAAGATTACTCACTCCTAACAAGAAAATGTAACCAGTTTTGACAATTGAAATTGTCACTGTCATCTATTTTCGTGGTAGAAAAATATAAAAAAAAATAGTTTTTAGAACATTTACGAATGAAACGATATTTCTCCGCACTTTTTCTTCGATTTCGTGTTGTGTTTGCATCACTTAACTGCACATGACGGCATTGTTCCGCGTAAATTACACCATGACAGTCGGAGACGTAACGGGACAACCAGCAGCCATACGTGTGTGCCTGCTATTTGTGGCCTCCTTAAATTACAATGCGGTGAGATATATTTACTAATCTGAAGACTAATCTATGAATTGTGTATTAAACATCGATTCATAAAAAAAAATATGCCACTGATATATAAATCTACTTTCGGATTTATTTATTATAAAATCGACAATATTTTTAAATAAATAAATATATTTGAGTGTAATATGAAATCAATTAAGTACTTCTTCCATCCATACCATTAATATAAGTAATACTATTTGATAATACACTAGCCCACGCCAAACTGCTAGTCCGCTCTGAAGTTGTTACGAGCAGGTGTAGTCATACAATGTGCTACGGCGACGCGATTCATTTCTATATTCAGAGCGGACTAGCAGTTTTACGCGGACTATAATAATCTGATATTTCCGCGGGAAGTAAGGGATAAGAGCATATAAAACACTCTTTGGTAGAAATGAAATGTTATGTAAAAATTTTAAGTCAATACATGGCTTACTTTTTGATTTTCGCAGACATAAGCATACAAAAAAATATTTTATATTTAATACTTGTTTTAGAAGTGTGATATTTCAGAATCATTGATCTGTCCTTCGCTCTCGTCCATAATTACAATTTAAATATAGTCCGACATTTTTTTCTGTGCATTTGGCGGTTTTCGGAAACAGCTGTTCTATTGTCTATGGTCTGTGTTGCCACCTTTATAAGAGATTTTGCAATTTCCCCAACTTTTAAGTTAATTTAATAAAATTGCCACCTTAAAATCTGGGATTTGTTATTTGTCAATGAAATAAATAATTTTTAAAATTATTATAAGTGTTTCGTAATAATTATGTAAAATATTGATAATTGTTATTAAAATTTCCCACTTCTAAGGCAATTTGCACAACCTACCAACATTATGATCGGACAGAACACACAGAAAAGTTTGTCGGACTATAGTTTAAGTTAATAATGTGATAGAATAAGAACAAATATAACAAAATATAGATAAACTGAATTCGTGAACACTGCTTTTTATTTCTTGCCTAGAACCCCTAAATTTTAACACAATTACGTAATTTAACGAAATTAAGTTTCAATAACACTGAAAACTATTTAAAGAAAAAGTAGATATTAAAATTTTATAAATAAAACAAATGACATACATCGATAATTAATTAATTATCCTTAATTAATTCAGAGACAAAAAATAATTAATAAATTAAATAGAAATATTAAATTAATTTCTTAATTTTTAAATAGAAATTTAAAAATTATCTTGCGTGTTACAATTTTTGATTATTTTTCTTAGGTGTGCGATATCGACTCGCACTTGACCAAATATTAATACAGGTTTCTAAAATTAATTAAAATAAAATCCAAAATTCATTTTAAATCCTTTATATTCAGATAAATACATTTATATATACACTTTACATTATTGCCTTCAGATTATACTAGGTTACATTTTTACACTAATACTTGTAATATCGTATGATTGGTAACATCCCCACTATCCCACAAGTGGGCAACCTAATCCTTGGGCCAACACAAATTATAATAATTTATATTTTTAAATCTCATAATAATAATATGAAATAGTATGTTTTTTAAGTCAGCCCTTTAGGGGACAATTTATAAATAATAAATGCGTCTCCTCAGGGATCTGTAATCACATAAATTATATTATTTTTATCTGCTCTCTACTAATATTTTTAATACGATAGTATTTATGATACCAAACGCCTGAAGTAATTGAATAAGGATATAAATTTTATGAACTTTTTATTTAAGAAAGGCCTGAAAGAAACTATTAAAGATAAAAGTTTTAAGAACTTTACCGCAAAACCCCTGTAGGGGCCGATTCATAAATCACACCAAATTAATGAATGAATCATACCCTCTTAGGGGTCCATGTTTAACGGTCATAATTAATAATCAAACTATCCAATTTCTGTCTACTAAAGATCGAAAGACAATTTCTAGTAGCCATAAAATGTTAAACTCGATCTTTAGTAGGCAAAACATTAGATAGATCGATTATTGATTAGGCGAGTTAACAAGAATAGAGAACGAATTGTTCTAAATTCTTATTTCTGCAAGAAGTAAAGGTAAACTTGTCAAACTAACCTTACAATAACATACATAATTTAATACATTTTAAACAAACTAAATATACATTTATATAATTATCCTAATATGTTGTTTTAAAAAGAGTTAAAATGTAACTTGTTTTTTTTTAAATATGAACAAGATATTTAGCATCACTTAAAGAAAAGAAAAAAAAAACACAATATTATATAAATAAATTATTGTAACTTACAAGAACTTATATATTAAAACGAATATTATAAATACTGTATAGAAAAAACGATTTTATTTGTAAAAATAAAACTAAAAATTGTATATACTAAATTAAGTACTGTAATAAGATTATTACATATAATTTTATATATTATGTATTCCTGGAATAATTTATGTGGAAACTTTGCGCAACTTGCCAAGAGATGGCGCCACACGTATCCTGAATCACGCTGTTAAAGTTTTTCCAAAATTTCCATACATATGTACATGGATGAAATACGCTTTCTACACTCACAGCCCCACACTAGGATTCCCTGTGTCGTGGGTGCCGTGGACACACACATAGACAAACACCCAGGGTGTTTGTGTATTCGTATCAGAACAGATATCCAAATTCATTATTTAGTCTGGCCGGGGAATGAACCCTGAACCACACACACTGTATGGCGATCACTTCGCCACGCAAGTCATTAAATAAAGCGTAATTTAAATGATTTGCTATTTTTAAAATAAATAAATTACTATATAGTTATAATATGTATATTATTATCTAACTGTAGTACAAATTTGTTTTCTATATACTGTAACTACAAAACCACTATATATTTGGCATCAATTTATATATTTTAATAATATGTGTTATTATTATAATATTATATCGAGTAATATCTTACTATTATTGCTGAGTTAAATTCATTATTATAAATGTATTTACTATTTATTAAACATTTTATGATCAAAATAATATAACATTCTTTTTATAATATAGTAGTAGCAGATGAGTATGCAGTCTACCTGATGGTATAGTCCGCGTAAAACTGCTAGTCCGCTCTGAATATAGAAATGAATCGCGTCGCCATAACAAATTGTATAACTACACCTGCTCGCAACAACTTCAGAGCGGACTAGCAGTTTGACGCGAATTATAAGTGGCTACCGCCGCCCGTGGACATCTGTAATCAACCCCAGATAGGATTAGATTCCTACATGAGGTCGGTTACAAGCGCCGCTACCGCGGAGGACGAAGCTGGAACGCCTCTAAGTATGTCTCTTACCACACTTCAAACCAGAACACAGCAGCGCTACACTGCTTTTATAACAGAAATAGGTGTGACGGTGGTGGCGCCGGAGTCGAACCACAAAGGGTTCTACCACATGTACCTACTACCTATTCTTAAATATATAAAAGTAATATACTAACATTATATACACATAGAATACTACAATCTTACATATATATGTATTTATATGTACATAATATATTAATTATATTACACAAAATATTTTTTAAAGATACAATTCTATTTATTGTATTAAAGATATGACAGTAGCACTGCAGACCAGCTTCATGCAGTGCATCTTACAATAGCAGTTGCAGTCCACCTGATGGTAGACAGTTAGATACTGTCGTCATAGATTAGTAAAGATTACTCACTTCTAACAAAAAAATGTTCCCAGTTTTGAGAATTGAAATAGTTGCGTAAAAAAGTTTAGCCACGTCGCCGTGCTAAAATGTCCCTAAAATATTTAAAATAATTATTTATTTATTACGTAAATTACGCAGTATTAGTTATTTATTCGTAAATTTTCTCTAAAAATGTTTTTATTTGTTAAGAATTCAAAAAAAGAACTTACTAAAATAAGCCGTTTGTGGCTTCATTCAATTGCGAGGCGGCGAAGTATCTTTACTAATCTGTTTGTCGTATGTATAGTCCGCGCCAAACTTCTAGTCCGCTCTGAAGTTGCGCGCAGGTGTAGTCCGAGCCAATGCGGTCCAACACTACCACAAGCACATCGACCACTCCTACGTATAATATCGTAACCCACAAAATTACATTTTCGTTTTTATTGCATTAATTGCCTTTTATTCGTTTCGTTTTTATCGGTTTTTTTATTTATTTTCATAATAAATGGCGTCGAACGAAATCAAAATAAATTAAAAAAAAAAACATTTTGAAAAAAAGTGGATTTTTCTGATTTGCGAATTAAGGTATCGATATGTAACTCCATGCCATAGATTAGTCAAGATACTTGGCCGCCTTGAAATTGAGTGAAGTCACAAACGGCTTATTAGTAAGTTCTTTTTTTAATTCTTGACCAATAAAAACATTTTTAGAGAAAATTTACGAATAAACAACTTATACTGCGTAATTTACATAATAAATAAATAATTATTTCAAATATTTTAGGGACATTTTAGCACGGAGACGTGGCTAAACTTTTTACGCAACTATTTCAATTCTCAAAACTGGGTACATTTTCTTGTTAGGAGTGAGTAATCTTTACTAATCTATGCTCCACACAGAGCAGGTTCCACCTAAAGCCGATCACACGTCACTCCCGAGCACTAAGCCGCTCGCCTCATATGTAAGTCAGTACACACCCGCACACACACACACGCTGAACTGTACGCGTAAGTGTGACAGTGGTACCCAGTGGCGGACTAAAGTCGTCACAGGCCCGTGGCGGAATGCCGAGGCCCCCAGAAGTGTTAAAAGTTTCTTTATTTTACAAAATGATTGTTTTGGAGCGAAAATTTCTTTAGCGGCGTTGTGCACTTTTTGTGATGGGTAAAAAAATGTTAAACGTCAGAACACGTGCCCTGATCGAAAATTCGTAAGACAAAGCAAACTGCAGAAGTCAATGTCATCCGGTGTCAGCATAGAAAACTATGTCAATGTGTGTCCCTTTCATTTTTTAACACGCTTTTATTAGCTTGGGTTGTATGTATGTATGTATCATCCGTAATAGATAGACACTTGATTTTTTTACAGACGATGCATAATGATGGTCGCTATAACAACAAATACTAAAAATTAATAATATAAATATAGTTCAAAAAACTAAAAAACACGCTTTTATGATAAACTCAACTAAAAAGTAGAAAATAATTTTCAATCTAGGAATCAATTAAGGAACAGTAAATAGTATAATTGTGGAAAAAGTGTGGGGTGCTTTTCGAAAACTGATAAATGGAGCACCCCACGCTTTTTTCTAAATTATACTATTTACTGTTCCTTAATTGATTCCTGGATTGAAAATTATTTTTATTTGTTATATTTTATTATTCTGGTTAGGTTTCAAAGATTTCACTTCTGGAGCACTCCCGGAGTGCAACCCTTTTATTTATTTTTTGAAAATTTATTATCATGGTCAAATTTTCGAAAACCGACCAACACTGGTTCTCAGTCAGTATCGCTTCAACACATTACAGAACAAAGTATCACACAATCACGACAGATCAACTTCGGAGAAGTCTTGCAGCGGGTCTGACGTCACATCCGACTTGGAGCTCTCCTTCGAATCCAGCGCTTCCAAAACTTTCTCACTCCCATCGCGGCTCTCAAACTCACTCGAATGCACATCTAGTTCCGTGACAACAATTTTGTGTTTATGAAAATCATCAACACCCTGTATACCGTACTTTTCATCAACAATTTTCTCCACACCCTGTATATGTTCACTTTGCACAGCATCCTGTAGCTCGTGTACTTTCGACACATCCTGTACATCCGAATCATCGTCATAGTTGTCAATATCATCAAAATCCCTTTCAGTTTCAGGCGTAGATACCTCCGGCCTACATTTCGAAGGCGAGAGATTCTGCACAGCAGTTTTCGATACAGTTTTGAACAACTCATGGACATCTGTATCTGTTGAGAGCTTCAACGCGTGCTCCCAGCTAACTAATGTTTGTGTGTGTATGTGCAGCTGTCTGTCCGCTATGTCCAGTAATAGTGATTTGATCTCAGCGCGGGTTTTCGGTACCCAGTCCGCTAGCTCTGAGCGGAGGGCTTCCGATGCTTGTTCTAGCCTGAAATTTGTTTTATTTTCATTTTTATTGAAGTGGAAATATAAAGAAATACTTTAGAAAAAGTAGTGGCGTTACGGAAAAGGTTTCGCTGGTGTGTTACAGAAGGGATTAGAGTTGGTTGCGCCGGTTTTACGTTACGGAAACGGTTACACAGGTGCGTTACGGTAATGGTTACGCTTGTGCGTTACGGAAATTAGAGTTAGTCGTTACGGAAACGGTTACGCTGGGACGTTACGGAAACGGTGGCACCACCGTCACACCTGTTTCTGTTATAACAACAGTGTTAAGCGCTGCTGTGTTCTGGTTTTAAGTGTGGTAAGAGACATACTCATCCGAGGCGTTCCAGCTTAGTCCAGGCAGCGGCGCATCTGTGGCCGACCTCAGGCAGGAATCTAATCCTATCTAGGGTTGATTACAGATGTCCATACGGCATTAGCTTACCATCAGATGGAACATGCTCGTCTGCTACTCCTATATTATGTAAAAAAGTATAAACATTTCCGTAACGCCCCAGCGTAACCGTTTCCGTTACAAAATCGTTTGCAAATTCAATTTAATATAAAAGTATATAAAGTATTCATATTACCTGTTATGCAGCTCATCTGTTGCATTATTATTGGCCACGTAAGCAGCTGTAAAAAAAAAGAAAATGTTATTTTATTAAACATATTAATAGTGTATTATATTTATTTATACGCTATAAATGTGAGTATTAATTAGGTTAATAATTATTGTGGCGACTGTTGCAACTTGTCACGACATGACGCTTTTTGAATCGAAGTTATGTCAATGTGTTTTTTACTTGTATTGGTCAATATGTCTTTGTATTGTTTTTGTGTGTTAGCGTGTGTGTGTCAAGTGAGTGCGTGCGTGATTGTTAAATTTTGTGTGCGTGCTTTCTTTGTTGTATGATTGGTTTTTTGTGTATATTAATATCAGTGTCATTTATGTTTTTATGTCTGTCCGTGGATGTGTGTCTCTTTTCATGTATGGTTGGGTGATGCGGTGTTTGTGAGTCTGTTTGAGAGTGTGCGCGCAGAGTGTGCGCGCGTGTGTGTGCATATTTGTTGACTTTAGTATGTATGTTGTGCATGCGTGTGTGTATGAGTGTGCGCATATGCTTATTTGTTAACTTTAGTATGTGTTGTTATGTTTCTCTCATCTCTATATGTGTGTGTGTGTGTGTGTGTGTGTGTGTGTGTGTGTGTGTGTGTGTGTGTGTTTCCCACCCCTCTTCACTCACCATGTAAAGCATCCCTCGCCCTAATCTTCTCCCTATGCGCGGCCGCGTACGCAGCTAGCGGCGGCAGCGTGGCCCGATGCCGCAGCGGGGCTCGAACCCGGGCCTGAGCGGCTGCTGCGGCATCCGCGCCACACGCGATTGTCGCCCAGCATTATGCGACTAATCGGGTATGTGTGCGTTATGATTATGCGTCGTATTATGCGTCTTTAGGGTTGTGCGTTTGACGTTGTAAGTGTAATGTGTGCATTTGTATGTGTTTATGGTTTTTAAAGTATTTGGTTGCGTGTATTAGTGTCTGTTAAATTAATGTGTGTGTGTGTGTGTGTGTGTGTGTGTGTGTGTGTGTGTGTGTATATGTAGTTTCTCTTTCAGTCTATATATCTCTGTGTGTGTGTGAGTACATGAGCATGCGTGTATGGTTTGCGCGAGTGTGTGTGTGCGTGTGTATTTTCCAGCCTCTCTTCCCCTTCGTCCCCTGTGTTTATTATGCACACAACACTCACCATGCAGCGCATCCCTCGCCCTAATCTTCTCTCTATGAGCCGCAGCGTACGCCGCTAACGGCGGCAATGTCGCCCGATGTCTGAGCGGGGCTCGAACCCGGGCCTGCGCAGCCGCCGCGGCACCGGCTCCACACGCGGCGGCCGCGCGCGCGGTACGACCGCCCGCTTGCACCGACCACTGGTCGCACGCGCGACGCATACTGGAGGGGAATGATTGTGGAGTGTGAGGTATTTCTTTTTTTTTTTTCTTTTAATTTTTATTTGGGAAACATACAATATTCAATACACAAACTAACTTTCACATAGACATAACAAAAATCAGCAAAGTTTCCATGATGGGAAATTGTTTTACAGCGTATGTAATGGAGACGTTCCAGCTTAGTCCTCAGGGATAACGGCGCTTGTGGCCGAAATCTAATGCTATCTAGGGGTTGATTACAGTCCACACAGCAGTAGCTAACCATTAGGTGGGACATGATCGTCTGCCACTCTTATATTATAAAAAAAATATATATTTACCTGAGGCATTCCAGTTTAGTCCTCAGTAGCAACGCTTGTCGCCGTCCTAAGGTAGGAATCTAATCCTATCTGGGGTTGATTACAGTCCATACGGCAGTAGCTCACCATCAGATGGCGCATGCTCGTCTGCTACTCTTATATTATAAAAAAATATATATATTTACCCAAGGCATTCCAGTTTAGTCCTCAGTACCAATGCTTATGGCTGATCTCAGATGGGACTCATCTAATCTAGGGTTAATAACAGATGTCCATATGGCAGTAGCTTACCATCAGGTGGAGCAAGCTCGTCTGTCCCTATACCATAACTCACCCCATCAGCTCTGTGCTCAGGGAGACGGAACCCTTATACAACTTGGTGGTGAGGACACATAATGTGGTCAACTTCTGCTGCAGCGACTGCAAGTAACACATACACCAGCCCACAGCCCACACCCCAGCAGTGGGCACACAAGCCCACACTCTTAGAAGTTAGTAGAACCCTCTGTGTTACAACTCGGGCACCACCGTCACACCTGTTTCTGTTATGTAACAGCAGTGCAGCGCTGTTGTGGTGCGATTTGAAGTGTGGTAAGAGACATACTTATCCGAGGCGTTCCAGCTTAGTCCTCAGGAATAGCAACACATCAGTAACCAACCTCAGGTAGGAATCTAATCCTATCTGGGATTGACGATAGTTGTCCATATGGCAGTAGCTTACCATCAGGTGGGGCATGCTCATCTGTCCCTATATTAAAACTCACCCCATCAGCTCGGTGCTCAGGGAGACGGAACCCTTATACAACTTGGTGGTGAGGACACATAATGTGGTCAACTTCTGTTGCAACGATTACAAGTAACATGTACACCAGCCCACAGCCCCACATTCTTATAAGGTGGTAGAACCCTCTGTGTTACAAGTCGGGCACCACCATCACACCTCTTTCTGTTATAACAGCAGTGTTAAGCGCTGCTGTGTAAGTTTGAAGTGTGGTTAGAGGCATACTTATCCGAGGCGTTCCAGCTTAGTCCTCAGTAGCAATGCTTATGGCCAACCTCAAGTAAGAATCTAATCCTATCTGGAATTGATTACAGTCCATACAGCAGTAGCTTACCATCAGATGGGGCATGCTCGTCTCCTACTCTTATATTATAAAAAAAAATATATATTTACCTGAGGCATTCCAGTTTAGTCCTCAGTAGCAACGCTTGTCGCCGTCCTAAGGTAGGAATCTAATCCTATCTGGGATTGATTTCAGTCCATATGACAGTAGCTCCCCATCAGATGGCGCATGCTCGTCTGCTACTCATATATATTTAAAAAAATATATATTTACCCAAAGCATTCCAGTTTAGTCCTCAGCAGCCTAGCAATGCTTATGGCCGACATCAGGTAAGAATCTAATCCTATCTGGGGTTGATCACAGATATGATTAAACCATTAGGTGGGGCATGCTCGTCTGTCCCTATATTAAAACTCACCCCATCAGCTCGGTGCTCAGGGAGACAGAGCCCTTGTACAGCTTGGTGGTGAGGACACACAACGTAGTCAACTTCTGTTGCAGCGATTGCAAGTAGTCGGCTGCGGCTGTGAACTCTGGGTCTTTCACTCTGTAACAAATACAAGAAATGTTTATTGGACTGCGGAGGGTAATGTTTTTCGAGTGTACGTCTCATTCGGTGACACTGTATAATCCGCACCAAACAGCTAGTCCGCTCTGAAGTTGTTGCGAGCAGGTGTATTCTGTATTCAGAGCGGACTAGCAGTTTGGCGCGGACTATACAATTCAAATTGATGGATTTTAACATAAAAACATCAACAATAATTCTAAAAAAAATACTTCAGTGCAGAGGGTAATGTTTTTCGAGTGTAAGAATGTATGTCTCATTTTGTGACACTGTATAATCCGTGCCAAACTGCTAGTCTGGTCTGAAGTTGTTGCGAGCAGGTGTAGTCATACAATTTGCTATGGCGACGCGATTCATTTCTATATTCAGAGCGGACTAGCAGTTTGGCGCGGACTATACAATCCAAATTGATGGATTTTAATATAAAAAAAAACCCATAATCGATATAAAAATAAAATTATTCGACTGCGGAGAGTAATGTTTTTCGAGCGTACGTATGTATGTGTCATTCTGTTGCACACTGTACAATCGAAATTGACGGATTTTAACATAAAAACTGATATAAAAATATAAATTATTCGACTGAGGAGGGTAATGTTTTTCGAGTATATGTATTTTGAAATATATGTATGCACTCTGCAGTGGCTTGACATATTTTCTTACAAAAAAACCCATAACCGATTTAAAAATAAAATTATTCGATTGCGGAGGGTAACGTTTTCGAGCGTATGTATGTATGTCTCATTCTTTGTCACGCAATAGCACAAACGACTTGACGGATTAACATATGAGGTGTCGTTGGATTCGTATAATTTAAGCAGTTGGGCTTGTTTTTATAAAAAAAAATTGGAATCATTTGCCAGTTGGTGTGATATAAAAATTAATAAAAATGGTGATTGTACCTGGTTCCGTTGGTAATCTTAGTGTCTCCGCTGGTATATAAGGCATTGCTGAGACCCCAGAGGTTCATTGCGCTGTTTTCACTCTTGAACACCTGAAAATATAACACATTATTTTTAAATTGTGTGACATTCTTTATAACCTAACATTATGGTATCTGATGGAAAGTAGTCACCGTCGCCTATGGACATTTGCAACACCAGAGGAGTCGCCAATGCATCGCCGGCGTAAAAGAGCTCTTTTCGCATCTTTCTTGAATCTTTTCTTTAATTTTGCAATTTTAAATTAATTTTCATTCAAGATTTATTATTATTATTTTATTTGGACATTGAAATGTTTAATAATATAATTCAATTTGTGTGTGTCAATGAGTATAATAGGTTCCGCGAAACCATTCTTATTGACAATCTTATATATAAAATTCTCGTGTCACAATGTTAGTTACCGTACTCCTCCGATACGGCTTTACCGATTTTCACCAAATTTTATATGCATATTCAGTAGGTCTGACAATCGGCTACTATCTATTTTTCATACCCCTAAGTGATAAGGGTTGTTCACCCTTAACATTTTTTTAATTATATGGCAACACAACGTTTGCCGGGTCAGCTAGTAAATAAATTGAAAAGCCCCACATTATAACGCTCAGGATAATATTTTGATATTTTGCATTATAAATATACATTAGCATATTGATATATTACATCTACGACAGCAATATTAATATTTATATTGGTAATTTAATACTTGCATATTTATTCTTCGGTCAAACGGCTCTTGTTTGACCATCTTTTATATATATTATTATGTACCTTATCCAATTCTTCGTCAGGTGTTGTGAGGAAGAGCCTCAAGTCATCGCTGTGAGTTAAGATCGGATGCTTTGCTACTCGATCTGAAAGTATAATACAAATTATATTAACACCTTGAAGGTAAAACCCTCTGTGGTTCAACTCCGGCACTACCGTCACACCTGTTTCTGTTATAACAGCAGTGTTAAGCGCTGCTGTGTTCTGGTTTGAAGTGTGGTAAGGGAGACAGACTTTTCCGAGGCGTTCCAGCTTAGTCCTCAGGGGTAGCGGCGCATCTGTGGCCGACCTCAGGTAGGAATACCTAATCCTATCTAGGGTTGATTACAGATGTCCATGGGCGGCAGTAGCCACTTACCATCAGGTGGACTGCACGCTCGTCTGCTACTCATATATTATAAAAAAAAAATAAAAAAATAAAGCTTTGCTTAAAAATGGTCTGGTCTGATTTTGTGCTATTACCAAGGAATGGTAGACTCCAGTGTAGCTTGTTCCTTAACAATGCATGGCTATTGGGTTGGTGATCTCGCTCTGCAAAGTTTTTTTTTTTTTTATAATATAAGAGTAGCAGACGAGCATGCAGTCCACCTGATGGTAAGTGGCTACTGCCGCCCATGGACATGTGTAATCAACCCCAGATTGATTGGATTAGATATTCCTACCTGAGGTCGGCCACAGATGCGCCGCTACCCCTAGGACTAAGCTGGAACGCCTCGGAAAAGTCTGTCTCCCTTACCACACCCTTCAAACCGGAACACAGCAGCGCCTAACACTGCTGTTATTAGGTAGAAATAGGTGTGGCGGTGGTGCCGCCGGAGTCGAACCACAAAGGGTTCTACCACCTTCAAAACTAGTTTACCAGCCTTTTGATCAATGACTATCAGCTTCTCTATCAGTTGTAAGCATACTGGCTTGTTTGCTCCTCCTATATAAGTAGCCGACGAGCATACAATCCACCTGATGGACTTCGAGAAACAAGTTTCAGTCTTACCGAGAAAAGCGTTGAGCGCCAACGCCCTGATGGCCACGAAGGTAGCTGAGTAGCGGTCGAGCTGCTGTCTTGCCGAGTGTAGCGGGGGTAACGCCGGAGCCGCTATCAGAGGATGGGCGGCCGAGAGGCGCTTGTGGAGCAACTGGAACAAAATAACATGTGAAGTCATTCATGTGTCGATATTGCACCCTTACCATGAGTTTTTACGTTTTGACAAATATTACTGTTTTGGTATTTGGACTTGGACTTGGTGAACTTGGTGAAAACTCATGGTAAGGGTACTGACGTCAAAGGTAGACTACTGTTTTGGTATTTGTTTAGGTATTGGCCCATACAATTTCCAAGTTCTGATATAATCCGCTAGGGGCGCTGATTGAAAATTATATGGGCAAATACGTAAACAAATACCAAAACAGTCATATTTGTCAAAACGTGAAAACTCATGGTAAGGGTACTGACGTCAAAGGTAGACTCTATGTGGTTTAACTTCACACGATTATATCATTTTAATGGCAGTGTTAAGCGCTGCTGTGTTCTGGTTGGAGTGTGGTAAGGGAGTTATGCTTTGCCAAGTTGTTTCAGATTAGTCCTCAGGGGTAGCGGCGCATCCTGTGGCGGACTTTGAGGTAGGAATCTAATACTATCTGGGGTTGATTACAGATGTCCATGGGCGGCAGTAGCCACTTACCATCAGGTGGACTGCGTGCTCGTCTGCTACTCCTATATTATAAAAAAAGCAATGGAGGGCACGGCCGACAGTAGGATGGGTGACCGCTAGTGACAAAAATATATTAAAATAGCAATTGTAATCAACATTTAAATTACTAAGACGTAACTTAAGCAACGTTTGTCGAGGTCGGATGTGACATGGGTGACCGCTAGTGGCATAAACATATTAAATATCACTCTTAATCAACATTGTTGTTAAAAAATAAAATTAAAAAAAATTGTGTATTACTGTCATCTGTTTTCAAGTTGACGAATTAAGGTGTTAGGAATTTTCGTTACGGAATTTCTCGATTCGGTCGCCGCGCTCAAAGCCCGCGATATAAGCTATGCAATAGCTTAAAAAAGAAATATACAAAATTTTATGCCTGTAAGTGCAACAATAACGAACCTCTGATAGTTGGAAGAACACGTTGAACGTGTACAGTATTATAGTCCGCGCCAAACTGCTAGTCTGCTCTGAAGTTGTTGCGTGAAACTACTAACATATATTCCATAGAAGCATAAGGACTAATGCAGCTATGTACCCGGGTGCCAGGTGGGGTCCCACGCTGTTTTTAACCGACCTCAAAAAGGAGGTGGTTCTCAATTCGGCCGGTATATATATATATATATATATACCGGCCGAATTGATATAATATATATATATATATATATATATATATATATATATATATATATATATATATATTATACTATATATATATATATATATATATATATATATGTATGTACACGAATAACTCCGCCGTTACTGGACCGATTTTAATTATTATTTTTTTATTGTGTAGAGACAAGCTAGAAGTTGGTCCCACTTAAATATGCTTAGGATCCATCTATGGGTTCTGGAGAAAATGAGGGGAACTCCTCCACCCATGAAAATATATTTAATTATTCTTTTTGGATAGCTCAACTGGTAGAGCACTCGGCGCGTAACTTAAAAGCTTCTGGCTCATATTGGACACGCTGTTTGCGCCGCTATCAAAGGAAAAGTATTGAACGCCGACTTCAGAACTATGTACTAAACCAACATTTATTTGAATTATTTTTTACTTTGTAGGGACATAGAAGTCGGTTATATCTTTTTGTTAAAATTTTTCGTCCCACTAATATTGACAATTTGCTATTCGACGCGACTCGTTTCTATTATCAGAGCGAACTAACAGTGTGGCGCGGACTATACTTAAGCCCCTCTCATCATCATCATTATCATCATCAACCATTACTGTCCCACAGCTGGGCACGGGTCTCCTCTCAGAATGAGAAGGATTAGGCCATAGTCCACCACGCTGGCCAAGTGCGTATTGGTACACTTCACATACCTTTAAGATTTTTTTTTTTATAAATCTCTCAGGTATGCTGGTTTCCTCACGATGTTTTCCTTCACCGTTTAAGCAAGTGATAATTAATTTCTAATACGCACATAAATTTGAAAATCAGAGGTGCGTGCCTGGGATTTGAACCTCGGTCCCCTCGATCGACAGGCCGCGTTTCTTAACCACTAGGCTATCACTGCTTCCCACTTCGCTTCTATAAGCCCCTCTCACTTCGAGAGAATCCCTTACCCAGCAGTGGGACACTAACAGCCAAACATACCTTAAAATGGTTATACCGGCGTCGTACATATGGCGGAGTTGGCCACCGCGCACACACACACCGAACACGGTACGTCACGTACGTCTCCAGTGTGGAGAGTTGCTTCATTGGCGCGTCCACCTGTAACACATATCATTAATATGCAGAGGGTAATGTTTTTTTTAAATATAATATAGGTGTAGCAGACAGGCAGGTAAGCTACTGCCGCCCATGGACATCTGTAATCAAGCTTAGATAGGATTAGATATACCTGAGGTCGGCCACAGATGCGCCGCTACCTTAAGGACTAAGCTGGAACGCCTCGGAAAAATATGTCTCCTTACCACACTTTAAACCAGTACACAAGCATTTAACACTGCTGTTATAACAGAAATAGGTATGACGATGGTGGTCCTCATAGGTAGCGCATCAGTGGCCGGTATCTCAGCTATTAATCTTATGGAGGAATTATATGGAGTTGATTACAGATATCCATACTGCAGTAGCAACTCACTATCAGGAGGACTGCATGCTTGTTTGCTACTCCTATATTATAAAAAAAATCTTGAGGGATTTTGACGTATGAAATGTCATTGGAATGGTCTCAACTTCAGGACAAATAATAAGGCTAAATTTATTAGCAAACATATTTTTGTTTTAAATGATTCTAGTTGAATTTTTTTTATATAAATTAATCAACTTTTACTAAAAGGTTTCCAAACCCCCTTTTCCTGTTTGTAAGGTTCCATTCCACTCACCTTCACGGCGATATCCTGCCCATGTTGCATGATGAGTGGGGCCGCCTCATGCCCATCATCAGTCACGCTGGCAGCCTCCGTGTCAGTCGTGTCGGCATCCTGGAGCTCCAACACTGCTGAGCTGCTCGAACTTGCCATACCTGCTGATGGAACCAGTACTATTTACTCCACTTAGTAGCTTCACCTGCATTTGTGTATGTATTTTGAAGGTAGTAGGCTTCTTCTCCATAGCGAAATACCTTCTGAAGCGGTGGTAGTTTGTTGACTTTCAAAAAGTATTCTATATGAATCAATTTTGAATAAATGAGATTTGAATTTGAATTAGGACCCTTTGTGGTTTGACTCCAGAGGCATAGGCACATCTATTTCTGCCTAATAACAGCAGTGTTAAGCGCTGCTGTGTTCTGGTTTGAAGTGTGTGGTAAGGGAGGCATACTAGCTTAGTCTACATGGATAATGGTGCATATCTGATCAACCTCAAGTAGGAATATCTAATCCTATCTGGGTTTGATTACAGATATCTATGGAAGGCAGTAACCACTTACCATCAGGTGGACTGAATGCTCGTCTGCTACTCCTATATTATAAAAAAAAAAGGATCTAATGAATCTTCGAACTCAATTTCTACGCAGTTTAATGTAAGTTTAAATATAGGAGTAGATTGAAGTTGATGGAAGCGGCTACTGAGTTAGAGCCTGTTTCATATGGAATTGGTTGCAAATGACAATATGTGGCAGACTTTATCAGATTAAATTACATGCTCGTTTGTTTTAGCAGTCTATCATAGACCCTAATGTCTCACCTGTACTCAACCGTGTTGGTCACAATTGTTTAAAGAAAGTCTGAACAAAAGAAAAATAAGTTGAAGGTGGTAGAACCCTTTGTGGTTAGACTCCGGCGGCACCACCACCACACCTATTTCTGCCTAATAAAAGCAGTGTTAGGCGCTGCTGTGTTCCAGTTTGAAGGGTGTAGTAAGGGAGACAGACTTTTCTGAGGCGTTCCAGCTTAGTCCTCAGGGGTAGCGGCGCATCTGTGGCTGACCTCAAGTAGGAATACCTCTGGGGCTAATCTGGGGTTAATTATAGTCCATGGGCGGCAGAAGCCACTTACCATCAGGTGGACTGCATGCTCGTCTGCTACTCCCATTTAATAAAAAATAAATAAAAAGAAGTATGGTACTCTTCAATCTGCCTATAACATCAACCTATAAACAGGTTGATTAAATAATTAACAATAAAAATTTGCAAATACATCAAGATTTAGATATTCATCAGCACATTTTAATAACATTCTAACTTTAAAATAATTAAATCCTTTCTTATCACAAAAGGGGCGTTGATAATGACTCACCAATTATGAAGAATATACTACCTCTCTTTAGATAAGCATTTGTTTATGTGACGGCACTTTTGTTTCACACTTTAATATTATTCCATTTATTTATTAAAAATAAGTTATTCTCAAAAACTTAGAATAAACATTTTAGTCAAATACGCGGCCATAGTTCCAAATTGAAATCGTAAATTTAAAAATCGAACACGCCGAACCGCGCAAAATAGGAAAGCGAAACTTTCGCCACCCCAAATTGGATCAATATTTCATGCTCCAAATATACACAATGCACATATCTATCGATAATTTGTATTGACGTAGACAGTAATTAAAACTAACGTGCCATATTTACCTTGTTCGATATAATCACTGTAATTCAATTATTAATTTGTAAATAATTTTATCAAATATGATTCGCTTTAGGCTTCTTTCAAATGTCAGAGTGACAGCACCAGCAGAATGTATGTACATGACAATAGTGATTTTAACTATAATAAAACCGGATCTGATTCACACTATTACCGGTTTTTTAAGTACCGATGTTATTTTCAGTTTATTATAATATTGAGATTTCAATGTTTATAACAATTATTATTATTCTTCGAAATTGTAATAAGTCTGGAAAATAATGATATGCGTGAATAGATTTCATTATTATTTTTTCAGGACTAGAAGTATTTTAGTTCCCAAAATTTATTGATTTATTATTCGCACGTTATGATAATTAAATTTAACAATTACTTGCTCCATCCATTTTAATGGCTTATAAATAAACTAAAATGTTAATTACTATGATGATGACTTTATTTTAAGTAACGGAATATTTATTTAAATCTATTATGAAGCTACCAATTTCCTGAAATGTTCAGAATTGACACTTAAATATATAGGATGGACTCTTAATTAATATAAATAAATGTTCAGTTATGATTTCTATCCGATTATCTTTTCAAAACTGCATTATAATTTTCTATCACCATAATATTATGGTGTGACAGTAATTTGTTATTACCATAATAATGGGGTTAACGACGATGTGCCACTGTCACACATACGTTAAGAGCATCGTCACACTGCGTTTATTATCTAGGGTCTATGATTTATAGCCTATAACGTATAGGATACCTATTAATCCTTTTCCACGCCGGAGCCCGACGCCCATCATTGCTTCCCAAGAACAAGTAAGTGATTTATAAGTAATTTACTGTATTTATCATAAAACTACAGCTTTATGTTATGAAAAAATTAAATGTGTTTCTAATCAGAATCAAACTACGTGATATTTGTTGTAAGATTGATAAATACAGTTGAGATTTCGTTTTCACATCTGCGAATCGGCATTTTGCAAGTATTGATTTTATCCCAACTGTTGAATACTCTCCCGGTCCTTTGTTCGTGACTACGTATGAGATAAAACTGTTTATATTATTACTATTAGACGTGTTTTTATAATATTGTGTCTCATTTAGGATAGTTATTCCACATTTCAACAGGTAAGCATTCAAACTCTAGCGAATTAAAAAAGACAAAGGAAATATTATTTTATTAAATAACATTTCGTAACTATTTTATAGTTTAGTAACAGAATATAAATAAATTATACGTAACTAAATTGCATAAATTATTTGCGAAATGAATTTGCAATTCACCGGTAATTCTTTGCGCGTTATCGATTTTTGCGTCCATCTTGTATAAGTCTTTGGCAAAGATAACATAATTTATACGTCTTATTATACGTCTTATTAGAGCTACATATAAAAATATGGAAGGTAGACCCAGTAGAACTGGGGAAATACCACATACGTATTTCTAGTGTGAAACATAAGTGTTTAGCGCTGCTGTGTTCTGGTTTAGGGTGTGGTAAGGGCGACAGACTTTTCCGAGGCGTTCCAGCTTAGTCCTCAGGGGTAGCGGCGCATCTGTGGTCGGCCTTAGGTAGGTATATCTAAACCTATCTGGGGTTGATTACAGATGTCCATGGGCGGCAGTAGCCACTTACCATCAGGTGGACTGCATGCTCCTCTGCTACTCCTATATTAATTAATAAAATAAAATAAGCTGTTCTCTGTTTCGGTAATGTAAATGCCGGCTGACTTAATTTTATTATGAGCTGACTACCTTCTGGGTTCTCCTCATAATCATTCCTAAGTTCTACTTAGGAGTATGATCGGCTTGATATCCATGAGCGTCCATGACCACTTAGCTGTTTAATCAAAATGAGTTGATTTTCCCTAAATGGGAAATGTTTACAAATTGGCTACTTGACACTTTTTGGGAAACTGTTTTAATGAATTCATATACGTATTATATATGCCTTTCATTGATCATTTTTTCGAAAAAGGGCTATTTATTAATAAAAAACATATTTTTATTACGGTAAACGGAACGTTACGCCAAAACAGGCGGTCAAGTGTCATTTCGTAGCGTGACGTCAACACATTGAAAATATAGAAATAAACTTCGACGTTACACATACTTCAGGTTTCGATGTGATCGACAGGTTTCGATGTAGTGACGTCACACGACATTTGAGGCAGCACTGTCGCCGTTTTGGGATTTAAAATCCACAGATAAAAAATCGAAAATTTCTTTTTAAAAATTAAAATACTTAGAACATATTAAAAAATAAACGAAATACTGCATAATTTATGTTTACTTATAAGCTATCATATCCAACATATTTCATATTTTATTGTTATAACTGTCAAGTACCCAATTGTGTTCACTTGTGCATTCACAATTTATTTGGAAGTTGCGTTCACCCTGGGTCGATTGGGAGCGGCAGGACCGCTATTGGATACAGTTCCTATGCCGCAGATCTTCCCCGGCATGTAGACTAAGAATAAATATGAGTGATAACTATAAAATAAATGCGATAGATAATAGTGGCATATATGTCTTATATACACCTATAATGTGAGATCATACATGAAGAGATGCGATGATACGATGCGACTCTACATCTTTGATAAGTAAAGATACTTCGCCGCCTTGAAATTGAATGAAGCTACAAAAGGCTGGTTTGTCAGTTTTTTTTAAATCTTGACATATAATAAACATTTTGAGAGAAATTTTACGAATAAATAACTAATACTGCGTAACTTACATAACAAATAAATAAGTATTTTAGGGACATTTTAGGCCGGAGATATGGCAAAACTTTTTTACGCAACTATTTCAATTCTCAAAGCTAGTTACATTCTCTTATTAGGAGTGAGTAATCTTTATTAATCTATGTTTCTGTTTATTTCGATCAAGGCGTTTTGTAAATATAATAAATAAAATAAGATAGAATAATAATATAAGTCTTATAAACGGCCTAATTTTTTGCATGGATGGTCTGTACAGATTCCCTTAGCCGGCTCTTACGGCAGTCACGGGAAGAGAGCGAGAAGCCCAATCCTACTGCGCCGGGGCCTCACGGCAGGACCTTAAGGTAGAGAAGCTCTTTACTACTCCCATTTTAAATAAAATACTATTCCGGACCTACTTTACTTATATATAAAATTCTCGTGTCACAATTTTAGTAACCATACTCCTCCGAAACGGCTTTACCGATTTTCACCAAATTTTATATGCATATTCAGTAGGTCTGAGAATCGGCTACTATCTATTTTTCATACCCCTAAGTGATAAGGGTTGTTCACACTTAACATTTTTTTATTTATATGGCAACACAACGTTTGCCGGGTCAGCTTTATAGATTTATAATATTTAAGATCAAAACAATACATTCATAAGATAAAGGGTTAGTATGTGCTAGCCTTAATTTTTTTGGCGATAAATAAAAAGGATTTTTGAACATTTTATTCTTTTCGCTAAAACGCCGCCGGGGTTGAACCACAGAGGGTCCTACCACCTTTACAGTGCTAGATATAACGCCGCCACGGTCGCCAACGACGGAATTGTATCTTTAACCGGACACCGGAAATAATCGTAATCGAAACTTATAATCAAAATATAACAATTATATATAGTTTAAAAACTAAAAACCACGCTAAAATCGCACAAGGAAAATCGTTAATCCTGATTCCTGATGATCCTGATGAGGGGAATGGGATAAAATTATTAAAATCGTGTATTGTCATCGGTTCTTGATAATTCTTCAAAATTTTAAATTAATCGGACCGTTCAAAGTGGGTAAAAATCGAGTTCATAGATTCCGTTACATAGATAAATACATACATACATACAACCCAAGCTAATAAAAGCATGGTAAAAAATAAAAAAATAGAAGACTGACTCGGAGACTGCCGCGGTTAAGCTATTGCATAGCATTTTTTATCAACTTATGCAAATTGCAAGCGTGATATTTCAAAAAGTCATTAACCCGTCAACTGGCGTGTGCGCCCCGGGGCGCACAGATCGCTACTAAAAAGTATCACCGCTGTGCCGGTCGGAGTGGGGGGTGTTAGGTTTTTTTATTACGGAATTTCTGGATTCGGTCTCCACGCTCAAGGCCCGCGATAGAAGCTATGCAATAGCTTAAAAACATCAACATTTAAATTAATTAAACGTAAATTAAGCAACGGTGGGTGCGGACGAAAATTGGATGGATGACCGCAAGTGGCAAAAACATGATTTTAGACTAAAATTATCGCGGAATTGAGACATTTTAGTATGTAACGGGTACTCACGATATGCGTTTTTTATTGCCGATATTTCGACCCAGTTGCATGGATCGTGGTCACGGCGAAACTGAGGTGGAGGGGAGAAACCGTTGACAAGTACTAGTGGTAGATTAATCTATCTACCCTACGTCTAGTTCGTTTTTCTTTTCTAGGTTTCATATCACGACACACAACACTGACAATATCCTTTATTATCACCTGAGGTTTGTGTAATTCAATCCAGTGGTTACAACCTGAACTGAGGATGTGTTCGGCTACCGCAGATTTCTTAGGGTCATTATTTTTGACTGCGCTGATATGTTCCTTAATGCGTTGTGATATGGCTCGTTTTGTCTGCCCAATATACGAGCTACCACAACTACAGTCAACCTTATAGACCCCTGGGCACTGGTATGGAATAGTATCCTTGGGGGAACGAAGATAGGCCGCGAGCTTTTTAAAAGGCGTAAATATACTTTTTATGTTATATTTTCGATCTAAAATCCTCCCTATCTTATCCGTGACACCTTTCACATACGGGAAATATGCGGAATGCCTTTCTACTACGCTGGTGGTGTTATGATTCCGTTCAGTTCGTTTGGCTATAGTTGCGTGGCCATTGAACATATATATATAGGTGATCTGACACTGACAATGACACTGAGCGTCATTACTTTCCTCGTTTAGTAAGAGAAGCAATAGAGATCAAGAAACATCCTAGGAACTTCAACAGAGAAGATGGTTTTAAGTTAGCCCAAACGTGGAATCCAGTGGTTAGTTTATGCAAGTCACAAATAGTGCAAAGTACGGTGCGTAAGGATATTGTCAGTGTTGTGTGTCGTGACTCGTGATATGAAACCTAGAAAAGAAAAACGAACTAGACGTAGGGTAGATAGATTAATCTACCACTAGTACTTGTCAACGGTTTCTCCCCTCCACCTCAGTTTCGCCGTGACCACGATCCATGCAACTGGGTCGAAATATCGGCCATAAAAAATCGCATATCGTGAGTACCCGTTACATAATAAAATGTGCCAAAAACATATTAAACTATCAGTCGTAATGTACATTAAAATTATTAAAACGTACGTTAAGCAATGGTGGGCTCGGTCGAAAGTTGGATGGGTGACCGCTAGTGACATAAATATATTAAAATAACAGTTGTAATCAACATTCAAATTACTAAAACGTAAGTTAAGCAACGTTGGTCGAGGTCGGATGTTGGATGGGTGACCGCTAGTGACAAAAACATATTAAACATCAGTCTTAATCAACATTATTATTAAAAAATAAAATTAAAAAAAATGTGTATTACTGCCATGTGTTTTCAAGTTGACGAATGAAGGTGTTAGGAATTTTCGTTACGGAATTTCTTGATTCGGTCGCCGCGCTCAAAGCCCGCGATAAAAGCTATGCAATAGCTTAAAAAAAATAAAAAAATACAATGAAATCTTCTCATTTTACAGATTGCTGCTTTGGTGCACAAAGGAGGATGCCATGATGAGCGACACCGTGCGACGAGATGCTGCGTCATAAAAAATGGTAGGCAAAAAATCGTTCAATATAATAATAGTATTATAGTCCATGTGTCCGCATCGGAAGCATCGGACACATCGTATTAAACGGCTATATTTTACTGCAACAATTACAGAAGATGTCTTCATGATGAAATTTGTTGTGGAGTGTTCTGGAAAGCGAAAAGAAAAGGAAGATAATGCTTTCCGTATGCCCTCATCTCTACGTTGCCACGAATTGCTACTCGGAGCATCCGTTTGTACTTGTGTCTTTCTACACAAGGAATACCTACTACGATCTGTTAAATGCGGTCCGTCTGATGCGTTCGATACCGACTTGTGGACGCTTAGCTTAAATATATTTTATCGCTCCGTTACTAAGTAGGTAGGTAGGAAATAAATCGACAGACTCACGGCTACTATGGCTTACTAACTCATTAACTCTAACATTGTTCTAAGAATCTACGCCCCATTAGTACATATTAAGAAGCTCTGTGATAAATGCATAATTAAATTAAACATTTTCTAAAGATAAAAATCAATCGTCGCTAATTAGTAAAAATTAAAAAACTTTCAAAGAAGTAGGAGTACATACAGTTTAAATGATGGTAAGTAGCTACTGCCGTACATCTGTGATCAACCCCAGATAAGATAATCTACCTGAGGCTAGCCACAGATGCATAGTCTGCGCCAAACTTCTAGTCCGCTCTGAAGTTGTTGCGCAGGTTTAGTTAGCATATATATACTCCGCAACGTAAGGGAACACTAACGCAGCTGTACCCGTGGGCGGAGGGTGCTAGGGGGGCCCGCGCTGTCTTCGTCCCGTTAATATCTACAATTATCAAGAAGAACATTACACAACGACATGAAGGAATTTATCAATTTACTAACAAAGACTGAAGGCAAACAACGTAAGGAAATATACATACTTGAGAGAACAAGTAGCCGGTATTCATCAAAGTGGAGGGGAGTGGATATAGAAGAAAGAATGTGGGGGAGCGAGAGAGAGAAAGAGGAAAATAGAGAAGGATATGACATGAGCATAAAACTAGTTTATTTTAGTAGAATCGGATAAGAATTTTTGGTGAGGACATATAAACGGGCTTTCCGGGTCGCTCAAACAAAGCAAATATTTATAATTATAGTAAAAAAATTAAAACTTTCTATTATTTTTCATTTTTAACTCAACGCAATTTTAGGTAAAAGTTTTTAAAATTATTCTAAGTAGCTATCCAATAATTTAATAAGCAAATGAACGAACAGATAATTAAATGCTAGTTTATTTTATATTACTTAAATAACATAAATAGGTTAATTTCTGTGTGAAACAAGTGTGCCAGGCCAAAGGTAGTCTTTATTATGTCTATATTTATGGAAAGTTATTTATGTGTTTATTAAAAGCAGAGCTGGGCTGAGCAGACCTGAGCTGAGCAGAGTATACGCTGTTTTAAAACAAAGTTTTTAATTGTTGTTTCATCTGTTTGATCATTTGTGTATGATTATCACAGTATTGCACTGTTCGAGCGACCCGGATTTTGCCCGTGCATTTATTTTACAGGTTTCAAGGGCGACTGAAACGAGCGAGATCTTGAATCCTGCAGTCTCACTCCCTGGATGGACGGCAGTCTCACAACATCGGGTCAGCTGACAACGCTTCCTGATCCTGATGCAGCAACTCTCCGCTACTTCACTGATGGCTCATCTCCGCACTTCGCTTCAACCTCGAGACCTGGATTCTCCCTATGGGAGAATCAAGGTCTCGCCTTCCTTACAGGAGACAGAAAGTTTCGGGGCGCTGGAAGCTTAGAAGTGTTCACAAGTACTGAACACTGACGTCGCCTGGTATCGACCTTCGCTCTAAGCAGAGGGTGATCTGAAGACGCCGAAAGAACAAGAGAACGCGCTAAACCCGCTCGGGGGCGTACATAACGCCCCCCGGTGCGGTGTTCCTGTTATGCCAGAAATAGAATAGAGCTACGGTATCCTCTGCCTGTCGTACAAGGCGACTAAAAGGCGGCCTTGCGGGGTTGCGGGTTACTAGAGTGGGCGCTGGAACCACTAGACCTGCGACTCCGAGAAGAACAGCGATATGTGTGGTCGCATATTGAGGACGGCCACCGGGGGGGTTTCAGTGTGGTAAGAATCGCACACTACCTCGTGTCGCCCCCTACGGCCGGGTAGCTTTTAAAGGTTTCCCCCTCGTCAACAAAAATAAAAGGGATGATCTTGATGACCTCGGCCATCAGTCATGAGAAGATAACTAAGAAGGGGCGGATCAGTCGTAGTACACATAAAACAATGTGGTCGTTTTGCCCAGAGCTGCTCTCGGGTCTCGTCTAATGGTCTCTCCTTGTGCAGTAAATATTATACAAACATAATTTTATTATGTAATCGTAGTACGTTAAACTTCTATCTGCGTACAGACTCAGATCAGTGATCAGTGAGCTACGTGCAGACGCAGCTCAGTGATTGGTAAAAACAGACCAAAGGTAGTAAACAGACCATAAGTAGAAAACAGACCAAAGGTAGTAAACAGACCGTAGGTAGAAAACAGACCACATCACGCTATGCAATCAATATCTTTACTCCGAGATGTTTATGGATAAAAACTTTGAGTTCTGTGCGCAGGTTTAACGTTAAGTACCAGTTTATAGTAACTATTTATAAATTTGATAATGCAAAGGAACAAACACATAATAATGGTAGTTTGAACAAACACATAATGGTGGTAGCTGAGTTGTCTATGGCTTGTTTAGTTCGTGTGGTTTACTGACAAGGAAAATAATTGTATTAATTATCTTTCAATACTCGCATTTAATCTTTTAATCGATAGTTACTATCTGTTTGTTCATTTGCGTATGGTTATAATAGTATTGCAATGTTCGAGCGACTCGGATTGTGTCTGTGCATTTCTTTTCCAGGTTCGAGGCAAACTCAAAGAGCTAGAGTTACCTCGAATCCTGGAGCGAATTCATACGTGTAATGGAATGATCTAGATAACTATCCAAAGTTTTGGTCAATTGTATTTGAAGAGCAGCGGGACAGTATATTTCTAAGTACAGCGCATGACAGCGGTTGACAGAGGTAAATGAAAACACTGTTTATTTTTAATTTGATACATATGTTAATTAAGCCGTATACCTACTCGCAAGTAATCATATTATTTTCCCAGTGGCACGCACCTCTGAATTTTTGAAAATTTATTGTGTATTAAAAATTAATCTTCAATTATTTCTATGATAAAATCGTTATTCTTCGCGCTTTAAGATACTTTCGAAGAAAATCTCAAATGCGTCAAGTCTTGTTCGCACTTGGCCAGCGTGGTGGACTGTGGCCTGAACTCTTTATAACAGTACCCAGTACAATGACAGTCATGTGTTAACAACGAAATATTAACATATATTTTTCTGTTTCAGATCACATTTTGGAATCAACGTGACGTCGGTGGACAAGAACATATCTTGATGGTAAATGTCAATCCAAATTGCACATACCAAGTACATAGCAAGTACGATTGGGTAATCCCGCTGTGGCAGAATCCGGGTCGCCCAAACATATTTCCCGCCAAAAATAGGTTTCATTCGAATTATCAAGCATTTTTCGTAAATAGCGGCCCATTTTTATAAAGACATGTTATTTTAGAAATGGCATGGTAAAACATTTTAAATAATGTTATAAATGTTTAGTGAGCAGAAAACACACCAAGTTATGTCAACGCGTATCTAATCAGAATCCTCAATAGCCCATGTTCTGGATTTAAATTGATCGGATATATATTGGATTTAAGAGATCTTTTATTTCAAATCGATCAGTGTCCTTAGATAACTCTATGCTGATGTTTTTAAGATGAGTATTAAGATTTCTTCTGTATACAGCTGGTATTTGTGCGTTCAGTTAATTTAGGTTCTGAATAGACGAACCTTTTAAGCTTAAGCTCTCCGACGAAGTTATACAATACGCCAAGTCTCACCTGACATCCAATGCTGATGTTTGTTGATTTTCATAGGTTGTGTCGATTGTAACGCTTGTTTAATATGGACTTTTGCATTGTGCCAGAGTCCATTGGAGTCAATTTGTATGACTATAACTTTATTTTGCTTTATTTTACTAAAAACCGAAAATACCGAATATCCCGGTTTTTGTGAAATTAAAACCGGTATTAATAAGACCTAAATTTGGCCCGGTATCCCGGTATTTTCGAAATCTCCAATACCGGTTTGCGATCCCTAATTACAGTATTGCACTATTCGAGCGACCCGGATTTTGCCCGTGCATTTATTTTACAGGTTTCGAGGGCGACTGAAACGAGCGAGATCTTGAATCCTGCAGTCTCACTCCCTGGATGGACGGCAGTCTCACAGCATCAGTTCTGCTGTCCCTCAGTTTCAGCGCAGCACATCGAGACAACGCTTCCTGATCCTGATGCAGCTACCCTCCGCTACTTCACGGATGGTTCATCTCTTACACTTCGCTTCAACCTCGAGACCTGGATTCTCCCTCACAGAGAGAATCAAGGTCTCGCTTTCCTTACAGGAGACAGAGGGAGTTCCGGGGCGCTGGAAGACCTGCGACTCCGGGAAGAACAGCGATATGTGTGGTCGCATATTGAGGACGGCCACCGGGGGGGTTTTAGTGCGGTAACAATCCCACACTACCCTGTCGCCCCCTACGGCTACGGGTAGCTTGTGAAGGTTTCCCCCTCGTCAACAAAAATAAAAGGGATGATCTTGATGACCTCGGCCATCAGTCATGAGAAGATAACTAAGAAGGGGCGGGTCAGTCCGACAGTACTAAAACAATGTCGTTCTGGACCTGTGCGTTTAAACTTCTCCCTGTGCCGCTTAAATATTAAACAAACATAATTATGTAATCGTAGTACGTTAAACTTCTATCTGCGTACAGACTCAGATCAGTGATCAGTGAGCTACGTGCAGACGCAGCTCAGTGATTGGTAAAAACAGACCAAAGGTAGTAACCAGACCATAGGTAGAAAACAGACCAAAGGTAGTAAACAGACCACATCACGCTATGCAATCAATATCTTTACTCCGAGATGTTTATGGATAAAAACTTTGAGTTCTGTGCGCAGGTTTAACGTTAAGTACTTGTTTATAATAACTATTTATAAATTTGATAATGCAAAGGAACAAACACATAATAATGGTAGTTTAACCAAAGGTTGACGGTATTGTGGTATCACGGGAGGTAGTTTACATATAACTTATTTGTGCCTCTTCTGTCTATGATCTTAACGAACGTTATTTTACGTTGTTTATTAAAAGCTGAGTTGTCTATGGCTTGTTTAGTTCGTGTTGTGTACTGAAAAGGAAAAATAATTGTATAATTATCCTTTTATACTCGTATTTAATATTTTAATCGATAGTTACTATATGTTTGTTCACTTGCGTATGGTTATAATAGTATTGCAATGTTCGAGCGACTCGGATTATGTCTGTGCATTTCTTTTCCAGGTTCGAGGTGAACTCAAAGAGCTAGAGTTACCTCGAATCCTGGAGCGAATTCATACGTGTAATGGAATGATCTAGATGACTATCCAATGTTTTGGTCAATAGTATTTGAAGAGCAACGGGACAGTATATTTCTAAGTACAGCGCATGACAGCGGTTGACAGAGGTAAATAAAAACTGTTTTTATTTTTAATTTGATACTTATGTAAGTTAAGCGGTATACCTACTCACAAGTAATCATATTATTTTCCCAGTGGCACGCACCTCTGAATTTTTGAAAATTTGTTATGTATTAAAAATTAATATTTAATTGTTTCAATGAAACAATCGTTATTCTTCGCGCCTTAAGATACTTTTTTTTGTATAATTATACCTAAACGATGAGGCAGACGGGGTACCTGATGGGAAGTGGTCACCGTCGCCTATGGACATTTGCATCCCCAGAGGAGTCGCCAATGCATCGCCGGCTTTAGAGGAGAGCTCTTTTTACACCTTTTTTGAAGAGCCCCATGTCATAGCGCTCCGGGAATACCTCAGAAGGAAGCTCATTCCACATCTTGCACGTCCGTGGCAAGAACGTCCGTGCAAACAGAACCGTGACTTTCGAAGAAAATCTCAAAGATCCGTCAAGTCTTGTTCGCACTTGGCCAGCGTGGTGGACTGTGGCCTGAACTCTTAATAACAGTACCCAGTACAATGACAGTAAGGTTAACAACGAAATATTAACATATATTTTTCTGTTCCAGATCACATTTTGGAATCAACGTGACGTCGGTGGACAAGAACTTATTTTGATGGTAAATGTCAATTCAAATTGCACACACCAAGTACATAGCAAGTACGATTGGGTAATCCCGCTGTGGCAGAATCCGGGTCGCCCAAACATATTTCCCGGCAAAAATAGGTTTCATTAGAATTATTAAGCATTTTTCGTAAATAGCGGCCCATTTTTATAAAGACATGTTATTTTAGAAATGGCATGGTAAAACATGCAGTGATAGCCTAGTGGTTAAGAAACGCGGCCTCTCGATCGAGGGGTCCGAGGTTCAAATCCCAGGCACGCACCTCTGATTTTCAAATTTATGTGCGTATTAGAAATTAATTATCACTTGCTTAAACGGTGAAGGAAAACATCGTGAGGAAACCTGCATACCTGAGAGATTTATAAAAAATCTTAAAGGTATGTGAAGTCTACCAATACGCACTTGGCCAGCGCGGTGGACTATGGCCAATCCTTCTCATTCTGAGAGGAGACCCGTGCCCAGCAGTGGGACAGTAATGGGTTGATGATGATGATGATGATGATGAGCAGAAAACACACCAAGTTATGTCAACGCGTCAAAATCAGAATCGTCAATAGCCCATGTTCTGGATTTAAATTGATCGGATATATATCGGATTTAAGAGATCTTTTATTTCAAATCGATCAGTGTCCTTAGATAACTCTATGCTGATGTTTTTAAGATGAGTATTAAGATTTCTTCTGTATACAGCTGGTATTTGTGCGTTCAGTTAATTTAGGTTCTGAATAGACGAACCTTTTAAGCTTAAGCTCTCCGACGAAGTTATACAATACGCCAAGTCTCACCTGACATCCAATGCTGAAGTTTGTTGATTTTCATACGTTGTGTCGATTGTTACGCTTGTTTAATATGGACTTTTGCATTGTGCCAGAGTCCATTGGAGTCAATTTGTATGACTATAACTTTATTTTGTTTTATTTTACTAAAAACCGAAAATACCGAATATCCCGGTTTTCGTGAAATTAAAACCGGTATTAATAAGACCTAAATTTGGCCCGGTATCCCAGTATCTTCGAAATCTCCAATACGGTTTGCGATCCCTAATTACAGTATTGCACTATTCGAGCGACCCGGATTTTGCCCGTGCGTTTATTTTACAGGTTTCGAGGGCGACTGAAACGAGCGAGATCTTGAATCCTACAGTCTCACTCCCTGGATGGACGGCAGTCTCACAGCATCAGTTCAGCTGTCCTTCAGTTTCAGCGCAGCACATCGAGACAACGCTTCCTGATCCTGATGCAGCTACCCTCCGCTACTTCACGGATGGTTCATCTCTTACACTTCGCTTCAACCTCGAGACCTGGATTCACACTCCCTCACAGAGAGAATCAAGGTCTCGCCTTCCTTACAGGAGACAGAGGGAGTTCCGGGGCGCTGGAAGACCTGCGACTCCGGGAAGAACAGCGATATGTGTGGTCGCATATTGAGGACGGCCACCGGGGGGGTTTCAGTGTGGTAAGAATCGCACACTACCTCGTGTCGCCCCCTACGGCCGGGTAGCTTTTAAAGGTTTCCCCCTCGTCAACAAAAATAAAAGGGATGATCTTGATGACCTCGGCCATCAGTCATGAGAAGATAACTAAGAAGGGGAATACTGTCTGTGGTAGAGTGGGGTCATTATGCCACTGTTCTCGGGTCTCGTCTAACGGTCTCTCCTTGTGCAGTAAATATTATACAAACATAATTATGTAATCGTAGTACGTTAAACTTCTATCTGCGTACAGACTCAGATCAGTGATCAGTGAGCTACGTGCAGACGCAGCTCAGTGATTGGTACAAACAGACCAAAGGTAGTAACCAGACCACATCACGCTATGCAATCAATATCTTTACTCCGAGATGTTTATGGATTAAAACTTTGAGTACTGTGCGCAGGTTTAACGTTAAGTACTAGTTTAATATAACTATTTATAAATTTGATAATGCAAAGGAACAAACACATAATAATGGTAGTTTAACCAAAGGTTGACGGTATTGTGGTATCACGGGAGGTAGTTACATATGTAACGTATATGTAACGGTAACTTATTTGTGCCTCTTCTGTCTATGATCTTAACGAACGTTATTTTACGTGGTTAATAAAAGCTGAGTTGTATATGGCTTGTTTAGTTCGTGTGGTTTACTGACAAGGAAAATAATTGTATTAATTATCTTTCAATACTCGCATTTAATCTTTTAATCGATAGTTACTATCTGTTTGTTCATTTGCGTATGGTTATAATAGTATTGCAATGTTCGAGCGACTCGGATTGTGTCTGTGCATTTCTTTTCCAGGTTCGAGGCAAACTCAAAGAGCTAGAGTTACCTCGAATCCTGGAGCGAATTCATACGTGTAATGGAATGATCTAGATAACTATCCAATGTTTTGGTCAATTGTATTTGAAGAGCAGCGGGGCAGTATATTTCTAAGTACAGCGCATGACAGCGGTTGACAGAGGTAAATGAAAACTCTGTTTATTTTTAATTTGATACTTATGTAAGTTAAGCCGTATACCCACTCGCAAGTAATCATATTATTTTCCCAGTGGCACGCACCTCTGAATTTTTGAAAATTTATTATAATTATAATTTAATTGTTTATTTTAAGTAACAAAGACTATTTTTTTTAATTACAATTAAAATTTTTAGTTACATTACAATTATATATGTAGAAAACTGCAATGAGAAATAAATCTACAGTCTACTCTATTGCTTATCATCTGCAGGATGCTGTTGGTGCTATCCCGGACACGGTACATAAGGGAGCTGCATCTTTTTCTCATTGTGGTGTAAAAACAGTTTACATGAGCTACATTATATTATTATTATGTATTAAAAAATAATGTTTAATTGTTTCAATGATAAAATAGTTATTCTTCGCGTCTTAAGATACTTTCGAAGAAAATCTCAAATGCGTCAAGTCTTGTTCGCACTTGGCCAGCGTGGTGGACTGTGGCCTGAACTCTTTATAACAGTATCCAGTACAATGACAGTCATGTGTTAACAATGAAATATTAACATATATTTTTCTGTTCCAGATCACATTTTGGAATCAACGTGACGTCGGTGGACAAGAACTTATTTTGATGGTAAATGTCAATCCAAATTGCACATACCAAGTACATAGCAAGTACGATTGGGTAATCCCGCTGTGGCAGAATCCGGGTCGCCCAAACATATTTCCCGCCAAAAATAGGTTTCATTCGAATTATCAAGCATTTTTCGTAATAAGACATGTTATTTTAGAAATTGCATGGTAAAACATTTTAAATAATGTTATAAATGTTTAGTGAGCAGAAAACACACCAAGTTATGTCAACGCGTATCTAATCAGAATCCTCAATAGCCCATGTTCTGGATTTAAATTGATCGGATATATATCGGATTTAAGAGATCTTTTATTTCAAATCGATCAGTGTCCTTAGATAACTCTATGCTGATGTTTTTAAGATGAGTATTAAGATTTCTTCTGTATACAGCTGGTATTTGTGCGTTCAGTTAATTTAGGTTCTGAATAGACGAACCTTTTAAGCTTAAGCTCTCCGACGAAGTTATACAATACGCCAAGTCTCACCTGACATCCAATGCTGATGTTTGTTGATTTTCATAGGTTGTGTCGATTGTTACGCTTGTTTAATATGGACTTTTGCATTGTGCCTGAGTCCATTGGAGTCAATTTGTATGACTATAACTTTATTTTGTTTTATTTTACTAAAAACCGAAAATACCGAATATCCCGGTTTTTGTTAAATAAAAACCGGTATTAATAAGACCTAAATTTGGCCCGGTATCCCGGTATCTTCGAAATCTCCAATACCGGTTTGCGATCCCTAATTACAGTATTGCACTATTCGAGCGACCCGGATTTTGCCCGTGCATTTATTTTACAGGTTTCGAGGGCGACTGAAACGAGCGAGATCTTGAATCCTGCAGTCTCACTCCCTGGATGGACGGCAGTCATACAGCATCAGTTCAGCTGTCCTTCAGTTTCAGCGCAGCACATCGAGACAACGCTTCCTGATCCTGATGCAGCTACCCTCCGCTACTTCACGGATGGTTTATCTCTTACACTTCGCTTCAACCTCGAGACCTGGATTCTCCCTCACAGAGAGAATCAAGGTCTCGCTTTCCTTACAGGAGACAGAGGGAGTTCCGGGGCGCTGGAAGACCTGCGACTCCGGGAAGAACAGCGATATGTGTGGTCGCATATTGAGGACGGCCACCGGGGGGGTTTTAGTGCGGTAACAATCCCACACTACCCTGTGTCGCCCCCTACGGCTACGGGTAGCTTGTGAAGGTTTCCCCCTCGTCAACAAAAATAAAAGGGATGATCTTGATGACCTCGGCCATCAGTCATGAGAAGATAACTAAGAAGGGGCGGGTCAGTCCGACAGTACTAAAACAATGTCGTTCTGGACCTGTGCGTTTAAACTTCTCCCTGTGCCGCTTAAATATTAAACAAACATAATTATGTAATCGTAGTACGTTAAACTTCTATCTGCGTACAGACTCAGATCAGTGATCAGTGAGCTACGTGCAGACGCAGCTCAGTGATTGGTAAATACAGACCAAAGGTAGTAAACAGACCAAAGGTAGTAAACAGACCACATCACGCTATGCAATCAATATCTTTACTCCGAGATGTTTATGGATAAAAACTTTGAGTTCTGTGCGCAGGTTTAACGTTAAGTACTAGTTTTTAGTAACTATTTGTGAATTTGATAATGCAAAGGAACAAACACATAATAATGGTAGTTTAACCAAAGGTTGACGGTATTGTGGTATCACGGGAGGTAGTTTACATATAACTTATTTGTGCCTCTTCTGTCTATGATCTTAACGAACGTTATTTTACGTGGTTAATAAAAGCTGAGTTGTATATGGCTTGTTTAGTTCGTGTGGTATACTGACAAGGAAAATAATTGTATAATTATCCTTTAATACTCGCATTTAATCTTTTAATCGATAATTACTATCTGTTTGTTCATTTGCGTATGGTTATAATAGTATTGCAATGTTCGAGCGACTCGGATTGTTTCTGTGCATTTCTTTTCCAGGTTCGAGGCGAACTCAAAGAGCTAGAGTTACCTCGAATCCTGGAGCGAATTCATACGTGTAATGAAATGATCTAGATAACTATCCAATGTTTTGGTCAATTGTATTTGAAGAGCAGCGGGACAGTATATTTCTAAGTACAGCGCATGACAGCAGTTGACAGAGGTAAATGAAAACTCTATTTATTCTTAATTTGATACTTATGTAAGTTAAGCCGTATACCTACTCGCAAGTAATCATATTATTTTCCCAGTGGCACCTCTGAAAATTTCAAAATTTATTATGTATTAAAAATTAATCTTTAATTGTTTCAATGAAACAATCGTTATTCTTCGCGCCTTAAAATACTTTTTTTTTTTAATAATTATACCTAAACGATGAGGCAGACGGGGTACCTGATGGGAAGTAGTCAACGTCACCTATGGACATTCAAAACACCAGAGGAGTCGCCAATGCATCGCCGGCTTTAGAGGAGAGCTCTTTTTACACCTTTTTTGAAGAGCCCCATGTCATAGCGCTCCGGGAATACCTCAGAAGGAAGCTCATTCCACATCTTGCACGTCCGTGGCAAGAACGTCCGTGCAAACAGAACCGTGACTTTCGAAGAAAATCTCAAAGATCCGTCAAGTCTTGTTCGCACTTGGCCAGCGTGGTGGACTGTGGCCTGAACTCTTAATAACAGTACCCAGTACAATGACAGTAAGGTTAACAATGAAATATTAACATATACTTTTCTGTTCCAGATCACATTTTGGAAACAACGTGATCTCGGTGGACAAGAACATATCTTGATGGTAAATGTCAATTCAAATTGCACACACCAAGTACATAGCAAGTACGATTGGGTAATCCCGCTGTGGCAGAATCCGGGTCGCCCAAACATATTTCCCGCCAAAAATAGGTTTCATTAGAATTATTAAGCATTTTTCGTAAATAGCGGCCCATTTTTAAAAAAACATGTCTTTGAAAACATGTTAGCAGGAGTAGCAGACGAGCATGCAGTCCACTTGATGGTTTGTGGCTAATGCCGCCCATGGACATTTATAATCAAACCCAGATATTAGGTATTCCTACCTGAGGTCGGCCACAGATGCGCCTCTACCCCTGAGGACTAAGTTGGAACGCCTCGGAAAAGTCTGTCTTCCTTACCACACCCTTCAAAACGGAACACAGCAGCACCTAACACAGCTATTATTAGGTAGAAATAGGTGTGGAGGTGGTGCCAACGGAGTTGAACCACAAAGGGTTCTACCATCTTAAAGTTTATAAAATGGTTAGTGAGCAGACAACAGACCGAATCACGTTATGCAATCAATGTCTACTCTGTGACACATAATTATATGGGTTGTTTAAGAATCGCGACAGCGTCGAATAGGACAGTAGTTTTAAACTTTTGAGGTGTAGAATGAACAACGGACAATCTGTGACGAGACCTTTACCAGCATTGGTCGTCACAACCAACCCTTTCCCAGTACGTACTGTAGATACAGTGTTATCGTGTAAGCTAGTCAATGTTAGCATACTAGATAATGTTTGGGCGACCCGGATTCTGCCCGTATATATTTTTCAGGTTTCGGCGGGAAGATAATGGAACCCTAGGACCGTAAAATACGTGAAACGGATCTACTCCAGATGCATAATACAGGATGGCCCAGGAACCACTCACACGTAATAATTGTCTTTTCATTATTAATTAAATTGTATCCATATGTACCTTATTGTTGTTTTAATTGTCTTATAGTCTAATGATGATAAAGTAGAAGAGCTTTACTTAGGTAGACTCCGCGCCAAACTTCTAGTCCGCTCTGAAGTTGTTGTACGCAGGTGAACTCAGAGCCAATGCGGTCGAACACAACCACAAGCATACACTCCGTAGCAACAGTGAGGGTACACTAACGCAGCTATTTGGGCGGGAGTATAATATATTCAGAGTGGACTAGAAGTTTGGTGCGGATTCTAAATAAAGCCTCGTACCTCCTGCACGGTGACACAGCTGGGTAGGATATGAGGCTTTCCAACTTAGTCTTTGGGATAGCAACGCTTTGGTCAACCTTTGCAAGGACTCTAAGGCCCTTTAACCTGCTTGTGGTTGACAATTATAGTTGTACATATGGTCTCTTGCCATCACTCCAAAATGATTGTATACCATCAAAATGTCCATGGTCTCTTGCCATCACATGCCCGTGCTTGTTTGCTACTTTAAAAAAAAATTGGAAGGCCTAGTACAGCATACTTCGCAATGTTGTTCTCATGCAATTAGTCTAACCTAAACTAGCCTCTCCACGCTCTTACATACGTCTTTGTAATGCCGTATGTTATAAATATACTTTGGCAAAGGGAGATCTCCCGCCAGGTTACGTGACTGTGATAAGGGAGCGGGCATGATCTGATAGTCTCAGTTCGGTGCTTGCATATACAAAGATATTAAGATGAGGTGTGGAATTACCAAACTCAAATGTCATCTTATTTTACAGATTGGTACTTTGCTGCAGTGTTGCCCAGCATGCGAGTCTCAGTGGCGGATCTTCTTCGAAAAAGTGGGACCGGATCTCAGTTTGCCAGTCATCGTTGAGGTGATGGTTCAGCGCAGCGAACAGAATAGAGCCGGAGAGCAGATAGCTCCGGGAACAGAATAGAGCTACGGTATCCTCTGACTGTCGTACAAGGCGACTAAGAGGCGGCCTTGCAGGGTTGCGGGTTGCTAGAGTGGGTGCTGGAACCACTAGACCTGCGACTCCGGGAAGAACAGCGATATGCGTGGTCGCATATTGAGGACGGCCACCGGGGGGGTTTTAGTGCGGTAACAATCCCACACTACCCTGTGTCGCCCCCTACGGCTACGGGTAGTTTGTGAAGGTTTCCCCCTCGTCAACAAAAATAAAAGGGATGATCTTGATGACCTCGGCCATCAGTCATGAGAAGATAACTAAGAAGGGGAATACTAATGGTCTTTCGACTAATGGTCCGTAATCGTCACACGCAAAACTTCTATCTGCATGCAGATGCAGCTCAGTGCTTAGTGAGCAGAAAGCAGACCACAAGTTATTCGCATGTTTAACGTTATTCATTTGCGGTTATCTTTAGACGTAGAATACACGCCGCTTTTTGCGTTATTGCATATTTTAGTACTTTTTCATTGATAAGTAGTTAGTTTTATATACGTAGTAATATGAATTCGGTGGAGTTTCTGGTTCATAATTGTAAGATTACAGTTAGTTGGGTGATGCCCCATTTATATTATTTCCCAATAAGTAAACAGTTGTAAAGGTCAAACAAAGAACCATAATATGTATGTCGAAGTCATACCATATTCAAACTTACCATAAATATCAAAGTTTACATGATGATGACCTTGATTTTTCTATAAATTCGGAGAAGTAAAAAATATATAAAGTTTAAATAAAGGTATAAATATATTTTTTTCAACTTTTCCATTTTGTTCATTGTATTCAGCTACGTATTTAAAAAATATATTTATATTTTTTTAGTTTGGTAGATATTATAAAATGTTCTCATATATATGTAGACACTTAACGTAAAAATATGGCTGACATTTTATTATGGTTCGACAAAAATGATTTTTTTCTACATTTCTTGATAAAACTTGACCGTAATGCCAGTAACAAAAGACTGACACCATTGACTAGATACCATATATCAATTTGCATGAATAAACATAAAACTTAATAATAAGTAAATAGTAATTTGATAGTGCATATTTCGCACTTTTTTAATTGTATATTTGCATGCATATTTCGACATTTTGATAGTGCATATAATGCGATGTTTTAACTAGTCTAATATTGCAATGTGCGAGCGACTCGGCTTGTGTCTGTGCATTTGTTCCAGGGTCGAGGCGAACTCAAAGAGCTAAAGTCACCTCGAATCCTGGAGCGAATTAATACGTGTAATGGAATGATCTAGATAACTATCCAATGTTTTGGTCAATTGTATTTGAAGAGCAGCGGGGCAGTATATTTCTAAGTACAGCGCATAACAGCAGTTGACAGAGGTAAATTATAACTATGTATATTTTTATTATGATACTTATGTATTTAACTCATGTAATATATGTAAGGTAAGCGATATACTCACGAAAAAATATAAATTTCTCAGGAGCCTCGTGGTTTACAATTCTACCTGAAGTTCAAGGCTTAAGGTTTAAATACCAGACTCAGAGGTGTCTTGAAGATTCGTGCTTGAATCTAGCTAGTTATTTTCAAAAACCTCCATAATTCTATACCGTATTTGTCATCTCATCTGCCGTTTCCCGCCATAAATTTGTTTCTTTTTTAATCACGACTACAGCGTTACGGCCAATTAAATATAATTATAGCCAGCATTGTTTTTCGAGTGAAAGGTTTTAAACTATTTTTAATTTTATGTATTTTTATAATATTGAACTAACGAAATAAATTATAAAAATTAACGTGACCCTACATGTGTGTTAGAAATTAATCTTCACTTGTTTCAACGGTGATGAATAACATCGCTATTCTACTCGCCTTAAAATACTTTCGAAGAAGTTCTAAAAGATGCGTCAAGTCTTGTTCGCACTTGGCCAGCGTGGTGGACTGTGGCCTAAACTCCTTATAACAGTACCCAGTACAATGACAGTCATGTGTTAACAACGAAATCTTATAAATAAAATTCTCGTGTCACAATGTTACTTACCGTACTCCTCCGAAACGGCTTTACCTATTTTTACCAAATTTTATATGCATATTCAGTAGGTCTGAGAATCGGCTACTATCTATTTTTCATACCCCTAAGTGATAAGGGTTGTTCATCCTTATTTCTTTTTTATTTATATGGCAACGCAACGTTTGCCGAGTCAGCTAGTATTAACATAATATTTTTTCTATTCCAGATCACCTTTTGTAACCACCATGACGTCGGTAGACAAGAACGTATTTTTGATGGTAAATGTCAATGCTGGTGTAACAACTGGTTAACCCCGCTGTGACATGATTCTGCCCATATATATATTTCAGGTTTAGCGGGAAGCTGGTGGGATTAGGACCTTAAAATATATGGTAGAATGAGACGCAATAATGAGATTTATTTACTTTGTTGAACTAACTGATGTGATACAAAAGGCAGGCTTAATACTTAAAGCATTCAACCTTTGGGCTGTAAAGAAAATAATGAAAGTGGTACGAAGATAAAAGAAATAGTTATATAAGTAGATATAAAATAATAGCAAAAGAAATAAGTTGTAGTACAATAAGAAAATGAAGAAAAACGAGAAGGAAGACGAATAATGACATTCAGTTTTAAAAATGGGATGTAAAAATATATAGAAATAAAATGAATAAGAAGGCAAAAGACCTGTTATGTACCTAGTGAGTATGCACACCTTTTTTAAAAGTCCTGAAGTTCATTCTTCATAACCTCAGGAAGAGAGTTCGAGAAACGGATGGATTTGAAGGTGAAAGAGTTTTAAACCCAGAGTGGTATACTGGAAAAAAAAGATACCGGCTGAATTGATAACCACCTCTTTTTTGGAGTCGGTTAAAAAGCAAGATCAAGAGAAGATGAGGAACGAAGCTGCCGCTCATGGGAATCCGAGAGATACTTAAATTCTAAATTGCAGAAACTGAACTGGATCAATAAGAGAAAAGAAAAAAAAGAAAAGAGAGAATTATTAAACAGTTTCACTGTCTACACATGTCGCGAATGCACTTATATGAGGCGATACTAGCGCCTCTAGTGCCAAAAGAGGTGATATTTTGAGCGGGGTCAGTTGTCATACGTTGATCTAAAACTATGAGTTAATTTTATATTGTGTACAAATATTATCAGTTGATAACCGATGCGTCAGACTGTATGTGAATAGTATGAGAATCAGTATCAGTGTCATGCTCAGTCACAGTTTAATCAGGCGAGGCAAGGGGTGGCTAAAGGGGAGGTTGGAGGCCACTAGGGGCTGAGTCCCTGATATTCTGTATGACGAGTAAAATCATATGCATCCGAGGATGGTATCAGGCAATCAGGATGACAGGCTCTGTCAATACAGGGCTTATTATCAGTGTGTTATTTATGTTTGTGCGTGTATAGTCCAGTGCATTATATTATCATTTGAAATCAAAGACTTATTATTAGAAGTATTATTATAACTATATCTTCGTTATTCCACTGCTCTTGCTGAAGTCTTCGATCAGAATGCCGCTCTGTGTTAACTCGAGCGCCGCCATGATGTCATCCCCACTTCACATCCCCGCTGCATCTATGTTTGAACTGTATCAAATGAGTGACTTATTATTTCAAAGTACTATTATAAAAATGCGATATCGTTAACATCCAAGCTTCGATGGTAACACATTAAAATTTATTCGCCGTTCTCTGTATGAATTTCTTGGCGACAGAAGTTGAAGAGCGGAGCTGCGGAGAGACGATGGAGAGACACTTGAATTTACAATTTCAGGTATTCTGGAAAAACTGGATCAAAGAGGAAAAGAGAGAGTTTAGTAAATGAGACTGTCTTACGAATGGGGAGCCATTTAAGTTGGTGACGATCAGAGGAAATGTAAAGGAATTTACGTAGACAGAAAATGAGCCGAATGGATTGATAAGATGTTGAGAAGATCCTCATTTAAGTCAGAAGTACAGAACAGCGTAATCTATTATGGGGAAAACTAGGGCCTGTGTTAAATACTTTTTAGTAGCGACAGGAAAAAATCCTAGGTAGGCTTAGCGAACGTAACGATGCTATGATTGACTAAATACCAATGACTGTTTGTCTTCATTATCAATAAAATTGTATCCATACGTTATTGTAGTTTTATTTATCTTATGTGTTATATCGTAGACTACAAGCTTAGGGTTTATACGTAATACACTACTTTCATACGTAATACACTAATTCAGGAGACAGAAAGCAGTCCAACTGATGGTAAGTGGCTACTGCCGTCCAGGGACATCTTTAATCAAACCCAGATAGGATTAGAGTCCCACCTTAAGCTGGCCACTAAATGGCTGGCAATTAAAGATAGGATAGTAGACTAGTAGGAGATAGTAGTAGTAGTAGCACTTAGAATTACAGGTTTGATGACGTCATTATCAATTTGTTGTTAAATAAGACTTCATTGTTAATTTGCGTACGAAATAATATCGTTAAATAGTCAATAAAGGCGACAATATTGGTTTATTTTTTAATCTCGATTACTATTTTATCTTTGACGATTAATGTCAAATTTGCTATAATTAATTATCTGTGGTAAAGTCAATCTAGATTTGTCTATGGAAATTCCCGCCAATTTGAGTAAAATGTCAAATTAACAATCATTTTAAAATGTAAATTTATCTGTAATTTTTCGTATCAATCTGTCATTCAAATGTCGACTATCAGTCTTAAAAGTAGAGTTGGCAAATTCAAATTACGAAATGAAATCAGCAAGCCTTCGCGTATCAGTGTAATGTTCAGAAGACGCGGTCCTGGTAGCCGGAGTCGGGCGGCGGCGCCGGCTTGGGCTGCGCGCCGGGCACGTGGTGGTGGTGGCGCAGGTGGCCCGGCCGCCGCGGCGGCGCCAGGTACTCGAACATGCTCTGCGTGTGCTGGGCGAGCATGTTCGCCAGCTCGCACGCCACCGGCCCGGACACGAGTCCTGGCTTAGTATCTTACCTACAGTCACTAGTTAACGCTAGCGAGTCGTATTTAGAATTACACGTTTTGGTGGCGTCGCTGTTCATTTGTTTTCAAATATGACGTCATTTTCAATTTGTGTAATAAATTTCATTGTTTTGTTAATTAATTATACGGTAGTAAACCGAACTTAGGATTCCATGTTTGATGACGTCATTATCCATTTATGTATTTCAAGTCATTTTAAAATAATAAAACTGACAATATTATGGTTTATTTTTTTAATTTACATTACTTTTTTATCTATGACAATTAATGTTTAATTGGCTGTATTGTTAATAGTCCGTGAAAAAGCCATTCTAGATTTGTCTATGGAAATTCCCGCCAATTTGAATAAAATGTAAAATTTACAATGTCGTAAATTTGTTCGTAGCCATTTTTATGTCAATCTGTCGTTAAAATGTCACTATCTGCACAATGTCATTATCAGGGGTATTGTCAAATTCAAATTTAGAAATGAAACAAGCAAGCCGTCGCGCATCAGTGTAATGTTCAGAAGACGCGGTCCTGGTAGCCGGAGTCGGGCGGCGGCGCCGGCTTGGGCTGCGCGCCGGGCACGTGGTGGTGGTGGCGCAGGTGGCCCGGCCGCCGCGGCGGCGCCAGGTACTCGAACATGCTCTGCGTGTGCTGAGCGAGCATGTTCGCCAGCTCGCACGGCATCGGGTCCGTCCAGAAGAAGTCGTGGTTCAGCGCTGTGTCCGCGTCGTACCTGTTTATTTTGTAATATATTAGCAAAGAAGCTTCTCCCTTTTTTTCCCTCGGATGCGGATTGGGGGAAATCCAAATCCGATCTTTAAGGCTCGAGATGTCGTGTGAGCGTTCTGCACGCTCATCTCTTGAGGGACATAACTGAGAGGAGCCCCTCCCTCTCGGGACGTGGCTGGCGTTAACATCAGCGCCGGCCGACGTTGCCGGGCCGTGAATGTAATGCTTAACTCGTGACCCGGCACCGAGCGTCCAGAGGAACCCCGCGGAGTTTTAGTCGGTACGAGTCCGACATACCCCTTCCGCTCCCCCGGGCGGGAGAGTTCTGTCCTCAACACAACCCCGAGGATGGCTATCGGGGAAGGTTTTAGTGCGGTAAAAATGCCACATAACCCCATGTCGCACCGGATACCCTTTGAAGGGGGTAAGAGAGACATACTTTTCCAAGACGTTCATCTACCAAATAAATAAATATATGAATAAAGCTTTTATTGTTTCCTGAATTCTTACGAAACATGTCACCTTAGTCTATTTAGATTTAAAAATTTAATTACAAATATTGATTTAATATAATTTTAACAATATAATTTTAATTCATTTAATACCTAATTAATTTAATTTGATTTAATTATGATATTTATTTATTAATTGTCACTTTATTTACTTACAATCTATTTACAGAAGCTGATCTCTGGTAGGCAAAACATTTGATAGATTGATTATTACTGGTGGGCATTACTCCTTAAGGGTTGCAAACTAGCATCTGTGGATAACCTCAGATCTCTTATCTGGGTCTGATTACTGAAATCCATGGGCGACTAGCCAGTTACAATTAGGTGAACTACTCACTCGTCTGCTACTCCTATATTATCTATACATATAAATAAAATTGGAGTGTCTGTTATTAATATTGAAATAACCGCTTTTTACTACATGCATATGAATATACATACAGTACATACACCAAAATAATATTTTTTACAATTTTTGTCTGTCTGTCTGTCTGTTTATTCCGGATAATCTACGAAACAACTGGACCGATTTTGACGGGAATTTTATTGGCAGGTAGCTGATGTAATAAGGAGTAACTTAGGCTACTTATATTTTAGAACTACCTATGCCCCGCGATTGTTCACCTGCGTTAGATGTACTTTTCACCAAGGTAAAACTGTATGTATGTATATAAAAATATCTTACCTCTTAGCAGGATCCAACTGCAATAATTTGTCGAGTAGATCACAACCATAGGGATCCCTTACATAGGGTTTTAGTCTTTCCTGTAACCAAAATGTAATAAATAATGAAATTAATTAGTAAAGTTTGTGTTTTATTTCACATCATTTACAAAAAAAAAAAAAATTGTGCACAGGTATAGTCCACGCCAAACTTCTAGTCCGCTCTGAAGTTGTTGAACGAAGGTGTAGTCAGCGAGCCAATGTGGTCAAACTACAAGCAAATACTCCGTAGCGACAGTAAGGGTACACTACCACAGCTATGTATACGTGGGGGAGAATGGGAGAAATAATCATGATAAATAGAATTGTCCCCCTAATATCTACAATTTGTTGTTGCGATGCGACTCATTACTATATTCAGAGCGGACTAGAAGTTTGGCGCTGACTCTACTATGGTACCCAATTGTCCATCAAAAAGATAAAACAACAATTCTGTACACAACAATATTTTTAACTTGTGTACTATAGTACCCTTAGCTGATATGTGTACTGTACCCACCTTGACTTTCCTCTTCTGGCCTTTGGGCAGCTCCATCTTGTTGTACAAGTCCAGGTTTTCCACTCCGGGCCAGACGTCCGGAGTACACGAGCCACATAGCTGAGAGATCAGGATGAGCTGCTGCTGCTCTGTTGGGCCCTGAAATGGTACAGGATTTTCTTATAATACTAGCTGACCCGGCAAATGTTGTGTTGCCATATAAATAAAAAAATGTTAAGGGTGAACAACCCTTGTTACTTAGGGGGATGAAAAATAGATGTTGGCCGATTCTCATAGATACCGGATAAAAACAAAAAATTTCATCAAAATCCGTCAAGCCGGAGGAGTATGGCAACGAAAACTGTGACACGAGAATTTTATATATTAGATTGGAGTAGTAGACGAGCATGTAGCTCACTTGATGGTAAGTGGCTACTGCCATCCATAGACTTTTCTAAATACCACCAGATCAGATTAGATTTCAACCTGAGGTCGACCACCCTGCATCACGCTTGAAATATGTGTAGTGGTATCAGTGGTAGTGGTTCTCTTCTATTCGCAAAAAGTACATAACTTGGAGGCCACCTACACAGTCAATTATAGTGTGCAATATTGTGAATTGTGCAATATTATTGACCGTTTAGGATTAATATTGAAAATTGCACAATGATTAACCAAAAGTTTAAGCAAGTTTTATTTTTATTGCACCATATTGTTCCATAGCATCATGTAGGGTCATGTAGCATTGTGTAGGGAATTGCGCAATATTTTTCAGCACAGGGAATCAATACTATTCTCTAACTGAACACTAAAACATTGTGTAGGTCATATTATAGTACAATATAATTGCTTGTTTGGATTCAGAGCGCCTTTCAATCATACTGTACAATAAATAGTATTGTACAATGTTATTGTAGGTTTATGGGGCGCCTTACTTGCATAATAGGAGATCTTGTCCACATCTCTGCCATGATGCATCCAGCCCCCCACATGTCCACTGGAGGGCCATAGTTCCGGTCTCCTGAAATACAAATAATGTAGATTATAAAATTTCTGATTTCACATCAAAGTTTCAACAGTAACCACAAGCAGTTTAGACTGCTGGCTGTTGTGAGGATTTTTTTTTTATAATATAAGAGTAGCAGACGAGCATACAGTCCACCTGATGGTAAGTGGCTACTGCCGTATGGACATCTGTAATCAACCCCAGATAGGATTAGATATACCTACCTGAGGTCGGCCACAGATGCACCGCTACCCCTGAGGACTAAGCTGGAACGCCTTGGAAAAGTCTGTCTCTCTTACCACACCCTTCAAACCGGAACACAGCAGCGCCTAACACTGCTGTTATTAGGTAGAAATAGGTGTGGCGGTGGTGCCGCCGGAGTCGAACCACAAAGGGTTCTACCACCTTCATTCCTGCATTCCTGAAGTCTGTCAGGGTTGTCAGTTAGACATGTCTGGTTTGAAGGTGTGTATTAGAAATTAATTATCATTGGTTTAAGAGGTTAAGGACAACAACGCATCCACTGTCCATGGCACTAACCACACAGAAAAAATCTAAGTATCTATCAAATCATCAATAAAATACATACCTAAAAGGAGCTCTGGCGGTCGATACCATAATGTCACTACCCTGTTAGTATATTTATTAACTTGTCCAGACTTCGCCACGCTGAATGCCCGCGCTAGACCAAAATCAGCCAACTTTAGAATACCATTCTTAGTTATTAACACATTTGCAGCCTTCATGTCTCTGTGCAGTATCTTGTTGCTGTGTATGTAATATAAACCGTTCAGAAGCTGTTGCATCACCTTCTTAATCTCTCCCAAGCTGAATTTCACGTTTACATTAGACAATAACCCCGCCAGATCATGCTCACAGAAGTCGAAAACTAAGTAGAAGGTCGATCTGTACTTATTATGCAATGTTGCCTTCGTTCTACATATTTCGATTAGATTCACGACGTTTTCGTGTTTTAAAAGCTGTAAGATCTTTATTTCACGTAGCGCTGTGATCGGGAAGCCCTCTTTTTCGTTGTCCATCAAAACTTTTTTCATCGCAACGAATTTTTTGTTACTGTTCCTTGCACGGGCTTTGAACACTTCTCCGAAGGTGCCTTGGCCGATTTTAGCGACTTTCTCGTATTTAGACGACTCGTCGCAGAAGGGGAAGTCGAAGTCCTCGATGTATTTCTCTTTTTCCCTCATGTTTAGGATTGTGGAACTTGTGCTGAGGACTGGAGCGGGCTCCCGCGGAGCGCTCACCGTTTGCATTTTGGACGCAATTTTGGCGGTTTTTAAGCAACTTAGGGAAAAATTAACTTATTACTACATCTAATCACTTTTTAATAAAATTATAATAACTTTTATTTGTTCCCAATTCTCAAAAACAGACACATCACATCATTGTCAAACTGAAAATGACTTTCTTTGTTGTCACGACTGTCAATGTAGAATACTTTTTTTATCAATTTGAGCAAGATTATTCATTACATTAATCCAAAAACAAATAATGTAAATAAGTACGATTAATTTGTTAATAATTATTATCTATAAATTAAATAAGTAACATTTTTTCGGAATGTAATCAGTGTCTCATTTCATTAAATAATATTAAGAACATTTTACTAAAAACCGGTAAGTATCCAAAACCGGTACTTAATTTCCTAAACTAAAGCAATAAGTCACAGCACTACAAACTGTCACATTCTCCAGAAAAAAACAACAGGAATTGTAAATATTTTTCCAAGATTGTTTTGCCGAATTGTTTTAGAAATACACAAAATAGTGTTGATCGATGGCCAAAATCAGAATGGAGTTCGCTTTGCCGTGTGAATAGTTGTTATCAAACGGCACCATTAATTTATAGTTGTCATAAGTAAAGGCTTTTTATATCGTTTTTCTAACCTTGTTTTCGTAGTTTTGCGCGCGAAAATCACTTAAAAGTTTGTTTATGAGTGAAACATTGTGGAATACGGTTTAAAAAGTGTTAAAATATTGTGTTAATTGGTGGATTAAATGCGGTGTGTTATTCTGGAAATCGTATCGCGATATCGCTGCGATCTGGCGTATACTGATTCTGTACAATGAACCTTATGACTTAGGTAATAAAGTCGATTTTATACTCAAAATTGGAAGTGAAAAAGCGATTCTAGAATACGGACGCGCGAACTAAAAACGATACAGCGGTTTATTTAAGAAATACATTTTTAAAGTAATTTGTTGTATTTAAATTTAATAATATAGGAATTAATTAACAAAGTTTTTGAATACTCCAAAGAGTATTTTGGAAAAAAATATATCAATTTTGGTAAAAATAAATTGCCGCCAATTTTATTTTATTATAATAAACTTTAAAAACTTTTATTGATGTTAGTAAACAGTCTTGTGAATTGTGCAAGCATTTTTAAAGAATTAATGAATGTAATATTTTTTAAATAACAGGTCAACAAAATAATTTGAGTAAAAAAAATCTAACTTTTTATTTCACAAATCTATTTAAATAATTCAGTAGTGGTATAGAGATATTCAATAGTATATTTTTGGGAGTGACATCCTTATCCTTACTAATATTATAAATCCCAAAGTAACTCTGTCTGTCTGTCTGGTTGTCTCTTCTTCACGCCTAAACCATTGAACCGATTTTAATGAAATTTTGTACAAAGATAGTCTGAGACCCGAGAAAGGACATAGGATAGTTTTTATCCCGGAAATCCCACGGGAAGTAGGGATGGCAATCTAACATCCATTAATCGGAAAATCAATCTTTTGGACCAAAAAAAATTGATTATTTTAATCGATATTAGTAAGAATTGAATCGTAAACTATGCATTTGATCAAGTGATGATCTTTAGCAAAGTTGTTGTTTATTCCAATGAAGGTACGAATTTTCAGTTTTATGTATGTTAGTATGTCATATTATTTTCTTTTAAACGCGGGCGAAGCCGCGAGCAAAAACTAGTGGGCTATAATGTAAAGCAACCTGGTTTTTATATTCATACTAATTGTGCCATTGTCATCCTATCACTGTCCCACTGCTGGGCAAGTGCGTATTGATACACTTCACGTACCTATGAGATCTTTTTATAATTTTTTAAACCTGCATACATGAGAGATGTATGCAGGTTTCCTTACGATGTGGTCCTTTATTGTTAAACTAAGTGATAATTAATTTCTATTATGCACATCATTCTTGAAAAGTCAAAGGTGCCTGAGATTCCAACCTCGGACCCCGAGATCGAGAGACAGAGTTTCAACCACTAGGCAACCACTGCTACATACTAATCTTATCTATTATTTTGAAATTTCAGTTTCAAACAAAGAATCATGGTGAAAACATGCTGCGTCAAAAATTGTGACATTGGACCTAAAGGGAAAGTTACATGCTTCAGGTGAGTGGAAAATAGAATTAATAAATTACCCTTAGAAGGAAGAAGAATAAATTACCCTTTGTGGTCCAGAGGCACAACCGCCACATCTATAGCCTTACAACAGCAGTGTAGCGCTCCTGGGGACAGGGTAATGGAGACACTTATATATCCACTTAGGGTCACTTATAATCCCTTATAGTCACTTATAGTCCTCAGGTAGGACAGCAATCCTATCTCAGATTGATTACAGATGTCCATATAGCAGTAGCCACTTACCACCAGGTGGAATGTATGCTCGTCTGGTACTCCTATATATATCATCATCATCAACCCATCATTGCTCCTGATCGCTGGGCACGGGTCTCCTCTCAGAATAAAGATTGGGCCATTGTCTACCGCGTTGGCCAAGTGACTATTGGTAGATGACACAAACCTTTGAAAACTCTTTTTTATTTTTATTTCATACTTTTAATATGCACTTCTATATTGTTAAAAAAATATTATGTAGAAATAGCCTCATCATCATCATCATCGACCCATTACTGTCCCACTGCTGGGCACGGATCTCCTCTCATGTTGAGAAGGATTAGGCCATAGTCCACCGCGCTGGACAAGTGCGAATTGGTAGACTTCACATATGTTTTAATTTTTTTTTATAAATCTCTCAGGTATATAAAAAAAATTCCTCACGATGTTTTCCTTTACAGTTTAAGCAAGTGATAATTAATTTCTAATACGCACAAATAACATCATCATCAATAAAAATAATCAATAAAATCATAACATAATTTCCGTTCCTTCCAGATTTCCTAACAGTCGCCTCCTCAAACGACAGTGGATTGACGCCATCGGCCTTACCAACAAGTTGACCGCTAACTCGACGATATGCATCAAACATTTCCAAGAAGATGACTACGATATCGTCAGAGGACGGCCACGGTTGAAGGCTAGAGTCATACCCAGTGTTTTTAGTGAAACGGTAAGGTATTTTAGGCTTTACCACCTTTGCACTACCTTTGTACCATTAGCTTTGCAAGATGGTAGAACCCTTTGTGGTTCAACCGGCACCACCGCCACACCTGTCTCTGTTATAACAGCAGTGCTGCTGTGTTCCGGTATGAAGGGTGTGCACATGGACATCTGTAATCAACCCCAGATAGGATTATATATTCCTACCTGAGGTCGGCCACACATGCGCCGCTACCCCTGAGGATTAAGCTGGAACACCTCACACGTTTACTTCAGACATTGGTACATCCATATGTCGTTATCTATCCATATTCGTATATCTCTCTTACCACACTTATTGCACTTTTATATATTATAACACTGCTGTTAGTAGGCAATTATTAGTCTACCGGTGTGCTCTGAACTTGACAGATGGCGTTGCACAATTGATGTTATATTCTGAATCTACGTGAACAAAGTCGCAGGCACAACTTTTCTAAACTAATATTATAAAGAGGAAAACTTTGTTTGTTTGTTTGGTTGTAATGAATAGGCTCACAAACTACTGGACCGATTTTAAAAAATCTTTCACCATTCGAAAGCTACATTATCCACAAGTAACATAGGGTATATTTTATATGAAATATATATGATAAATAGATTTTGAGGCGGTACAAAGTTTACCGGGCCAGTTAGTAAATAATAAATTCTTTGAATCAGTTGCAGGAAGAGCCACAAGAGTTACCCGACGCTGGCGACACCTCACCGAGAATTTTAGACGAAGAAACAGACACACAAACAGACGGACATTTAGCGAATAATATACAAAATAAAAAGGATTTACAATGTACTAGTGATAAAGATACACATATAGATAATAAAAAGAATCATGAGGCAAATGAGAAACATGAGAGTGACGAGAAATCCGAGAATAATCATGAGGGACATGAGAAATGTAAGGAGAAATCTCATGAGAGAGATGAGAAAGTTAAGGATAAATCTCATGAGGAGAATGAGAAATGTAAGGATAAACCTCATGAGGGAAATGAGAATGAGAAACAGGGGAGTGAAATGGAGATTGGGGATAAACAGAAACAAAAGAAAAGTAGACCGAACGGTATTCTATCGAAGCGGAAAAAGAGAAAAAATAGTGAACAATGCTTAGAAAGGTATGTTTTTATATATCTTATATAAAAAATTCTCGTGTCACATGGACATCTGTAATCAACCCCAGATAAGCTTAAATACCTACCCGAGGTCGGCCACAGATGCGCCGCTACCCCTGAGGAGTACGATACGCCTCGGATAGTATGTCTCCCTTACCACACCCTTCAACATTACTGTCCCACTGCTGGGCACAGGTCTTCTCTCAGAATGAGGTGGCCATAGTCCACCGCGCTAGACAAGTGCATATTGGTAGACTTCACATACCTTTGAAAACTTTATTTTAAGACTTTTCAGGTATGCATGTTTTCCTTCACCGTTTAAGCAAGTGATAATTAATTTCTAATACGCACATAACTTTGAAAAATCAGATATGCGTGGGATTTCAACCTCGGACCCGTCGATCGAGAGGCCGAGTTCCTTAACCACTAGGCTATCACTGCTTTTTTTCATATTATAGCGTTCTTATTATCCTATATATAAATCTCGTATCACAGTGTTAGTTACCGTACTCCTCCGAAACGGCTTTACCGGTTTTCAACAAATTTTATATGCATATTCAGTAGGTCTGAGTATCGGCTACTATCTATTTCTCATACCCCTAAGTGATAAGGGTTGTTCACCCTTAATATTTGTTTTATATGGCAACAACATAAGATACTGGAATAATATAGAGGGTGTATTTTTTTTTCAAAATGAACTCGTTCGATTCCCGGTTAAGGAAAAAGATATTTTAAAAAACTAATGATGCAGTTTTAGTTTTTATCAAATTCGGCCTCGTAACCCCTTTCAGCATTTTTCGCTAATCCTTATAGTTCCGGATTTCGCCCTGAAGGCCCGTTCGAAAAATGCTGAAAGGAGTTACGAGGCCAATTTTGATTAAAACTAAAACTGCATCATTAAATTTTTAAAATATATTTTTCCCTAGCCGGGAATCGAACGAGTTCATTTTGAAAAAAATACACCCTTTATATTATTCCACTGTCTGATAGAGTCGCTTATAGATAATGATGATGATATTTTCAGCATACCAAAACCAGAACCAGCAAACATTAATGATGATTTGAACGCGAAAGACATAGAGGATATCCTAATTAACTATCAAATCAAGCAAACCCGTCCCGTACACAGCCTGGACACAGAAGATAAGAGCACAGAACAGCAGAGAACAGAAGAGAACGGGGAGAAGGACGGCGAGGTGAAGGAGAACGATCCTGTGTTTATAGAAGTTTCTGTGCAAGGTATGTTGTTTAAACGCTTTCTACACAAACCCACACTAGGATTCCCTGTATCGTGGGTGTTATGGACACACACACAGACGAATACTCAAACACCCATACCATTTTTTTTTTCTTTTTGAAGGGGAAACCTTCAAAAGGTACCCGACGACGTGGGAGCGACGCCGGGTTATGTGGGATTTTTACCGCACTAAAACCCCCCGGTGGCCGTCCTTAACTTGTTGGAGAACTCCGGGATCTCCAACGGAACACAACCGGAGTCCTCCTAGCGCGATGCCCAACGGGCTCTACCCTGGGGGATCGTTCGCTCCTCCCACACCATCTGGTGTTTACGACGGTATGCGACCACACATACCGCCGTCCTTCCCGGGGTCGCTTGCTGGAGGGTTCGAGCTCCCACTCTTGCCGCCCGCAACCCCGGAAGCCCCCTTTTGTTGCCTCTTACGACAAGCAGGGGATACCGTAGCCCTGTTCTAGTCCCGGAACTACAGGGACAAAACACCTATACCCTATCTAAATTCATCATTCAGATATCTGTCTGACCGGGGATCGAACTCAGAAACCTTTGCGCGTCAGACCGGTATGGTGACCGCTCCGCCAGGCGGCACGTCACGGATGTTTAAAGGAGGGTAGTGTTTTGAAGGTGGGAACCCTTTGTGGCTCGACTCTGGCACCACAGTCACACCTGATTCTGTTATAACAGTGTTAAGTGCTGCTGTGTTCTGGTTACAATTGTGGTAAGAGACATACTTATCCGAGGCGTTCTAGCTTAGTCCTCGGTTGAGATTCTTGTGGCCGACCTCAGGTAAGCATCTAATCTTATCTGGGGTTGATTACAGATGTGCATACGGCAGTAGCCACTTACCATCAGGTGGACTGCATGCTCGTATGCTACTCCTATATTATAAAACTAAGTAAATATTGTAAGAAACAAAAACCCGTACGTACGTATAGTCCGCGCCAAACTGCTAGTCCGCTCTGAAGTTGTTGCGAGCAGGTGTAGTCATACAATTTGCTATGGCGACGCGATTGATTTCTATATTCAGAGCGGACTAGCAGTTTTACGCGGACTGTACGTACGTATATATGTATGTGTGTATGTATGTATGTAAATTTGTATGTCCGCGATTTTCTCAGACACTATTATTATATTGTTTGTTGTTTTTAGGTAGAGGCGATAGGGCAGGCAGTCCGCGCGACTGTCTGATGGTGCTGGAGAGTGTGGAGGTGGAGCTGGACCCTTCCACTTTCCTCACGGCGGATGGAGAGCATCCTGACGCGGACTGCCACGAGACCGTCGACCTTGATGATGATAATGATGAGGATGATAGGTGAGTTTGTCGAATGTTTGTGCGAATATTGGTTCAAATATTGTGCAAATGTTTGGGCCAATAGATGATGATAATGACGAGGATGATAGGTGAGTTTGGCAAATGTTTGTTCAAATATTGGTTCAAATATTGTACAAATGTTTGGGCCAATTGAAGTTAAACTGGTGATGTTTGTGCCAATATTGCATCGACCTTGATAATGATAATTTGGCAAAGGGAGATGTGGCGACTTCCCGCTACTCGTCAGCAGATGGCGCCACGGTAATGATGAGAGGATGCTGTTTGGGTTTGGCATATGTTTGTGCGAATATTGGTTCAAATGTTTGTGACAATATAAACAGTACAGTGGTGAATGCGCTAATACTTGGTGCAAAGGTAAGTAGTATTGGATATAGATCTTACCATTTATTGGTGTAAAATACAGATAACTCTGGAGAGGATTGTGTCAATTGTAGTGTAGATAAGTTGTGCCAATCCTTTGTGCAAATATTTGAGCCAATATAAGTAAATGGATGTCGTTATAGATTGTTGGTGCAAATGTTTGTGCCAATGTCCTCGTGATTCGGAAATTACAAAGTCTACCTAAAGGTAAGGTCACTGCTACCTATGGGCATCTATGAATACCTTCCAAATAGTATTGGAATGATGGTGCTGGAGAGTGTGGAGGTGGAGCTGGACCCTTCCACCTTCCTCACGGCGGATGGAGAGCATCCTGACGCGGACTGCCACGAGACCGTAGACCTTGATGATGATAACGATGAGGATGATCGGTGAGTGTGACGAATGTTTGTGCGAATATTGGTTCAAATATTGTGCAAATGTTTGGGCCAATAGATGATGATAATGACGAGGATGATAGGTGAGTTTGGCAAATGTTTGTTCAAATATTGGTTCAAATATTGTACAAATGTTTGGGCCAATTGAAGTTAAACTGGTGATGTTTGTGCCAATATTGCATCGACCTTGATAATGATAATTTGGCAAAGGGAGATGTGGCGACTTCCCGCTACTCGTCAGCAGATGGCGCCACGGTAATGATGAGAGGATGCTGTTTGGGTTTGGCATATGTTTGTGCGAATATTGGTTCAAATGTTTGTGACAATATAAACAGTACAGTGGTGAATGCGCTAATACTTGGTGCAAAGGTAAGTAGTATTGGATATAGATCTTACCATTTATTGGTGTAAAATACAGATAACTCTGGAGAGGATTGTGTCAATTGTAGTGTAGATAAGTTGTGCCAATCTTTTGTGCAAATATTTGAGCCAATATAAGTAAATGGATGTCGTTATAGATTGTTGGTGCAAATGTTTGTGCCAATGTCCTCGTGATTCGGAAATTACAAAGTCTACCTAAAGGTAAGGTCACTGCTACCTATGGGCATCTATGAATACCTTCCAAATAGTATTGGAATGATGGTGCTGGAGAGTGTGGAGGTGGAGCTGGACCCTTCCACCTTCCTCACGGTGGATGGAGAGCATCCTGACGCGGACTGCCACGAGACCGTGGACCTTGATGATGATAACGATGAGGACGATCGGTGAGTGTGACGAATGTTTGTGCGAATATTGGTTCAAATATTGTGCAAATGTTTGGGCTAATAGATGATGATAATGACGAGGATGATAGGTGAGTTTGGGAAATGTTTCTGCGAATATTGGTTCAAATGTTTGTGTCGATTGAATTTTCACTGGTGATGTTAAATTTAATGTTACTGGAGGTATATTGCGACAATCTTTCGTGCAAATGTTCGTGCTTATATGCTGTGTGTTATGCGCTGTTGTGTTTCAGTTCGAAGGGTGTGGTAAGGGAGACATACTGTCATATAATTGTGTCAGCCATTTAATGGCTGTCATGGTGTAATTTACGCGGAACAATGCCGACATGTCCAGTTAAGTGGTGCAAAAACACGATATCGAAGAAAAAGTGCGGAGAAATATCGTTTCATTCGTAAATAATCTAAAAACTACATTTTTTAAATATTTTTCAAACCAGTTTTGAGAATTTCAATTGTCAAAGCTGGTTACATTTTCTTGTTAGGAGTGAGTAATCTTTACTAATCTATGCTCCTATATTATAAAAGAAACTAAGCCATTGAAATTGATTACAGGAAGCAAGACCCCATAAGTCTACTAACATCGAGTGATGAGGACGACGTGATCATCCAGGAACCCCACATCGACACCGTAGAGGTATCGAATTAAATCAATTTAATTATGTAATTAGGGACCATATAATATAGCAGTGATAGCCTAGTGGTTAAGAAACGCGGCCTCTCGATCGAGGGGTCCGAGGTTCAATTCCCAGGCGCGCCTCTCCTGACCTCTGATTTTCAAATTTATGTGCGTATTAATTATCACTTGCTTAAACGGTGAAGGAAATCATCGTGAGGAAACCTGCATACCTGAGATTTATAAAAAATTATAAAAAAAGAAAAAAAAATCTCAAAAGTATGTGAAGTCTACCAATACGCACTTGTCCAGCGCGGTGGACTACGGCCTAATCCTCATTCTGAGAGGATATCCGTGCCCAGCAGTGGGACAGTAATGGGTTGATGATGATAATTGGGGACAATCCGCTTGGCGGAGCAGTCACCATACCAGTCTGATCCGCGAAGGGTCCCGGGTTCGATCCCCGGCCAGATGAATTTAGGTTTCTGTTTCTGGGTCTGGGTCTGTATGTCTCTGTGTGTGTCCATGGCACCCACGATACAGGGAATCCTAGTGTGAGAGTAGAAAGCGTTTTTTTGTTTTTTTTTACCACGCTTTTATTAACTTAATCTGTATGTATGTATGTAACGGAATCTTTGAACGCGATTTTTACACACTTTGAACGGTCCGATTAATTTAAAATTTTGAACAATCGATGGCAATACAAGATTTTAATAATTCTATCCCATTCTCCTCATCAGGATCGTCAGGAATCAGAATTGACGAATTTCCTCGGGTGTTTTTAGCGTGGTTTTTAGTTTTTAAACTATAATTATTATTAAACCCTTGGATGTCTTTTAGGTATCAGATGAAACTGACGAAGATGATCTACCCCTCGTGAAACTGATCAAGCGCTCCAAAAAGAAGAAACTCTTCGACAACTACGAATTCTTCTGCGTGGACTGTCAGTACAGCACGACGAATAAGCACGAATACAAGCAACACTCGGCGAAACACTCGACGATCATCCAGGTTTGCCAAGTATGCGACTACACGTCGGCGAGTAAGACACAATTCGCGAGACACAAGCGGAAACACAAGGAAGAGAGACGGTACAGATGCCATCTATGTGATTACAAAGCAAGGCATAATATGAGCTTAATATATCATTTGAAGTCTCACCGGGCTCTCAATATATCGAAACGGGGTTACAAGTGTGATAAGTGCGGTTATAAGTCAGATATTAAAAGTGCAGTGTTGAAACATGTGAAGTTGTGTTCACCGAATGTAAAGTGGTTCTCGTGCGATCAGTGTGACTATGAGAGCAGGCGGCAATCGGATTTGAGGCGACACAAGAGCACGAGACACGAAGAGGACAGTGGGGAGGAGTTTCGACCGTAAAAGGTAATTTGGTGGTAGAACCCTTTGTGGTTCGACTCCGGCACCACCGACACACCTATTTCTACCTAATAACAGCAGTGTAGTGCTGCTGTGTTCCGGTTTGAAGTGTGGTAAGGGAGACAGACTTCCGAGGCGTTCCAGCTTAGTCCTCAGGGGTAGCGGAGCTTGTGGCCGACCTCAGGTAGGAATATCTAATCCTATCTGGGATTGATTACAGATGTCCACGGCAGTAGCCACTTACCATCAGGTGGACTGCATGCTCGTCTGCTACTTCCATACATAAGTCACTTTGAATATTTTTGTATTTACATTGTAATTTTAAAATTGTAATACATAAAAATATATGTAAATTTAAATTTTAGTAAACAATCGCCTAATTTGTTGTAAATTAAATAAGTTTTGAGCCATTATTTTAAGCAATTTTTGTATATAAGCAGAGTATTTAGTATTAAGTTAATTAAAATATATTTTAATTAGAATATAGATAGGTTGATGATGCGTAGTCCGCGTAAAACTGCTAGTCCGCTCTGAATATAGAAATGAATCGCGTCGCCATTGCAAAGGATATGACTACATCTGGTCCTAACAACTTCAGAGCGGACTAGAAGTTTGGCGCGGACTATACCACCTTACTTTTAGAATTACAATGACATACTGGCATAATGGCACTTGAGAGAAATTCATTAGACTCGAGCGTGTTCTCTTCAACTCAATCCGACATAGACACTACTGCCATCTAGCGGAGGTTATGGTAAACACAAGAGGTTAGTCAATCTGGTCTTATAACAGCAGTGTTAGGCGCTGCTGTGTTTTGGTTTGAAGGTTGTGGTAAGGGAGACATGCTTTTCCGAGGCGTTCCAGCTTAGTCCTCAGGTAGCTGCGCTTCTGTGGGCGACCTCAGGTAGGAATATCCTACCTGGAGTTGATTACAGATGTCCATGGGCGGCAGTAGCTACATACCATCAAGGACTGCATGCTCGTCTGTTACCCTATATTATAAAAAAAAATCAGGGGTTAAAAAACTCGGCTTCTCATTGGAATGTGTGACGTTCGAATCCCAGGCAACCATCCCTGATTTTTCAAACATATGTGCGTACATTGATATACAACTAATAAAAATCGTAGATTGGTTATTAACAAAACAATCGGCGCCGTTTGGTGGCACTTATCGCGAGAAATGCACACTACGAAAGTATGAGGTGCGAGTAGGACGGCGCGTCTAAATGAATGTGCGAAAAAGATATATACATAGTTAGGGACGATTATCCCGTATTTCATGTGCCACTTGTCGAATAAGTATGACCTATCTACGTTTTTAATAGTGGTATATCAATGTGTGCGTATTAGTGACATGGGGCTCTTCAAAAAAAGGTGCAAAAAGAGCTCTTCAAAGCCGGCGATGCATTGGCGACTCTTCTGGTGTTGCAAATGTTCATAGGCGACGTTGACTACTTTCCATCAGGTAGCGCGTCTGCCTTATCGTTAGGTTAAAGTATAAAAAAAGAAAAAGAAATTAATTATCACTTGCTTTAAGTGTGAAGGAAATTAGGAAACCTGCATAAGGGATGTTAAAAAAATGTTCTTAATGGTATGTGAAGTCTACCAATACGCACTTGTCCAGCGCGGTGGACTATGACCTAATCCTCATTCTGAGACGCGTGCCCAGTGGGACAGTGATGGGTTGAGGACTACACGACAGTGCATCGGATAGTTTGGCATTTTTTAAGTGTTGTTTGTAAATAAGTCACTTTGAATTTTGCACTTCGTCATGGTAATTCTAAAAGCGTGAAATAAAATGTAATGTTTTTAAAGTATTGTAAATATTATTTGGATAATTGTAAATATATTCCATCCATTACTATGTTTTTATTGATTTTTTTTTACCTTTTTGTTTGTTTAAAATGTTAATGTCCGCGTAAAACTGCTAGTCCGCTCTGAATATAGAAATGTATCGCGTCGCCATAGCAAATTGTATGACTACACCTCGCAACAACTTCAGAGCGGACTAGCAGTTTGGCGCAGGCTATAATGTCCTCAGGAGTGATGTGTGATCGGCTTCAGGTGGTACATACGACAGACTGCCATCAGGTGGACTGCATGCTACTCCAATTTTATATAAAAAAATACTGACATAGGAAGATAATAAAACAGAAATTTTTTGAAGGTGATGATAGAATCCGCTGTGGTTCGACTCCGGCACCACCGTCACACCTATTTCTGTTATAACAGCAGTAGCGCTGCTGTGTTCTGGTTTGAAGGGTGGTAAGAGACATACTTATCCAAGGCGTTCCAGCTTAGTCCTCAGGAGTAGCGGCGCATCTGCGGCCGACCTCAGGTAGGAATACAATCCTATCTAAGTTTGATTACAGATGTTCATACAGCAGTAGCTTCCCGTCAGGTGGATGGCATGCTCGTTTGCTATATAATGTACTAGCTGACCTGGCAGACTTTGTACGGCCTCAAAATCTATTTATCAAATATATTTCATATAAAATATAGCCTATGTTACTCGTGGATAATGTAGCTTTCGAATGGTGAAAGAATTTTTAAAATTGGTCCAGTAGTTTTTGAGCCTATTCATTACAAACAATCAAACAAAGTTTTCCTCTTTATAATATTAGTATAGATAAAAAAAACGGGAAATGGGAAATAATAAGACGTATTATAAGTACTTAATTTATTGTTATAAAAAATATTACAAAATTAATGGGTTCATAAAATTAATCTCAAATTGAGTACAACGTCATCTATCCATACAATTGAGAAGTTATCTGATATAGCGCCATCTAGTGTCACGAATACTCATATGAGATTCAACAGAGATTTTAAACTTTTACCTAAGTATAGCTTATTGTAATATTGTAAAAGTAGATTTTTAGTATTACGTGCAATTGGCTGATTTGGTGGTGGAGCGGTCGCATACCACCTTCTTCAGGTTACTGAAGGCGGCGTCTTGGACGGCTTGGTCGAATTTCTGAAACAAATTTTGAATTTTAAAACTTATTGTAAAGTAGTAATAGTGGTTAAAAATTCGGCCTCAATTCAGGGGTTTTTTTTTTATATATTTGAACCTGACGATAAAGCAGACGTGCTACCGGATGGAAAGTAGTTAACGTCGCCTATGGACATTTGCAACACCAGAGGTGTCGCCGATGCATCGCCGACTTTGAAGGAGAGCTCTTTTTGCACCTTTTTTGAAGAGCCCCATGTCATAGCGCTCCGGGAATACCTCGGGAGGAAGCTCATTCCACATCTTACACGTCCGTGGCAAGAACGTCCGTGCAGGTTGGGGGTACAATTTTCCTTTCAGTTGTAAAACCTTTCCGTGTTTCGATTTTCAAGTTATTACAGATTAAGTATCACTTGTTTAAGATGAAGGACAACATCATGAGGAAACCTACATACCTGAGCAATCTTTAAAACAAGTTCTTTTTTTATATAATATAAGAGTAGCAGACGAGCATGCAGTCCACCTGATGGTAAGTGGCTACTGCCGCTCATGGACATCTGTAATAAACCCCAGATAGGATTAGATATTCCTACCTGAGGTCGGCCACAGATGCGCCGCTACCCCTGAGGACTGAGCTGGAATGCCTCGGAAAAGTCTTTCTCCCTTACCACACCCTTCAAACCGGAACACAGCAGCGCCTAACACTGCGGTTATAAGGTAGAAATAGGTGTGGCGGTGGTGCCGCTGGAGTGGAACCACAAAGGGTTCTACCACCTTCAGTACTACCATCACTTGCTTACGGTGAAGGAAAACAATGAGAAAACCTGCATATAGTCCGAGTATAACTGCTAGTCCGCTCTGAATATAGAAATGAATCGCGTCGCCAAAGCAAATTGTATGACTACACCTGCTCGCAACAACTTCAGAGCGGACTAGCAGTCTTGCGTGGACTTTACTAGCGATCTTTAAAAAAAGGGCCTTAATAATGTATAATTGTGGAAGGCTACCATTTCGCATTTAGTTTCCGCAATGGACTATGGCCTAATACCCTTCACTTGACGATATCAGCTCTTTAGTCCTAACTGGCTATTGTCGTCGATGGACATCTGTAATCAACCCGAGATAAGATCACTTTACCGGAATCAGTCACACATGCGCCGCTACCCCTGAGGACTAAGCTGGAACGCCTCAGAAATATTTCCCTTACCACACACTTCAAACCAGAACACAGCAGCGCTTAACATAGCTGTTATAACAGAAAGGGGGTTTTTGAGCGTATTGGTCAAGTAAACTGTAATTGACCACGAAAGCTCCATTGACTTGCGTGACATGACATATTGTCAACGCCTCCCCCCTCCCCACCTTAGTCCGTTAGAGATGGGACTGTGAGTGTAGAAAGCGTCTTAATACCACAGTAATTGGTCAATCAAGCTGCAACTGACCTCGTTGATAACGATAGTAGGCACGAAGCTGAGCGGACGGCCAACCACCGCGGTCTTGTCGCCAGCCGCCGCCAGCAGCGCGGAGCCCTGCTCCCCTGAGGCGCACTGCTTCAACTTCACAGACTCGGATGATCGCTTTACTTGGTCCAGGCACTGAACAGACAGAAAAAACAGACTTATTAAAAAGTATACATATATAACGAAATTCAGACATACGTGTAAAAATGTGTACTTAAATAAGGAAATTTATGCAATGAGTAATATAAGTGTATTTTTATTTCATGGTGATCTGAAATATAATTGAGAATTACAATGTAGTATCCTTCTTCCCACTCGTCGGCATCGCGATTGTTTAGCCTTCTAAAAACAAAAAAGTTTTAAGACCACTGACACTGCGTATGACAGTGACACTATATTGACAGCTACCTCACTTCTTTTTCGCGCTTCCAAGGCATCGTGATATTATTTTTTCAAAGTTTTGTTAAACGTGTATAGTGAAGCAAAACTAGTGAAAAAATGGAAACTAGGAATGAAGAATCACGTCCGCGTAGTTGTGGTCGCAGTAGCAAGAATTTACGAAGCAATTCCTCGGATTGGATCACCGGTTCATAGGTTATGTACAAATCACTTACCAGGTATGTAAGAAAATAATGTATTCATTTTTTACAGTTATGTGTGCACAACTATAAAAATGCCTAAATAACTAACATATGCTTAGAAAGAAACTATATTGTTTGAAAAACTTTCTCGTATCTACAACTTCAAAACTATTAACGCACGCCAATCTCGCTCTTGCACGTTACAGACACCAAACGGTGCTCATATTCGCCATTAGCCGTAAGATGCTTGCACTTTTATGCATATAATTTAGCAATTAATGGTCCAAATATAAAATTCACCCGAGCCACGAGTACCACCCACCCGAGTACGAGATACTCGTGGCGTCGCTTTGTCGACACTAAATGGTTCCCATGTTCACCATTAAGCACGAGATGCTGGCCCTAACATTTATATGTGACAAATGTTCGAATATTCAAAGAGTCACAACCGTCGAGTACGAGATACTCCTAGTTTTACTTTGTTGACACTAAACGGTTCACTCATTCGCCATTGAGTACGAGATACTCGCGCTAACATTTCTATGTGGCAAGTGGTCGAATATACAAAGCATCAGAACCGTCGAGTACGAGATACTCCAAGTGTTACTTTGTTGACACTAAACGTTTCACTCATTCGCCATTGAGTACGAGATACTCGCGCTAACATTTCTATGTGGCAAGTGGTCGAATATACAAAGCATCAGAACCGTCGAGTACGAGATACTCCAAGTATTACTTTGTTGACACTAAACGTTTACTCATTCGCCATTGAGTACGAGATACCTGCGCTAACATTTATATGTGGCAAATGGCTCGAATGCTTCCATCACTAGCTATTGCACTAACAATACACAGTATAAAGCATGAATGATTTATAAGCACCAAGCTAGAGCTGCTACAACACAAGGTTATGCCAACCCTGGTATACCAACTCTGACAAAATAATTTTCAGAACCAGCTATAATTTCAGGAATCATTCATGGAGTTATTGCAAATAGCAAAACATATTTGTAACTATATGACAAAACAGTGTCCTAACAGAAATGGAAAATATTATGTCAACATACTGGGACAACGAGTGAATACAATAATATCATCAGAGCTCTCTAAAATTGGGAGGTATGTGTGAAGCAACTGGATGAATGACATATTCCAATGAGAACCGAGGAAATCAACCTGGTACATTTTGATGCTCTTCTCAGAATAACACTTTAACTAGTGCTACCTATAAAGGTCATAATAGGTCATTTATGCTCCACCACAATACACACGATAAAAATATATGTAATACATGGTGGAGAACAGAAAATAGGAATCATCACATTGCTGGTGCGCTAACCCAAAACAAATATAACCCCGTGCATATAAGAATCTTATCAGGATTCACTGCACAGCATGATGCTCATGAGCTCATGTAACGGAATCATACTGAAGACATTGAAACTCACTTAGCTGCATTACAAATGATAGAAGACTAGCTATCTTATCAGAAAACAATGTCTAAAATAGACATTTGTGACATAAATGTTTTATGCAGCACCCCGTTGCCAATTTTAAATTGGTTGAGATTGGTTGTTCCACACAAATCAATTGTGTTATATGATATTAAAATTTAATATATGGCGTCAAGATAAAAATCTTACAACATTGATGACAAAATTATTTTTGTATACTAGTTAATCCAATGCTCGATCTCAAATGGTAATAGATGTGCTCTTCACATTATCACATACACACTGGTGTATATACATGACAACTGTTTCATGTTTGATATAGAACAGAAGGCATGTTCTCTCAAAAGAACCACCTCAGGAGGACAATGATTAACCAAACAAGACTCCGGCTTATTGATACTGATACATATCTGTCCAATATATTTATAGTCACATGAAGAAAGAATACTATAAGTATGTATATATTGGATCCAGCGTCTGAAGTCCTAGCTTGGATAGTAGCATTCTGTGTTAATACCTCAACACAATCGAGCAGAGTTCATTGATTTTTTATGGATACTCTATAGTTCCTACTCAATTTCAGCTGTTTTATAAGCAAATAACAGGTACCTATACATGGCTCAAAGTAAACAATATTACATGGGTTATATTGTAGTACCTCTTACTCACATATATACAAATTATGTATAATAAAAGTTAATCAGTTACCAGCTATATAAAGCTGTTTGATTTGATATCTTTTGGGATAGGTATATATGAATATCCTAACATCCAGATTAGGTGTATTTCAAGATATTGCGGATTTCAGGAAATACTCGTATTATTAAGGTATAACTCTAAGGAGATTTGTATCAAGGAGTACAATCAGAACTATAATGCACCACTTAACTACTGGTACAGAGTACCTACTTAAAGTCATTGAGCTTACATAATATATATAACTCTATTATATATAGATGTAACTTGAATTGAAGTTTTTAAATTATCTATTTAATCATAGAAAAGAAAATCAAGTAGAAGTGGTAAGTACCGGCGAATGTATCGGAACCGTTGTCGCCAAACTCACACTTGCGTTTTTCTTGTTACATATAACACTACTAAAGTAAATATCATTTTATTGGTCATTTATAGTTAACTCGAAAGTATTCTAAAATATACAGAATGAATATGTAAAAACAACTTAGGCGCGTATAATATTAAAGTTTATTTTTCTACAACACATAAAAGCATTTACGTCATTTAGTATTTGAAAATGTAGTTCCGCTACTTGACCATAGATGGCAGTGATTGGGCTTTATGCAATTATAGCCCTAAGCACTTTAAACTTACGGACCAAACTTGCGTAATATTTCTCCTACTGGAATAGTGACAAAAGAGTTTATTTACGATAAAATTATCGATACTCATCGATTTACTGTGCTAGCTATAAATGTAGAATAGAATTAAAATTAAACAAGGATTAATTATTAAAAAGTAAAATAAAAAACATAAGTATTACATCCTAAAAATGAATGCACGAAACGAAAATGTTCCCGAAAGCAGACCGATGCTGTTGAAAAGGGCAGCTTAAGATTTTGTTACATATATAGAGTAACAGATGAAGTTTTTAGCTATTTAAGCTGCCGCAGATTTTAAATTTGTTTTAAAAATATATTATAAAAAAATAGTTAGGTTAAAATGTTCAAGACTCTAAATACTACGTACTACATAGTTAACGTATTTTTGTACATAGATATATTTTGTAAATGATATAAAGTAAATATATAAATGTTAAACATTTAGTAATTGTTCGCATCCTTAACAATTATATAGCATCGGTCTATTTCTCCTTACTAGTAGCACTCATAAATCCAAGCCATCGAAAAATAATGAGATATGTCATGAGAGATATGATATGTGAGTACACCTCAGCTATGTGAGTTACAGCTATTACGTAGTAGGTATTACGATACTTTTTGCCGCAAGAACCTAATTTTAGATTTATATAATTTTATTTTCTAAATATAATATTTTCACTTTATAATAATGTATATTGTAAAATATCGATAAGAAAAAATATACTTGCCCCCATCACTTATTGAGTAGCGTGGATTCTTCTAGACGTTTTGGTATGGTGGAATCAATTAAAAAATGAACTTTATTTGAAAGCATTAAGGTTGATGTTAGCGTGACTATGTGGAAATTATTTTTAAATTTGATATTTTTAAGATTTTAGGAAATATAAAATAAAATTGTACTCAGTGATGGTACGAAACACCTCCATTTTTAATTGTCTTCTTTCTGCTATCATTTTTACATTCCAAAATAGCATAATATGTCTTAATAATTTATTTTATAGAATTTGACAAATATCTGTCTCGAACCGACGCTCAAACATGAGTAGACTCGTTTGAAGGCAAGTGAGAGTAACACCGCCTAGTAGTGGAAGCCGCGCCACGCCTACTTAGCACTTCCACTTGTTTTTTCTGTTCCATGTATTTAATACACTGGTTTACAGTGATAAAATCAATCCAGAAGTCTGGAGTTGTCTTTGGACACAAATACCTTTATGATTTATTCTAAGGCCAGGTACTATAACAATACCTGCAATACTATAACAATACAAATGTGCTAAATAACAAATGTCCATACTTGTAAATAATTCAAAAACCTTGTTTAGTATTACTTATTTATGTGGCATATGTGACATAAATGCAAATATGTGAATGTCAAGAGTGAACTTTATGTACAAATGTGAGAATTTATACAAAATTAACATTTTGGATTTCATTACACTTACCTTTCAGTGACTCAATAGGAATAAATACAGTAATAATTAAAGGTTTGGAAGTTCAGTCCACAAACATATGGTTAATTATTAAATATCTGCACATATTTTTCACTTTTACTGTACATAACTGCTTAAAATATGAGGTTGATCATCATGAAAAAATTGACTAAAGATTGGTAGTACCTATGTAATGTTTTACAACAGAAGCCTGGTACTCCCAACATTACAAATGCAATCAAATAATAATATATTATTTATATTGTTGCTTAAACATTTCCTTTAGCAACACCGGGGTTATATAGAAACATGCATCATACATTTATACACCAGTCATCAGGTCAACAAATAACACAGCAGCCCATTAACCCTGGAATAAAGACAAGCATAATATGAGAATTGCTATTGCACTTAAGTCTTTATACTGTCTATGTTAGTTACACTAAAACTGAAATTGTTATCATTTCATAATGAAATTTAATAATGTCCACCATGGTAATATGTGACACATTAATGATATAAAAGTAATAACAATATTATTATATCATGTGAATGGCCAGCCATTAATATGATATCTTCTTTGGGTTTTTTTGTGCCTAGTGTGTATACCTAGATGCTCTTATAAAACATAAAACAAAGAAAGTAAGCTGCATGTCCAATCAATTCTCAAATGTAAGTCTAGCATCCCTAGAATTAATAGGAATTCCTTAGGGGTATGTGTGATGAACGTTACTATATAGGACTCTAACATTACTATATAGGACACACATGGCAGACATCTTACCTGGAACAAAGAAAACTATATTATATATATAAATAATTATTATATATAGAAGATTTATCTAATTTCCTTTTCTTAAAGAATTAAGATGGAGAAAAATGTGGGTAATAACTTTATAATTTATCACTGGCAGAGCTGTAACTAGAACCAGTTGTGTTAGTAATCATTACAGGCTAAGTAAGCCAGAACCCCATGGAAATTATAAAATATTTGACTTATTAAAACTGAATTAATCCTGGAAATGCTCAGCACAAATACTTTTGAGTAAAGATAAGCTTTTCTGGTCTAGTCATGAATGGGGTTTGAAATAATCATATACATAAATACTGTTATGAAAACTGATATCAACTTATACATACACATAACTGATAGTTACACACATTTTTAGGAAAAGATGTTAGATCGAAAGTCAGATTGGATTTCAAAAGGAAACGCATCATAAGCTTTCCAACCAACCATATAGATATGTAACTTTACAGAGGGCATGCATAAGCATGGTACAGCAAAAAATATAAGTAACTTTTGCAAATCCGATACATACCTACAAAAACAGGAAGTCATATAAAACTAAAATGTTTCATTGATCTAAGAATGATCATGTCCCTCTTGAACATGCACACTAATATAAAGAAACAAAGTAGGTATAACACCCAATATTATACCGGGTATACCTACAACATAAAATATAAATTTATCTCACATGGGGCATACATCATCCCAAGATCAAATCAAATACCCAATAATAATTTGTCAATAAATAATGGTATTAATTCCTAAATATTCAACATGGGATGGCTTCCTATTTTAATAATATTGGAATACATACAATGTACCTACTGGTTCATATAAGTATAGTATTATATAAAAGTACATTATTATATAATGCACATCACATATGAAACATATTTATACATATATTGCTACATAGCAAAGGAAATAGTATTATTTGTGTCAATAAAATTGACCAAGTAATTAATTCTACACATAATTATGACATACTATGGAGGGTAGAAAACATATTTTCGACCTTGTATGTATTTATTTTTTGCAAGGTGCAAAAGCTTGAATTGAAGAATCATTAATACTGACTAAATTGCAATATTACTATTATTATTATTGTTGGCCAATTTTAGTAATAATATATTTAGAGAAAAATATTGCATTATTATTGCACTGAATATTATTTCATCTAATTCAGAGGGAATCTCACTTAGTACTGTGTGTTTCAGAACATTTCATCCATATTATACAGTAAGAGTAAATATTCAGTTAGCAATCCTAATAATTATGTATATTTTATAATTATACCTAATTAAGAGGAAAATTTCTTATTAATATGATATTTTCATGTTGTATTTTTATATATATTTTATATATATATATTTTATTATTGAGAATAAATCTCACTAAGCACTATGGATTTCACAACATCTCATCCATATGGTGCAGAACGAATAAATATTCAGCAATGTAATTAAATCCATATAATAATATATATGTATGGTAATAAATCTTTAATTTAATTACATGTTCCATTGTTGCAGTTGTCTCTAAACATCTACATTGTAATTCTCAATTATATTTCAGATCACCATGAAATAAAATTGAAAATTAGACGAGCTTACCTGTAAGCGAAGTCTGATTATAATTTTATGAATGGTGATCTGAAATATAATTACCCACCCTCCCAAAATCAAAACCCATACTGCAACAATAAGACCAAAAGAGTCTCCTAGATATAGACAGCATGCATATTATCAAGGAGACTAAGTTGGAAATGATAGACTCTAAATTAAGTGAGGTAGCTGTCAATATAGTGTCACTGTCATACGCAGTGTCAGTGGTCTTAAAACTTTTTTTGTTTTTAGAAGGCTAAACAATCGCGATGCCGACGAGTGGGAAGAAGGATACTACATTGTAATTCTCAATTATATTTCAGATCACCATTCATAAAATTATAATCAGACTTCGCTTACAGGTAAGCTCGTCTAATTTTCAATTTTTTATAATATAGGAGTAGCAGACCAGTATGCTGTTAACCTGATGGTAAGTGGATACTGCCGTCCATGGACATCTGTAATCGACCCCAGATAAGATTAGCTATTCCTACCTGAGTTCGGCCACAGATGCGCCGCTACCTCTGAGGACTAAGTTGGAACCTCCCGAAAAGCATGTATCTCTTACCACACCCTTCAGACCCGAACACAGCAGCGCTTAACACTGCTATTATGAAGTAGAAATAGTTCTGGCGGTGATGCCACTGAAGTCGAACCACCTTTAAACCCGCTAAGTGGCTACGTGCCATATAAATAATTGTAATCAACCCCAGATAAGATCAGACTCCTACCTGAGGTCAACCACAAGCGTTGCTATTGCACACAAAGTTGAGACGCCTCAGATAAGTTATGATTCACTGCTGTTATAACGGAAACACCAATTACTAAAACTATTAGTATTATAATACATAAAAACTAAACTTACGGTATCCAGAGACTTGTCGGGGCTGGTCTGACCCATCAGACAGATGATCATTTCCATCTTCTCAGTATCCTGAAGACTCTTGTCCTTCAATATACACGATTGCATCTGAAATTAAAATTGGTAGTCTAATTACTTTGGAGATAGCTTCAGTGGCGGACTGAGGTCGTGGCGCGGGGTAAGAAGTCGAATGAAGGGCCCCAGTGTAACAAAATGACTAACCTAAATATATATAACTCAAAGGTGACTGACTGACATAGTGATCTATCAACGCACAGTCAAACCACTGGACGGATCGGGCTGAAATTTGGCCTGCAGGTAGATGTTATGACGTAGGCATCCGCTAAGAAAGGATTTTGATCAATTCTACCCCCAAGGGGATGAAAATATTACTTCGTAACGCGAGCGAAGCCGCAGGCAAAAGCTCGTGTGTCATAGACTTATTCGCCGAAAAATACGTATGATTCCGGATTTTTTTGGTTCTGATGACTGTTTTTAGCAACTGTGTTGGGCTCCCGGATCGGAGGCCCGAGGCGGACCGCCCCTTCCCTCCTCCCCCGCCTGTTCCGCTAGAGGATAGCTTCGTTAGGTATTCGATTCGTAATTTAATAATAGGATTTTTAAATTCATTCACAAAATAGTTTTTAAAAGCAACGTTATCACAGGATCCAAACTTTTTTACCACGCTTTTATTAGCTTGACCTGTACGTATTTATGTTTTTGTGAAGCTGAATCTTTGAACGCCATTCTTACTTGTGTCCCATTGTGCTTATCAGGATCATCGGAATTAACGATTTCCGAGGCGGTGTACGAGCGCCTTAGAGAAAGCTCATCGCAAAGTTACTATTAAGTTCGCAATTATTAATTTTTAGTTTGATTACTTATAAAAGCGTGGTTTTTAGTTTTTTAAATAGTTTTACGTAGAAATATTTAAATACGTCGTTTTTATAATATAGGATTAGCAGACAAACATGCAGTCAACCTGACGGTATTGGCTACTGCCGCCCATGGACATCTGTAATCAACCCCAGATAGAATTAGACATTCCTACCTGAGGTCGGCCACAGATGCGCCGCTACCTTGAGGACTAAGCTGAAACGCCTCGGAAAAGTATGTCTCCCTTACCACACCCTAACCACACTTATAATTATAATATTATCCAAGGGTAAAACTTTACCTTGTTTCCATAGCACTCATCAGGTCCATGGTGGCAGGTAAACTCCCATTTACCATTAATTTTGTCGTGCTGAAAAAAAAGATTGATTTTTAATACCGTAAAGCAATCTTCAAATGTAATGAGTAATAAATTAATAATGACACTTCTAGTCCGCTCTGAAGTTCTTGCGCGCTGGTGTCATAGATAAGTAAAGATTACTCACTCCTAACAAGAAAATGTACCCAGTTTTGAGAATTGAAATAGTTGCGTAAAAAAGTTTTGCCACGTCTCCGTGCTAAAATGTCCCTATATTTGAAATTATTCTTTATTAATTATGTAAATTACGTAGTATTCGTTATGTATTCGTAAATTTTCTCTAAAATGTTTTTATTTGTCAAGAATTCAAAAAAATAACTTATGTAAATGATTCAACTGAGGGCGGGAGACACGGAATGATAGTCGGTTGGTACTTGCACAAAAGCGTGTATTCATAAAGACGGCGTAAAGCGGACTGGCGCGGCGAACGGGGGAACGAGCGAACGCAACTCGCGGCGCCGGAGACGTAGGTAAAGGCGCGAGCGAACCGATGCTATATAAGGCGGCGTTACAGTCTCCCCCTTTTGACCTAGTCAGGTGACCTCACGACAGGTCAAACACCAGTAAAACTTACGCGACAGGGTTTTTACGAGGACGACCGCGCGGTCTTTTAGGACATACAGGCTCCGGCTGATCGTCCTGACGAGCGTGGTATCGACGCAGATCCCTGGTGTGGTACTTCCCCAAAATTTCGTCAGGTCTACCACAACGAGACAAGATGTATGTAGTTGGACTAACCTTCTTAGTTATAACATACGGACCATCTTGCCGTGGGGCGAGGTTTGAACTGAACCCCTTACTAGTACTACTTAATATATGACCGCGTAACAAGACTAAGTCACCTGGAACATAACCCTCGGCGTTTTGACGAGTCTTGTCCTTAACGCGTTTCCTCTTATCTTGCTCATTCTCGATGCTTTCCTTAACATCTGAGAGAATACCGGCTAGCTTGAGCAAATAAGGCGTGATCTGAGGGACATAATTCTCGGTCTCAACTATCGCTCGAAGGTCACTTTGAACAGAGATGGGCGAACGCAATTCCCTGGCAAAAGTAAGAAAGGCAGGAGTCTGCTTTGTTGCTTGGGTCAACGAAGTATTCAAAGCGAACCGGATAAACGGCAAAGCTTCGGCCCACTGTCGGTGCTCCTTCTCAACTAATATGGCGAGTTGGACTTTCAAATCCCTGTTCTTCCGTTCCACGGGATTAGCTTCTGGATGGTACAGAGGTATCAAATTTTGTTTGACTCCCAGAACAAACATAGCGTGCTGCATGACATCGGCTACAAATTGCACACCGTTGTCAGAAATCATACGCCTCGGAAGTCCAAACCTCATGAAGACTTCATTGACTAATGTTTTCGCACAGATCATGGCCGTGGCCTCGGTGAGGGCAAAGAGTTCCACCCACTTGCTTGTGGTGTCCTCGACTATCAGGATCCACCTCTCACCTAGAGGTCCTTTGGGTAAAGGCCCAAAGAGATCGACGGCGACAACTTCAAAACGCTGAGCCGGCACTGGTGTTTGGAGCAACCCAGCTGGTTTCACATTACTCGGCTTGTAGCGTTGACATTCTACACAAGTCTTGAGATATTCTGTTACATAACGACGCATCCCGGGAAAATAAAAACGTTCGGCAATGCGGTGAAGAGTTCTCTCTATACCGCCATGACCGGAAGTTGGAGAATCATGACATTCCAACATAACCTGTTTCCTAAGGCTTTCAGGAACGACGAGCTGCGGTTCTTCGGTGTCAGCCTCGATGTACCTGTACAACACTCCTCTAACAAGGTGGTATCCTCTTTCGGTCCACGTTTTAAGAGCTACTTCATCTTTTCCTTCCAGGTCTTTAAGGATCTTCGAAACTTCGGGGTCATCGAGCTGAGATTGACGGACGTTCGTCGCATCCCATCGAGGTACCTCTACGATAACTGTACATACTCCACAGGACTCGCGAGTATCCTCTTCGCAGGGCGGTCGACTCAGCGTATCCGCGATGACGTTGGCCTTTCCCGGTGTGTAATCGACTTGAAGATCGAAAGACTGGAGCTTCATGGCCCATCGTACCAATCTACCGGTTGGTGACTTCAGGGTAAGTAACCACTTGAGCGGTTGATGGTCGCTGGCAACACGAACTGGATGTCCATCAATATATCCTCGGAACTTCTCACAAGCCCATACGACGGCAAGAGCCTCCCGCTCGGTCGTTGAATAATTACGTTCTGCTGGCGTGAGAAGTCGGCTCGCGTACTCAATGGGTTTTTCTTCACGTGATGACTCCCCCTGGATCAAAGCGGCGCCTAAGGCGTAATTGCTGGCATCAGTGCGGATAACAAACGGCAAACTATAATCCGGTTGGGCGAGTATTGGCGTTGAGGTGAGTAACCTTTTCAGTTCTGTAAACGCATTGACTTGTGCGTCACCCCAGATCCAAGACTGAGCCTTTTTAGTGAGCATCGTAAGAGGCTGTGCGACCTTCGAAAATTCTGGCACGAATTTCCGGAACCAAGAACAGGTCTGCAAGAAGCTCTTGAGATGCTTTACGGATGTAGGTTCTTTCATATCAACTATGGCTTTGATCTTATCAGGATCAGGTGATACTCCTTGAGGCATTATGATGTGACCAAGATATTTCACATTCTCCCGAGCAAAAACACATTTATCCCGGTTGGCTCGGAGGTTGAAGACTCTAAGACGGTCAAATACAGCACGGAGATCCTCAAGGTGTTTCACGAAACTGTCAGAAATTATAATAAGGTCATCGATATAACCTAAGACTGTGGTGTTTTTGAGAGAAGAACCCGAACGAAATCGGTCAACGAGGCGTTGAAACGTCGCGGGCGCATTTCGTAAGCCAAAGGGCATACGTTTGAAACGGTGAACCCCAAAAGGTGTGACGAAAGCGGTTTTATCCTGGTCGGCTTCTCGAACACACACCTGCCAGTACCCGGCGCGCAGGTCTATCGTGCTCATGTAACAACTCTTACCGGTGTACTGCAGTAGGTCGTCGATGATCGGCAATGGATAGGAATCACTCTTGGTGACGGCATTAAGCTTTCGATAATCGACGCAGAAACGGTAAGTTCCGTCTTTCTTTGGAACGAGTAATGCTGGCGCAGCCCATGCAGACTCGCATTCTTCAATAATGTCTTGCTGTAACATCTTCTCGAGCTCGGCTTCCATAATAGCCCTCTTAGCTGGAGTGAGGCGATAAGGAGGAACTGCAATGGGAGGATGATCACCCGTTTCTATTCGGTGTTCAGCAAACGGTGTTGGACCTCCCCCTTCCTTAAAAACGTCTTCATACTCCTGAAGTACTTCAGCAAGTGTTGTACGCTCATCTGGTTCCAGCATCGTACCCTCGTCTGCCCTCAGAAAATCCGCGGAAGCACACCCCATAAGACTGCGGAAAGACTCGCAGTGCAAGCGGTGAGTAACATGAGGTCGATCAGCCGTGAACCATGTATCACGATGCATGTTAATAGTAATGCGCGCTTTGCGCAAGAAATCGACGCCTAGAAGAGTTTCGTTGTTGACGGCGTGCGGAAAAATAACGAAGGTGGTAGGTATTACTACATCAGTTCGATCGAGCCTTACCTTTACATGTACTAGTTTGACATCCAGTGTTTGAACGACTCCGTCCGCGAGCTTCACTGACATGACACTATCGCGAAAAGGTAAATTTAGCCTTTGGAATAGTGCATAAAGTGAGGCTCCAGCAATGCAACGCTTGGCAGCCGTGTCAACTAAACCCGTACCGGTATTACCACAAATCTCGATATAAAGAATGGGACGGCCCTTACTAGAATCTGAAACACGCGATTCAGTCGGTCGCCCCGTCCGCAAAACCGTTCCGCTCATAGGCAAACATGCATAAGTAGGTACAACATCATTCTTAGATACATTATTACTATAACCGTTGAAAGGTAACTTGTCTTCCAGAGGCAAAAATTCGCGAGTAGGTATGTTATCACAAATTGAAGACTCAAAATCATTAGCCTTGGACGCTGTCGGCATGCGTTTGAGTTTCGACTCGGGCCGTGAAGACAAGTGTCCTTGAACCTTACACTTTTTCAAATTTCTTTTACACATTTTATCTTTTGTAACATTACGAACATAAACAGAATCATGATTTAAACGATTACAAATAGAAACATCACTCGAACATTTGCAACCCGAGTTAGAGTTCTGTAAAACATTAATGGACGCGAAAGAGTTACATTTTACGCAGTTAGAACGGATAACACCTATTCGACCGCAACCGTAACACGAAATTTGAGAACCGGACACTTCACTCTTACTTTTAATTTTCGGACACAAATCGCGCGAATGTCCCGATTTACGACAATAAACACAGAAAAGTTTACCTGCACTCGACGAAAGTCTTACTACTTTAGTCGTGTCGTCACTCGTAGAAGTAGCGGTCAGCAACGGCGCGTTTGATGCGTTTCCCGCGCTTCTAACCGACGCGACGGCCGGCGGCGGCGGCACGCTCGCACAAAGGGCGGGCGACGGCGCGGCGGCGGTCAAAGTCGGCGGCGGCGCGCTACAAAGGGCTGGCGGCGGCACGCTTGTATTCAAAGCGGGCGCCGCAAAGCCGCGCGCGGCGAACGAAGGGAGCGTTTTCTTTTGATACACATGAAAACCGCGCAAAGTACCGACAGTACTTGGATACGCTGGCGCTTCATTGATGGTGTCCTCTATGTGTCTGGCTTTACTTATCAAATCTTCGATGCTGTGAACGGATTCTCTACTGACACGTTCACGAATTATGTTGTTGAGTAAACCGTAAATCATATCTAACTGTATTCTTTCTTCGATGGTATAGGGTAGTTTCGCCATCAGAGCACGGAGGCGAGTCACGAAGACCTCTGCACGTTCGGAGCGCTGGTCTGACGCGAAGATGTCCCTAAAAATCTTATGCGGAGGCCTAGGAGCTCCATACATTGAACGTAGGCGCTTGAGTGCGTCGTCCCACGATGCGATCGATGATTTAACTCCCCTGAACCAAACAGCGGCCTCTCCCTCTAGGAGCATCGGAAGGCCACGTAATGCATGGTCGTCACTGATGTTAGTGCACTCCTTGTACACACATATAGCGTCGACGAATGCTTCTACGACTTCTGAGTCCTGCTTTGATCCATTGAAACGAGCGGTACAATTCGCGAAGTTTCCAGTCTGAACCATTGATGACATGCCTGGAGACGTAGGGCTGGTAGAGCTCTGGTTGAGCGTGTGCGAGTTCAGAATAGATTCAATAAGCTCACGATTCGACTGAGCTTGAGCTCTGGCGAACGCTGACAACAACGGCTCCAGCCGATCCTCGTATGACGAGTCCAAGTTCTTGTCAGTGCCCTCTGCACTGTCCAAGGATTGTCTCTTACGACGTGGTCGAGGCATGTTTAAAACTTAACACTTAACACAAGTACACGAACACGATAAACTATAGTCACAGACGTGTCAACACAGTTGAACACGATCGTTAACACTAATTAATTTACGAATGTGCGTTCGAAAAATCCTTTAGATGCCACGAGTTGGGACGCCACTGTAAAATGATTCAACTGAGGGCGGGAGACACGGAATGATAGTCGGTTGGTACTTGCACTAAATAAGCGTGTATTCATAAAGACGGCGTAAAGCGGACTGGCGCGGCGAACGGGGGAACGAGCGAACGCAACTCGCGGCGCCGGAGACGTAGGTAAAGGCGCGAGCGAACCGATGCTATATAAGGCGGCGTTACACTTACTAATAAGCCGTTTGTGATATCATTCAATTTCAAGGCGGCGAAGTATCTTTACTAATCTATGGCTGGTGTAGTCAGAGAGCCAATGCGGTCGAACATAACTATAGTTGGGCCATTACAAACGTGCGACCCGAGTCATAAAACATGACGTCAAAGGAATGAGACCCATTAAATTGTATAACATTTTTCATATATTGTTTGTTTCAAAAGCAGTTATTAGTAATACCTACATCCTAAAAATATTTTGCATTATTTCCATAACTTTTCCTTGATTGCCTGCTATTGACTGTCGACAAATCTCTTTGTTGTTACACACAACACTAGAAGTACGATATGCCTATAAGTGTGAGCGAGAGATCTGATAAAAATTATAAATACGTCTGAAGCTAATAAAAGCGTATTAAAAATGGCGAGAGCGGGCAGTGGAGGGGGCCGCGCTGTCGCAGTCCCGCTGATATCTACAATTTGCTGTTGCGACGCGACTCATTTCTATATTCAGAGCGGACTAGAAGTTTGGCGCGGACTCTACCTGATTTATCTATTTGTCACACGCTTTTTCACATTTTTGTGTACATTGCGTTGTTGATCAATAAAATAAATAAATACAAAGTAAATAAGAAATGGTAATACGAACAGTGCTCTTTCCATACGGAACCAGTTTAACTTTGACTCCACCGCGGAAGTCTCTCCACACAGGTGCCAGCTGTGTCGTGATGAACTGTTTGCTGTCAGGGCACAGGGACTCGTAGTATACCGCTATTTTCACCTGGATACAGAAATATAGTAGTAAATATCATATTTAAACATTTATTTTCTTATATTAGCAGACCAGCGTACAATGCACTTGATGTTACGTTGCTATTGCCCATGGTTATCTGTAATCAACCCCAGATAGCATTATATTACCTGAGATCGGTCACAGGTGCGCCACTGCCACCGAGGACTATGCTGGAACGCCTCGGATAAGTATGTCTCTTACCACACTTCAAACCAGAACACAGCAACGCTACACTGCTGGTATAACAGAAATAGGTGTGACGGTGGTGCCGCAGGAGTGAAACCGCAGAAGGTAACTACCTTTAAATAAACCGCTCAATCGAAGTCAATGCAATTTTGTGACTGTATAATTCATAAATGGCAGTGATAGCTTAATGGTTAAGAAACTCGGCCTCTCGATCGAGGCATCCGAGGTTCAAATCCCAGGCACCTCTGATTTTTCAAAGTTATGTGCGTATTAGAAATTAATTATCACTTGCTAAACGGCGAAGGAAAACATCGTGAGGAAACCTGCATACCTGAGAGATTAATAAAAAAATCTCAAAGGTATGTGAAGTCTACCAATACGCACTTGGCCAGCGCGGTGGACTATGGCTTAATCCTTCTCATTATGAGAGGAGACCCGTGCCCAGCAGTGGGACAGTATGGGTTGATGATGATGATGATGATAATTCATAAATATACATTGAATATGAATATGTGGGAATTGAACCCAAAATCATCTGCGGCACATTGAAGTCTGCAACCTCTGGATATTACGTATTTTTCTATAATAATATAGGTGTAGCAGCCGAGCATGGTCCACCATCAGGTAAGCTACTGCCCTATGCATATCTGTAACCAACAATCAATTCCTACCTTTTTTTTGTTTTTTAATTTATGTGGGATTTTTACCGCACTAAAACCCCCCGGTGGCCATCCTCACCGCTGCGAAGAGGACTCCGGGATCTCCAACGGAACGCAACCGGAGTCCTCTGAACGTGTTGCCCCATCAGGCTCCGCCCAGGTGAGCCCAGGCGCTCTCCACACCGTCTGGTGTTTACGACGGTATGCGACCACACACACCGCCGTCCTTCCCGGGGTCGCTTGCTGGACGGTTCGAGCTCCCACTGTGGCCGCCCGCAACCCCGGAAGCCCCCTTTTAGTCGCCTCCTACGACAGGCAGGGGATACCGTAGCCCTATTCTGAACGACCACAGATGCGCCGTTATTGTTGAGGACTAAGTTGGAACGCCTCGTAACACATGAGCAAATATAACCAATAAATAAAACAAACACGATTAACAAATCACCTTGTCATCTTTTTTGTTCTTAGCAAGCGCCCCACACAGGAATCCAACTGCGCAAATCAGTACGAGTGACCTCATATTGTTCTGTAACAAGATACATATTAATTAAGTAATCATTTAAGTTACGAAGTTATAATTAATTAACATATAATAGAGAATAGACAACAATAAAGACAGTTGTTGGATAAAGCGCCATCTAAGGTAGTTACTATTTGTCAAACATTTAGTAGATAAAAGATGGCGTTACTTGTCTTAAAATTGATCTGAGATGGCTGTAGCTGAAATTTATTGCACAAAAATCATACAAAGCATAATTATGGGTTGATTTTTACATTTTTTGATGTGAAACATCTATAGCCGCACGTAAAAAAGATTTCTGGCGTGGCGACGCTTACCCATTGATCTATAAATATAAAGATCCGCCACAAGCGGGCAAAACTTGAAACATACAAAATACGGCAAGTGGTGTAAAACGACTCCAGCCAAGTCCAGTCGCTCTCGCGCGGCGTAGTAATACACACGAATGTCACGGAACACGTTAAACGTCATTATTTTGAATTTAAAGCCTCAAAATGCCTTCTTGTGCAATGCGTAAATGCAAAAATTATGCTCGAAAAAGAAACAAACTTCATGGAATCACCTATCACACGTAAATGAAGAGAAATTATTAAATTTCGTTTATTTTTCGTGTTCGATCCGCCATGATTACGTGAGTAACCAGAAAGAGACAAAGTATGTTTTTGTCAATGAAAGTGATAAAGACGCAAAATGCATGGTCATAGATCAACAGAACAGAAGTGACATTTTATTAAATCTGACGATGTTCATATGTCGTATGTTATAGTTTAAGATCCCACTGCTTAATTTTTATATTAGTGTGTTTTTAGTCAAAATATAACATTTTATGGTTTATTTTAATAAAATAAAATCGATATATGGGAAATTCTGTATCCTAATCTTTAAATTTCCTTCGATACCTGTGGTAAATTATAAAAAATATTACCATAAAATTTATATAGGATAGTATACGGTATTTTAAAATTTCTTTAATTGAATAAATATTTCAATCATTAAGGTCGTAGGTCGTCGTAGGTCGTCGTAGGTCCTTAACCTAAACATAATTTAATAAATAATCTTTGTATAGCCAGAAATTAATCCTCAAAAAGACCACGGTAAAATTAGAATCTTATATATAAAATTCTCATGTCACAATGTTAGTTACTGTACCTACTCCTGCGAAACGGCTTTACTGATTTTCACCAAAATTTATATGCATATTCAGTAAGTCTGAGAATTAGCTACTATCTATTTTTCATATCTCTTAAGTGATAAGGGTTGTTCACCCTTAACATTTTTTTTATTTATATGGCAACACAATGTTTGCTGGGTCAGCTAGTACATTTATAAAATTTACACAACTTTGCAATTAATGGTCGTGTGTAAAATAAAACTGATAATAATAAACATAGATTAGTAAAGATACTTCGCCGCCTTGAAATTGAAATAAGCCACAAACGGCTTAATAGTAAGTTCTTTTTTTGAATTCTTGACAAATAAAAACATTTTTAGAGAAAATATACTTCTAAATAACTAATACTGCGTAATTTACATAATAAATAAATAATTATTTCAAATATTTTAGAGACATTTTAGCACGGAGACGTGGCAAAACTTTTTTACAGAACTATTTCAATTCTCAAAACTGGGTACATTTTCTTGTTAGGAGTGAGTAATATTTACTAATCTATGATAATAAATATAAACTATTTTTAAATCATATATTTTAAACCAGTCGATACATCTGTATAGATACATTCTTTCAAATTATATTTTTATTTAATAATTATTTATTTAGTTAAACTGTACTATAACATTTCTACGTAAACGACGTACTAAAACTATTATCGACAGTTTTGGACATTTTTTACCTTCTGTTCCATTATTTCATTGTCTTTGACAAGCATGCGGATCAATGGGATAGCCACCATACGTCCCGTTTTTAACGGGACAGTCCTTTTTTCCGATGCTTCGTGCCGTTGTCTCCGAAATGAACCGTTGCCATTGTCAATTAAGTAACAGTATATAGTATAATTATGAAAAAAAACATGGGGTGCTCCATTTACCAGTTTTGTAAAAAGCGCCCCACATTTTTTCCACAATTATACTATTTACTGTTCCTTAAATGATTCATAGATTGAAAATTATTTTCTACTTTTTAGTTAATTTTATCATAAAAGCGTGTTTTTTAGTATTTAACTATATTTTTTCAAGTAAAAAGTATTTGACTTAAAAAAATCGATGTCCCGTTTTGACTGAAGTAATCATTGGTCACTATATTCCATGGTCAATATTTACGTTTGCGTAGACTTGAAACGCAAGGTCAAACACTAGTTGTCTTTTTTTATCACATTGTTCTAATAGCTCTGTCCCTTATAGAACATTTGTCTATGTAGTAAAGGTAGGTAAAATAAAAAACGTGCATGTGTGCTATCAAAGCAGTTTCGCTCAAGTTTTCTCTTAAGTTAGCGGGCGTATAACGTGTCTAGTATAAAATGTCATTGCGCTTACCTTTAACTACATAGACAAATGTTCTATAAGGGACAGAGCTATTAGAACAATGTGATAAAAAAGACAACTAGTGTTTGACCTTGCGTTTCAAGTGTACGCAAACGTAAATATTGACAATGGAATATAGTGACCAATGATTACTTCAGTCAAAACGGGACATCGATTTTTTTTATGTCAAATACTTTTTACTTGAAAAAATATAGTTAAAATTAATAAAAAACACGATTTTATGATAAAATTAACTAAAAAGTAGAAAATAATTTTCAATCTAGGAATCATTTAAGGAAAAGTAAATAGTATAATTGTGCAAAAATGTGGGGCGCTTTATGAAAACTGATAAATGGAGCACCCCATGTTTTTTTCATAATTATAATATTTACTGTTACTTAATTGACAATGGCAACGGTTCATTTCGGAGACAACGGCACGAAGCATCGAAAAAGGGACTGTCCCGTTAAAAACGGGACGTATGGTGGTTTTCCCATTGATCCGCATGCTTGTCAAAGACAATGAAATAATGGAACAGAAGGTAAAAAATGTCCAAAACTGTCGATAATAGTTTTAGTACATCGTTTACGTAGAAATGTTATAGTACAGTTTAACTAAATAAATTATTATTATATAAATATATAATTTGAAAGAATGTATCTATACAGATGTATCGACTGGTTTAAAATATACGATTTAAAAAATGTTTATATTTATTATCATAGATTAGTAAAGATTACTCACTCCTAACAAGAAAATGTACCCAGTTTTGAGAATTGAAATAGTTGCGTAAAAAAGTTTTGCCACGTCTCCGTGCCAAAATGTCCCTAAAATATTTGAAATAATTATTTATTTATTATGTAAATTACGCAGTATTAGTTATTTATTTGTAAATTTTCTCTAAAAATGTTTTTATTTGTCAAGAATTTAAAAAAAGTACTTACTAATAAGCCGTTTGTGGCTTCATTCAATTTCAAGGCGGCGAAGTATCTTTACTAATTTATGTTTATTATTTTCAGTTTTATTTTACACACGACCATTAATTGCAAAGTTGTGTACATTTTATAAATGTTATGTACTAGCTGACCCAGCAAACATTGTGTTGCCATATAAATAAAAAAAATGTTAAGGGTGAACAACCCTTATCACTTAAGAGATATGAAAAATAGATAGTAGCCAATTCTCAGACTTACTGAATATGCATATAAATTTTGATGAAAATCAGTAAAGCCGTTTCGCAGGAGTAAAGTAACTAACATCGTGACATGCGAATTTTATATATAAGATTCGAATCTTACCGTGGTCTTTTTGAGGATTAATTTCTGGCTATACAAAGATTGTTTATTAAATTATGTTTAGGTTAATTTATTCAATTAAAGAAATTTTAAAATACCGTATACTATCCTATATAAATTTTATGGTAATATTTTTTATTATTTACCACAGGTATCGAAGAAAATTTAGAGATTAGGATACAGAATTTCCCATATAAGTTATATTTTGACTAAAAACACACTAATATAAAAATTAAGCAGTGGGATCTTAAACTATAACATACGACATATGAACATCGTGAGCTTCAATAAAATGTCACTTCTGTTCTGTTGATCTATGACCATGCATTTTGCGTCTTTATCACTTTCATTGACAAAAACATACTTTGTCTCTTTCTGGTTACTCACGTAATCATGGCGGATCGAACACGAAAAATAAACAAAATTTAATAATTTCTCTTTATTTACGTGTGATAGGTGATTCCATGAAGCTTGTTTCTTTTTCGAGCATAATTTTTGCATTTACGCATTGCACAAGAAGGCATTTTGAGGCTTAAAATTCAAAATAATGACGTTTAACGTGTTCAGTGACATTCGTGTGTAATACTACGCCGCGCGAGAGCGACTGGAGTCGTTTTAACTCGTTTTCGGTTTTACACCACTTGACGTATTTTGTATGTTTCAAGTTTTGCCCGCTTGCGGCGTATCTTCAGGTTATAGATCAATGCTTGAAAACAAATTATTTTTTTGATAATAAAATGTCTGCAGCCTCCTGCAAAGAAAGCAAAATGACACTATGACACACCATCAAGTCATCTGTAAGTTAATTAATTTTTTATAATTAAAGTATGCATTTATCTGTGCATTAAGCACGCGTATATTTGGTGTGTTTTGAGCGCCAGCAAATGTAAAATCTACTATCTTGGTAGATTAAAATTCACATAAATTTCATTGCATACAATGTTTTTAAATTATTAATTAATTTTAATTTCATTCTTATTGAAATTAATGCATTAAAACAATTGCTCAGAGAATAAATTTATTAAGACTGACAGAATTGTATTTCAAAATCAGCTGATGGCGTGCAGCGCACGAAAGTTTTTTCTTATTTGTTATAAATATGAACATTAAAAAAATAATTATTTTTTCTAATCATAGTGGCATTTATTGTGAAACATTCATTATTGATACTTATAATTTACGATTTTAGTAATATATTGAAATAACTAGCTATAGTTCTTATCACAATATGTTCTTTTCTGCATATTACTTTTACAAAATAATGTCGATGTTTCACATCTGCCAGGCGTCCCGTGACGGCTTACATTTTTTTACGTCAAAATATTGAATTTTTCATGTAAAATTGCTACGAAATTGCATTAAAATATAAAATACCTTATATCTCAGCAGTTAATTCAAAACAAATCATTTTTTTTATTCAAAATAGGTTCTTTACAGAGCACCTTTTGAATGTCAATACAACTACCACCACTTCACAAGGTGTTTCGTTATGGAGAAGTTCAGTTAAATCATATTCACCACATACATTTACAGAAATAACGATATTAATTATTTAAAAAACATATTGGTTAGTATAAAAATTGGTTACGTTGCTACGGAGTAGGTATATGTTTGTAGTTGTGTTCGACCGCATTGGCTCTCTGACTACATCTGCGCGCAACTACAAGGGGGTTACTACCATCTCTTATAACAATATTATTTTAATCATACTTTTACTTCTTTTGCAGGAAATTTAACTTTTTAGGGTTTCGTGCCCAAAGGGTAAAAACGGAACCCTATTACTAAGACTTCGCTGTCTGTCCGTCTGTCACAGGTCTATATCTCCGGAACCGTAATAGATAGACACATGAATTTTTTATACGAAATATGACAATTTCAGTTGGTTTTATACAATTAACGGAATAATTTACTGTTTTAAGGAGGAAATAAAACTTTCCTGAACTATGATGGTTTTTAAAAGATGGTGGTAGGCCCCCAGAGCGGACTAGCAGTTTGACGCGGACTATACAACAGATTGATAAAGCAGTGATCATTATGCAATCCATAAAAAGGATTCAGTGAATAATAAACTCTTCTCATACCTTCTTACACCATTGTAATTTTTTTTACCTTCAACGAATGGGAAAATTCTCACAACATTGACATAATTTAGCTAGTTACGACATCAGCCAACTCACGTGCAGTTGCGTTATGAGTTATGACTTACGATACACAGAAACTAAATAACATCACTTAAAACAATCATGAATTTATATCTTTATATACTTATGTGCGTGTGTATGTCACTGAATTCCTCTTAAACGACTGGACTGATTTTGATGAAATTTGTTGTGTGTGTTCAAGGGGACTTGAGAATGGTTTAGATTCACAATTTAGTCCGTGGGAAAAGGATTTTTTAATTCATTTTTAATTCGTAAGTAGTTATAGAATCGGAAACTATGCATTTGATCAAGTGATGATTTTTAGCAAAGTTGTTTTCCAAGAGCCCACTAGGGTGTGGGAGTTGGTAAGACCAATTTTCGACAGATGGCACCACTGTCCTTCCCATGCAGGTACAAATTTTCCGTTTTATGTATGTCATATTATTTCTTTAAAATGCGGGCGAAGCCGCGGGCACCACAAGTTTTTTATAATATAGGAGTAGCAGACGAGCATATCCAACAGATGGTAAGTGGCTAGTGCCGTTTGGACATCTGTATTCGACCTCATAAGATTAGATTCCTACTTGAACTCTGCCACAGTTGCGCTATCCCAGAGGACTAAGCTGGAATGCCTCGGATAAGTGTCTCTAACCACACTTCAAACCAGAACACAGCAGCGCTACACTGCTGTTATAACAGAAATAGGTGTGACGTTTCGCCTCTAAAGTCGAACCATAAAAGTTTCTATTTTTACCACGCTTTTTTTAGCTTGACCTATATATACCTATGTATGTAACGGAATCTTTGAACTCGAGTTTTATCAACTTTGAACGGTCCGATTGATTTAAAATTTTGAACAATTGTCAAGAATCGATGACAATACACGATTTTAATAATGTTATCTCATTCTCGTCATCGGGGTCGTCAGGAATCGATTAACGATTTTCCTTGCGATTTTAGCGTGCTTTTAGTTTTTAAACTATTTATTATCAACAACAGTTTTAGTGCAAAGACATTTTGTTTGCTAATATTCTTTATTTGTGCAGATCTTTACAAGAATTTATTTAACTTGACTCGTTAGTTCATATGATTGTACGGGGTCATCTTGCAACTAAGGTTAATCTTAGTTAACCTCAAACGATTGAGATTGGTTTAGATGAGTATGTATGATTATTACAGTGAGGTTATTCCAAAATCAACTATTTTATATCTCCCTAATATGAGTATTAAATAAAGGGGGGTTTACTGGGAAGAATACGGGAAAGCTTGTTTTTAAAAACCTTTTTTAATATAAATTTATTTCACTTGTATTTGTCGTATATTTTACCAAAACAGATTGCAAAATTAATAAAAGTATGTACATATTATATTTGACGTAGGGAAAACAAAAAAATAACAATAAGACTTTGTTAAGCAATATTTTATTACATTCGTTTACTGAATATGTATTAAAAACTAAAATTAATTATGATGGTGATAAATCTGATACCAAAATGATGAATTTGACAAGCCTTGACGTGTATATCTTGTTTTCTGGTTTCAATCAGGGATGTATTCGATAGCTATCTGTTCCGAAAACTATATCCGAAATGTTATATAAAAGTTTCGAATAATTTCGGATAAAGACAGAGTCTAAATAACACTATTATGAAAAGTTTTAACCCAATAAAGCCGACGCGGTTCAATTACTTCTTAAATTACATCAAATAATTACCTACTTATATTTCCTTCAATTTTATATCTGTAAAACATAGATTAGTAAAGATTTCTCACTCCTATCAAGAAAATGTACCCAGTTTTGAGAATTGAAACAGTTGCGTAAAAAAAGTTTTGCCACGTCTCCGTGCTAAAATGTCCCTAAAATATTTGAAATAATTATTTATTTAGTATGTAAATTGTACATTGTAATTGTAAATTACGCAGTATTTGTAAATTTTCTCTAAAAATGTTTTTATTTGTCAAGAATTCAAAAAAATAACTTACTATAATAAGTCGTTTGTGGCTTCATTCAATTTCAAGGCGGTGAAGTATCTTTATTCTTTACTAATCTATGCTGTAAAAATCTAAAATTCATAACCGAAATGATGCGACATAATTATATTAATTATCGGATAATCCGACGTAATTCCTTGTCCGAAAGTAATATAATATTTTTAATAAATTGGATATATTTCGGATCTGGATAGGCCAGATCCGAAATATATCCTACATCCCTAGTTACAATAACTGTAAAACTTGTTTCGTATATTGTCGCGAAATCTATACCGGATCATGGCCCCGTTAGCAGTAACGTTATCTTGTAATGTACAATGTTGCATGAATCTATATATATAAAATTTAATTGCTGTTCGTTAGTCTCGCTAAAACTCGAGAACGGCTGGACCGATTTGGCTAATTTTAGTTTTGAATAATTTATGGAAGTCTAGGGAAGGTTTAAAAGGTGAGTAAATATGGAATATATTTCATAAATAGATCCGGAGACGGTACAAATTTGCCGGGTCAGCTAGTGCTAAATAAAAAAGGAGTAGCACTTTATTTTTGTTTATGCGATGGCCTCTCCGTTTTATGACCATTTTGCCAATGTCAAGTTGATGTACGTTTAAAAACGGAGAAATTTTTAAATACAAAAAAGTAAAGATCGGTTTATTTGGAAAAGGACAAGGATCAGGAAAGTTTAGGAAAATATAGAGAAATAGGAAAGGAATATAAGTATTAAGTAATTATCAAAGGTTGATATTGTTTGTAGATAAATAAGATGGAGTAGCACTTGCGGACTAGCGGTTGTCTCTAGGGGGTTACCACCATCTCTTAAAACAATATTATTTTAATCATACATTGATATTTCGTAACACGACCTCGTTAAAGTAAGATTGTTTTTATACTATAACAATAAGCAGTTTTGTATTATGTCGGCCGATTCATTCTTTTTTTTTGCAGGAATTTTAACTTTTTTAGCGAAATATGACAATTTCAGTTGGTTTTATACAATGGATAAGGGTTTAAGTTTGTTCAACTGCGTATGATGGAACACAATTAAGACCATGGTACGAAAGAGATGATACTAGTTTCGATGTCTCGTTTCCTTTTGGATAAGGGTTAGACAAATCACTCATTCTTACATACTCGGCAGGAATAAAACAAAACTGTTTAAGGAGGTCGTGATATGAAACAAAATAATGTTGATGAAATATTGAAATAAAACTTTCTAGAACTATGATGGTTTTTAAAAGATGGTGGTTGGGCCCCTGGTCCTTTGCTGCAAATATTAAAGCATGTAAAATTATATTATTAACTTCATAGACTGAAGATTGCATTAAACATTTTTGCCCCGGGTCTCCGACGAACTTAGACCGCCATTGCTTAAGTTCCCTAAAAATACGCTCTGTTTTGCAACAAAAATAAAAAGATATGTACTTCGATAAAAATATAAACTTTCGTGATACAACTTTCACTTTGCAAAAAAAAAGTTTTAAACAACCTTTTTACCAACATTTTTCGGTTTCAAGAATTTAACATCAACAGAGAACACATTAATAACGAAAACAGAAGTAGAAACAAACAGAGAGTGTTTATTTATTTACTTTTGTAACATAATAATAATAATAAAAATGCAACGCTAAGTAAACTAAAATTAAATATAGAAGTAAATAAAACTAAATTATAAATAATAAAAAATATAATAAAAACATGATTATTAGCTTCTGTCATTATTATAAGTTCCTTGTGTATAGGAATATAGTAATAAACTTTTAGTCAAATAGTTGTGCGTCCATTACCGGACCAAGGTAAACTTGGTCGTCCGACAGTCTTCAACCTTTTAGCAAAAACGAGTGTTTGTACGTGAAACCACTTAAATTTAAACAGTATAATATGTATGTATACATACATACATACTAAGGATGTTATGGAAATGAGATTTCGGATCTGGATACGGATCTATTAAAAAAATATATATCGGTCTCGGATATGGAATTATTTCGGATTATCCGATAATTTTAGTTAACGGATACAAGATTTTTAAGGACTCGTTATTGAATACTAAATTTGTAACTAAACAGCGTCGGCTTGCTCAGACGAAAACTTTTTATCGTCATTTAGTCTCCGCCCGTATCCAAAATTATTCGAAACTTTTGTTCGAAACGGTTTCGGATATATTTTTGTTTCGGATATCCGATACTTTCGGTTACAGTTACGGAGCTCGATAACATCCCTGATGTACATACACGCGCAAATAACTGTATTTACCAATACTATGACACTTTCACGTGATGACCGGGTCAAGTGAGACTCGCCATGGCACTTCAAAATTACATTTCAAGTCACAAGATACTTGTTTTAGTTTAAAACTTCGCTTAGAAATATAGAGGTCATACTTATTTCTTACCTATTTAATAATTGAATATAATAATTAGCCAATCTAAGTAGGTACATACTGTATTAGTTAATTATTTGAAAAATTAAATATGGCATAAAAATTATAGCAGCCTTACTATACTTTTAATTTCGAACGACAAATTAATACTATGAGATAAAAGCTAGGATTAATGTTTATTAGAATGCGTATGTTCTTATTAGTGATCGAAGGCGTATGTACAATAAAATATTAAAACAATAAAATAATTTTATAAGTATTTGTGACATTTATTTCACGCCAAAAATGCAAAATACCAAACGGAATTATCAAGCATAATGCATGTCATTAAAATATTAAAACAATAAAATAATTTTATAAGTATTTGTGACATTTATTTCCCGCTAAAAATGCAAAATACCAAACGGAATTATCAGGCAGAATGCATGTCATTAAAATATTAAAACAAAAACAATTAAATTATCTGTAAGATTTTCTTCGCGCCAAAATATTACCGCGTTTTCTCGTGATTTTCACCACAGACTATTAACAGTTCAGTGTGCAAAGATTATGCTAACGACTTCGCAAACGTTTTATTTAATCGTTTTCTAGCGTGTTCATTGTTACTTTCTCCACGTAAATGCAAGAAATCATGTTTTTGTGGCAAAGTTTCATCGATTCATCGAATAATGTCATTTTAAAGTTTTTTGTGACTGGCATTGTGTTGTTGTAATGTTTGCCTCCAACATTCACATAGCTTTTGCTGCAAAACAAAGTAAATTAAAAATGGAGACACATTAAATCACAGTAACACTGCTTATTTCTATCTACATAGCATTTAATAGTATACTGTAGATCCAAATAAATAAAATCAACTTTATATGCCAAAAAATAGTGTTAAAGTAAATGTATTTAAATAAAAATATTAATTAAAAAATATTAAGACTGCTCGACCCGATTAAGGTAAACTTGGTCGTGCGGCCATGATTTAGGGTTCAGATTTTTTCCTTATCCAAACAAAATTACCAGTGTATAATAATTTGGTTGTTTTAAACGAATCTCTGTACTAAATCTATAATTAGCCTGTTTAAATATTATGTTTTGTTTATCAAATATTCAAAACAATGTTTATACTAAGTAGATAACTCCAGAATAATAAAGATAACTGTTACCGTAATAAATAATTAATATGAAATGGTTTAGATTAGTTTGTGTTACGACTGGCTGAAATACTAAATATGTATAAAAAAGTTAAATTCAAACTTTAAAATATCGAATCTATGTTTCGGTCGTTTCGGACAATAAAAATTACACTTGAGGAAAACAAACATTGTATTTTCGATTTCGTGAGTATATTTTTTTCGATAACGGGGTCGAGGTTAAGTCTGAGGTTGTTATATTATAACTAGCTGACCCGGCAAACGTTGTGTTGCCATATAAATAAAAAAAATGTTAAGGGCGAACAACCCTTCTCACTGAGGGGTATGAAAAATAGATGAAGAGTAGCCGCTCAGACCTACTGAATATGCATATAAAATTTCGTTAAAATAAAGCCGTTTCGGAGGAGTACAGTATCTAACATTGTGACACGAGAATTTTATATATAAGTTTGTGTTTGTATACAAATGGAATTACTTTAGGTACCTACATAAGACAGTTTTCTAATTTAATTTCTTTAGAGTCAGTGGCCGGAGGGGTCATCTTGGAGATAACGGCGCCACCAGATAGCGAGGTTAACGGTCAATTATTCTGGTTCACAACTACAAATACTTACGTTTTGATAAAGATGACATACTGAGAATGTTGTTTTGTTATTAGTAAAAAATGTTTTAAAACTTTAATCTGAGTGGTAAAAACATAAACCTTCCTTGGCAGTCGGGAAAAATGAAGTATAAAAATATGGTTAAAAATATATTCTGAAGGTGGTAGAACCCTTTGTGGTTCGACTCCGGTGGCACCACCGCCACACCTATATCTAATAACAGCAGTGTTAGGCGCTGCTGTGTTCCGTTGAAGGGTGTGATAAGGGAGACATACTTTTCCAAGGCGTTCCAGCTTAGTCCTCAAGGGTAGCGGCGCATCTGTGGCCAACCTCAGGTAGGAATATCTAATCCTATCTGCGGTTGATTACAGATGTCCATGGGCGGCAGTAGCCACTTACCATCAGGTGGACTGCATGCTCGTCTGCTACTCCTTTGGCATAAAAAATGGAACATAAGAAATATACCTATTCTTATTCCATTATATTCTTATAGTGATATTCTGAAGATGGTCATGGTCTTACACCTCATATGTTAAAATCCGTCAAGTCCTTAAGGCTGGAGTGCGTTACAATTAGTTACAAAGAACGAGACATACATACATACATACATACATACACTCAAACATCACCATCCTTTTGGCGCAGTCAGAAACTAGAAATAATTATAAAAACAAAAACCCGTCTGCTTCAAATATGGCGAATCTAACGACACCTCATTTGTTTAAATCCCTCAAGCCGTTTGGCTATAGGGGATGCCAAAGACTGACACATAAATAGGCTCGAAAACACTAAAATCCTGGAGCAGTCGGGAAACAAACAAAATGGCGTCTTTAATTTGTGTTTTCGGGGCGGGAATGCATGACGTATGCCCATTTACGCTGTCTGATTTCATTTTTAATGTCACTGTTGCTTAACAGAACATTCATAACAAAATTAATTATTTTCGACGGTCATTTTTGTAATATTTAGATCTAAATCACCGATGTGACCGTCACGAGCTCTCAATGTCGAAATGTGGTGGACCACAGACTATTTGCACATAATACATTGTGGTTTAACTTAAAATAAACAATGCCAAACATGTAAAAGAATTGATTTACTGAGCAAATAACTTTATATCACGGCGTGCGTAAATTGACGTTTTACGCACGCTTCGCGTGCGCAAAACCCCCATTTCCGACCCCGTAATATAAAATTTTATACAACACGCGGACGAAAAATGTTTTTCTGACTCGTGTGATTGCAGTCCTCGCCTGCGGCTCGGCCTGCAAACTCACACTTGTCAGAAAAAAAATTTTCGTCCTCGTATTGTAATGTACTATTATGGACGAATTCTGTGAATATTGTCCAAAAAAATGTAGAAATCAAATTCTTGATGCTTTGACTTATGATTACTTCTCTTTAAATATGCTAGCAACAAACGAGCCACGAAGTAACATCTGTAATCAACTCCAGATAGGATTAGATATTCCTACCTGAGGTCGGCCACAGATGCGCCGCTACCCCTGAGGACTAAGTTGGAACGCCTCGGAAAAGTATGTATCCTTTATCATACCCTTCAAACCAGAGCACAGCAGCGCTTAACACTGCTGTTATGAGGCAGAAATAGGTGTGGCGGTGGTGCCGTCGGAGTCGTACCACAAAGGGTTCTACCACCTTCAAGAAGTATAACTTTAATAATAGCAGTTTTATAAGCTACTAGCTGACCCGGCTAACTTTGTACCGCCTCAAAATCTATTTATCAAATATATTTCATGTAAAATATAGCCTATGTTACTCGTGGATAATGTAGCTTTCGAATGGTGAAAGAATTTTTAAAATCGGTCCAGTAGTGTTTGAGCCTATTCATTACAATCAAACAAACAAACAAAGTTTTCCTCTTTATAATATTAGTATAGACGATGATATCTGGCACACTCATATCTATAGATATTTATAAAAGAAAAATTAATCTTATGACTGTGATACTATTTATTATTACTCATCACTTGGTATGTAGGAATGATAGATGTAATAACATGTGAATATGATCCCATTTTCCTCATACTACAATGCTAATAAAATTTAGTTAGGTAACAATAATTTAACGGATTCATTTTTTAGAGTTCCATACCCAGTGTAAAAAGTACTATTAACATATTAGTAATATATGTTAATAGTACTTTTGCTTCTGATGTCTGTCAGTCTGTATATCTTGGGTTGTAATAGATAGATAGCACATACTTTATAGATTGTGTAATACAATGGCCAGGGCCGGATTTAGAGGTCTAGAGGCCTTGGGGCAACAAAGGAGTGCAGGCCCCCTGGCCCCAAATTATTTTCCGAACGAAATGAACAATTTTTTCAGTTGAGTTTTTCAATAAATATTTTATTGTGATACGCAGGGAGATTCTTCTAGTATTCATATTTGTAAAAAGTACTGTAGATAAAGGTCAAACAGCGAAAAAAATATCAAAGGAAAAGATATATTTTTTTTACTACTGTTTACTAGTCGGAATTTAAAAAAAAATCCGACGTCTCTATTATGGGGGCCTCTCTTTTGTGGAGGCTCCGGTACTGCCGCCCGGTTGCCCTCCCTTAAATCCGGCCCTGACTATGGCTGATATAACAACAAATACAAAAAAGTTTGATGGTGAAATGAAACTAAGAATTCAAGTCGTACTTGGCGGAGTATTATTTAAAAAATTGTCAAAATATAAGGTTAGTATTTCTTTTTCAAAAAATCCAGACTAAGTAATGGATTGGTGGCATTAGACCCGATAAAATTTGTTGTTCAGTTTTTTATTATTTTTTTTTTATTTTATAAGTTTTTGTACACGGAAAAAAAACAATTATTAAAAGCAAGCATTATGAAAATAGAATACAAAGGACTGCTTATTTCAAAATGAAATCTCTTCCAGCAGCCCTGAGATCGGAATGCTCATATAAAAAAAAATTTAGCGTGCATAAAAACAAAACTATAAACTATTAAACCAATAATTTTTTGGTTGGATTATTGTGCTACAGTATTTAGAAGTAGTTATTATAACAAGTTCAACAGTACATTTACACGGTTATTTATAAGAGTCAATTAATCAATTTGTGTTATCGTCCTCGGCAACTGCACGAGTTTAAACAAAAACTCAAATAAAATATTATTCTTACTTCCAGATAGGTATATTAGTAAACCAGTAAAGTAGATCCATTTCAATGAGTATATTTTTAATTAAAATTTAAGTGTCTGTGACATAAAGATGAAATTTTAAAATATGATTAGATTGAAATATTAAAATAAAATATTGGTAGTGGAGGAAAAAATAACTACGGTAGGTATCCATAATAAATAATGATTTGTGATCTTTTCTAAACAATTTATGTACCACAATTAATAAATATGTACAATTTTTTTAAATTACTGTAGCTTTAAACGTTGATGTAGATAAAATCTTTAAACTAATCGACATTAAAACTTAACGCAAGTAGAACATAACTGGACTTAAAACCTGTTTTGCATTCACCACAAAGTAAGAAGGAAAAAAAAGAAACTCACAGCTGTTTGCCGCGCAAAATCCCAACAATGGCGGCCTTGAGTTTTGACACTTTTTTTTTTTATTTATGAAACACGCGCAACGGCCGACGGACGCGAGGTGACTGGCTTAATCTGCAATATACTGCCAGTACTACCACTGGTACTAATAATGAATTTTAATGGTAAACTCAATCGCTCTACTGCTTGGAGGTAAAATTCAAGCGATTTGGGCTAATTTTAACTATTTTTCGCCTGATGTAAGTAGAAATAGGACTGTAATAATCTAATTAACCCTTTAGTCAATTTGACCAGCGTGCAATAATCTATAGGAACAACCCGCGATTTTTTTCCTGCGGCCCGAGGACCTTCCTAGAACTTCACCTAGTAGAATGCCGGATCTTCATAAAATGATAAAATCTACTTTCTCGTCCCATAGATTAGTAAAGATACTTCGCCGCCTTCAAATTGAATGAAGCCACAAACGGCTTAGTTTAGTAAGTTCTTTTTTTAATGCTTGTCAAATAAAAACATTTTTAGAAAAAAAAATACAAATAAATAAGTAATACTGCGTAATTTACGTAAAAAATAAATAATTATTTCAAATATTTCAGGGACATTTTAGCACGGAAACTTGGCAAAGCTTTTTTACGCAACTATTTCAATTCTCAAAACTGGGTACATTTTCTTGTTAGAAGCGAGTAATCTTTACTAATCTATGTCTCGTCCATGCTACCTCAAATTATGGAGGCATTGAGATCGTTTTTGCGTCGCGAAATTTCAGGAAATATTTGTGTCTCTCCTTGACGACCGTTGAATTTAGTCGTTATATTTCCGAGCCTAGAAACCCGAATGCGGCCCGCCATTATCTCTTGTCCCTAATGTGGTCCGTGGTGTAAAACACTTGCTGTTATCCTGTAACTATGGTAACCATTTTTTGCTGATCGGAATTCAAAATTTGACAATAACTGCACACAAAAACAAAAGTATATTGATTTTTGGTAAGCAAAAATTTGTTAAGATCGATTTAATAACGGGTTTAAATTGAAAGTCTTTAATCTCTTAGCAGTGTGACTGATACCTAATGCAAGTCTTATGATGGTGTGCACGTTGTATTATTGTGCTTGTATGTGCTTTTAAATTCGTAAGGACTTAGTACTGTGGAATGGAGCGATCCTTGGTAGGGATTGTTAATAGTGATGTCATAGTCGATGTCGATAGTCGATGTAGTTTGAAGGTGTTAGAACCCTCTGTGGTTCGACTCCAGCGGCACCACCGCCACACCTATTTCTGCCTCACAACAGCAGTGTTAAGCGCTGCTGTGTTTTGGTTCGAAGGGTGTGGTAATGGAGACACTTCGAGGCATTCCAGGTTAGTCTTCAGGGGTTACGGCCCATCTATGTGTGAACTCAGGTAGAAATATCCAATCCTATCTGGGGTTAATTACAGATATCCGTTGGCGACAGTAGCCACGTACTATCAGGTTGACTGCATGCCAAGTTCTCAAAGATATGTGAAGTCTACCAATTCGCACTTGTCCAGCGCGGTGGACTATGGCCTAATGCTTCGCATTCTGAGAGGAGACCCGTGCCCAGCAGTGGGACAGTAATAAGTGATGAAGATGATGAAATGTTCTTTCAAAATTTGACGACAATTCAGCCGGATTAAGTTAAATTGTGAGCTATATAAAAAATAAAAAATATACATATATAAATATTATATCTATACATAGGCTCGAAAAACGATACCTTCTGCATTCGGATAAAAATCGAAACGCAGTCTCTAAAATATCGATATTGTCACGCACGGTTGACGCACATCACTACGTTCTTCGACTCATTCGAATTAATATTCCTAATGTGTCGTGCGTAGGTTCTACATAGCGGTAATAAATGTTTGAGTTTGTGTAATGTACTACTAGTAACCTTAGATGTATAGTCCGCGCAAAACTGCTAGTCCGCTCTGAATATAGAAATGTATCGCGTCGCCATAGCAAATTGTACACCTGCGCGCAACAACTTCAGAGCGGACTTGCAGTTTGGCGCGGAATATACTACTAGTAACCTTAGATATACCTCCTACAATGTATCCTTTATCTAAGAAACTTGTCCACCTGATGCTCAATTCAGTCCGGAACTGCAGCCAGGAGTCCAGGAGCGGTAATATTGAGGGCTTAAAAACCCCAAATAAAAACAAAATAATATTAAGTAAGTTCGCTGCAAAGTTCATTTTTGTATTTTAGCATTTTTCATATATCATCAAAATATTTAAGGCCTAATTGGGTTGCTATAAGCCATGGACAAAGAGCAAAAACCAAGTCTTTCATATTAAATTCTTGTAATTCTTAAATTCTTGTTTTGATACGGCTTTCAGAAGTCGGTTTTTCCTATAATTCTTGCTTTACAAACTGACTGATATGCTGATCCATGGATTGAATCAGTGCAGTGAAGTTTGGCTGAAGAAACATCGCAGTGATGCATTTATCCTCATTGTTAGTTCTTCTTCTTTGTGACGGGAGCGTTATCAAGGAGCTATAACGCTTTTTAAGGAAAATTATGATCTTTCAACCATTTTCTAACTTCTGGTACGAAGCATTCCTCAAACCACTTCCAAGGTGGTAGAACCCTTGGTGGTTCGACTCCGGCGGTACCACCGCCACACCTATTTCTACCTAATAACAGCAGTGTTAGGCGCTGCTGTGCTCCGGTTTGAAGGGTGTGGTAAGGGAGACAGACTTTTCCGAGGCGTTCCAGCTTAGTCCTCAGGGGTAGCGGCGCATCTGTGGCCGACCTCAGGTAGGAATATCTAACCCTATGTGGGGTTGATTACATATGTCCATGGGCGGCAGTAGCCACTTACCATAAGGTGGACTGCATGCTCGTCTGCTACTCTTTTATTATAAAAAAAAAACACTTTTCGAAAAGATCTTTGAACTACAGGGATAATGTAATAAATACCTAATACACCATGTCGGCTTATAGGGGGTGTCGGATTAAGCAGGGGTCGGATTACCGCGGGTCCTCTGTACCACAGTATAAGGATATATTTATTTGTACCGTGTCTGTACTCCGTAACGTAAGGGAGTTAGTGTGCCCTTGTCCTCTCTAGAGAGGGCAGCGAAGGGTTTCGGAGGACGCGCTGCCTTCGTCCCGCTAATATCTACAATTTGCTATTACGAGTATGTCCATAGATTAGTAAAGATACTTCGCCGCCTTGAAATTGAATGAAGCCACAAACGACTTATTAGTAATTTCGTTTTTTGAATTCTTGACAAATAAAAACATTTTTAGAGAAAATTTACGAATAAATAACGAATACTGCGTAATTTACATAATAAATAAAGAATTCTTTGAAATATTTTAGGGACATTTTAGCACGGAGACGTGGCAAAACTTTTTTACGCAATTATTTCAATTCTCAAAACTGGGTCCATTTTCTTGTTTGAAGTGAGTAATCTCTACTTATCTATGATTGCGACACGACTCGTTTTTATATTCGGAGCGGACTAGCAGTTTGGAGCGGACAAAAATAGGGTTCCGTTTTTACTCTGTGCGTACGGTACCCTAATAATGCGCGCTTTATTCTCCTACATCCACACATCACAGGAAGAGAAAGTTGTTATTCGAGGCCATCACGAAATGACAATACATTAATTATTATTAACAACGTTTATGCTGATGACATCGTGGGAATGAGATACATATTCAATTGTATAAATGTTTGCGTCTGTATGTTTGTCTGTCTCCATAACGAAACACCTGGAGAAGTGGTGATATAAGCAAGTCCAAAAGTTCTTTACATAGCTCTTCTGTAAATAATCTTCTTTTAATAAAATATTTTTGATTTGATTTGATTGTATGTGTAATGCCTTTTTTATATAGGAGTAGCAGACGAGCATGCAGACCACCTGATGGTAAGTGGCTACTGCCGCCCATGGACATCTGTAATCAATCCCAGATAGAGATATTCCTGAGGTCGGCCACAGATCCGCCGCTACTCCTGAGGACTAAGCTGGAACGCCTCGGAAAAGTCTGTCTCCCTTACCACACCCTCCAAAACGGAACACAGCAGCGCCTAACACTGCTGTTATTAGGTAGAAATAGGTGTGGCGGTGGTGCCGCCGGAGTCGAACCACAACGTGTTCTACCACCTCCATCTACTTTTAAAAAAATATTTAAAAGTAAATAAGAATCTACTTTTAATAAAATATTTTTGATTTGATTTGATTGAAGGTGTAATGTCTTTTTTTAGCAGATTGAATTAGCAGACGAGCATGCAGTCCACCTGATGGTAAGTGGGTACTGCCGCCCATGGACATCTGTAAAGCCCACTCCACATTCTCGCGAGAATCTCCCGAGAACGCGAGAAAAACCCGATTCGTATAGGCTCCACATTCTCGTGCTTTTCTCGTGTTCTCGCGAGAATGTGGAACGGGCTTTATAACAAACCCGCAGTCAGAAGCTACACAAAACGGAAGTATGACCTCAAAACAGACAAATAATTTGTGCACAAGCGCAGTGTTGAGAGTTGAAATTATATTTTTATCAGCTTTTCGACCTGATTAACAAGAATAAAGGATGAATTGTATTGTATCTGGCATGTATTTCGCTCAATCATGATAAAAGTACTTATATTCGACCAAATTTTATTATGTCTGTATGTTTTGAACCAACGCCACACCTATTTCTACCTAATAACAGCAGTGTTAGGCGCAGCTGTGTTTCGTTTTGAAGGGTGTGGTAAGGGAGACAGACTTTTCCGAGGCATTTCAGCTTAGTCCTCAGGGGTAGCGGCGCGTCTGTGGCAGGAATATCTAATCATATTTGGGGTTGATTACAGATGTCCATGGGCGGCAGTAGCCACTTACCATCAGGTGGACTGCATGTTCGTCGGCTATTCCTATATTATATAAAAAAATGTCAATCTTTTATACAGAGTGCGAGACGCTAATGTGTTTGTCAGCCTATGTATGTATGTTTTCTCCTTTGTGCCCCTGGAATGATGAACCCTTAGGGTTAATTTATATCTACAGGCATACAGAGGGTCACGCACGTACCGTTCAAAATAAAATAGTATTTTCCTAACAAGTATTGTAACAATAAATGTAGCACGACCGCGTAGTGAGTCAAAATGATGTTTAAAAATATGATGATGCCCGTGCCTAAAGGATACAATATTAATATAGAATAAATTAGCAATAGTATAATAGTACATTACAATACGAGGACGAAAAATTTTTTTCTGACAAGTGTGAGTTTGCAGGCCGAGCCGCAGGCGAGGACTGCAATCACACGAGTCAGAAAAACATTTTTCGTCCGCGTGTTGTATAAAATTTTATATTACGGGGTCGGAAATGGGGGTTTTGCGCACGCGAAGCGTGCGTAAAACGTCCATTTACGCACGCCGTGATATAAAATTATTTAGTTTGATTTTTGTATTGCTCAAGCCACCATAGCGCCATCTAAGTTTGTTTCGTGTAATTAAACAAATTACTCTAGATGGCGCTGATAACTTATAACTGCATATAGATATTACTAGAATATATTGATATAGAAATAATTTATATTTAAATGCATGCTTCTTCAGTTAAAATAAATAAATATTACAACATACATTTCTTTTATTGTTAAATATTATTCAACATAGATCGACATGTAAAGCAAAACTAAACGACATCAAAACTTCAATACTGACAACTGACAATCAGCTGTTAAATAAATAACCAAAAAAAAATATTATAATTTATTAAAATAATAACAAATAAAAGTTAAATAAGTTACTGTGTTAAATATGCGCTATGTCTCTCAACTATTTCAGCCAGTCATTACGATACCGAAGGGCGCTAAAATTAAAAACACCGAAATCACTTGCAAGAGTCAAAAAGTGAGTTAATAGCTATTTTCGTTAACCGGTAGTTTAATAACATAGATAAGTAAAGATTACTCACTCCTAACAAGAAAATGTACCCAGTTTTGAGAACTGAAATAGTTGCGTAAAAAAGTTTAGCCACGTCTCCGTGCTAAAATGTCCCTAAATTTTTTGAAATATTTATTTATTATGTAAATTACGCAGTATTAGTTATTTATTCGTAAATTTTCTCTAAAAGTGTTTTTATTTGTCAAGAATTAAAAAAAAAAGAACTTACTAATAAGTCGTTTGTGGCTTCATTCAATTTCAAGGCGGCGAAGTATCTTTACTAATCTATGTTTAATAGCTGAAATATTTGTTGTTTATTACCTACGTCCCGATAGCAAGGCGGTGAAACCCTCTGAGGTTCGACTCCGGTACCACCGTCACACCTGTTTCTCTTATAACAGCAGTGTTAAGCGCTGCTGTGTGAGTTTGAAGTGTGGTATGACATACTTATCCAGACCGTTGTAACTTAGTTCTGTTAGCAACGTATCTGTGACCAACCTCGGATAGGATTCTAACCTGGGATTGATTATAGATGTCCATGAGCACTAGTGGCCACTTACCAACAGATCAACTGTAGTTTGGTTTTTATAGTACTAGTTCTTGCCCGCGGCTTCGCCCGCGTTTAAAAGAAAATAATACGACGTACTAACATATATAAAACTGAAAATTCGTACCTTTATTAGAATGTCAGGGATTTCCGGGATAAAAACTATCCTATGTCCTTTCTCAGGTCTCAGACTATCTTTGTACAAAATTTCATTCAAATCGGTTCAGTGGTTTAGGTGTAAAGAAGAGACAAAAAGACAGACAGAGTAACTTTCGGATTTATAATATTAGTAAGGATAGGAGTAGGAGACGAATATGCAGTCCACCTGATGGTAATTGGTAACAGCTGCCCGTGGCCATAAGACTACCACCACAATGTTACACCACACATGCGCCGCTACCTCTGAGGACAGTTGAAACACCTCAGAAAAGTATGTCTCCCTTACACCCTTCAAACTAGAACACACAGTACTTAACACTGATATTATTAGTAATAGATGTGCACTCAATTACTAGAATAATCCTATAAAAATATGTGAAGGTGGTAGAATCCTTTGTGGGTCGACTCCGGCACACCACCGCCACACCTACGTCTGCCTCATAACAGCAGTGTTAGGCGCTGCTGTGTTCCGTTCTGAAGGGTGTGGTAAGGGAGACATACTTTTCTGAGGCATTCCAGCTTAGTCCTCAAATCGTGGCCAGTATCTGATCCTATCTAGAGTTGATTACAGATGTCCATGGGCGGCAGTAGCCACTTATAATCAGGTGGACTGCATGCTCATCTGCTACTCCTATATTATAAAAAAAAATGTATATTAATTACTACCTACGTAATTTTACATAATTCTAGCTACTTCTAGAATGTGGTTTAGTCCGTCCTACCAGTGCTGGGTTCTTCGCCCTGCTGCCCCTGGCCAGGCGAGCCCTGGACAAGCTGGAGGCCCTCGTGATAGACTGCCTGGAGGCTGCCGGGGCGCAGCGCCTGTCGCTGCCCTGCCTGACCTCAGCTAAGCTGTGGGAGGCTAGCGGCAGACTGGCTGATGTGGGTACTGAGCTGTTGAAGGTGGAAGATCGACATGGGAAGAAGTTTTTGCTGGCACCGGTAAGTTTGATCTTTTTTAGTATTCTATATATATAAAACCTTTTTTTTGTGTTTTCGAGGGGGAAACCTTCAAAAGGTACCCGACGACGTTCGAGCGACGCCGGGTTATGGGGTCCTCGGCGCTTGGTGGAGAACTCCGGGATCTCCGATGGAACACAACCGGAGTCCTATTCTAGTTGCGGAACTACAGGGACAATATATATAAAACCTAGCTGACCCGGCAAACATTGTGTTCCCATATAAATAAAAAAAATGTTTAGGTGAAAAACCCTTATCACTTAGGGGTCTGAAAAATAGATAGTAGCCGATGCTCAGACCTACTGAATATGCATATAAAATTTGGTGAAAATCAATAGATGTTTCGGAGGAGTACGGTAACTAACATTGTGACATGAGAATTTTATATATAAGATTTGTATGTTTTTATTTCAGACCCATGAAGAGGCCATAGCAGATTTATTGGCAGACGTTGGTCCTCTATCATATAAGCAGCTGCCTTTAATACTGTATCAGGTAAATACAAAAATATATTAATTTAAAAATGACAGCATTTAAATATTTATTAGGTACTTCAGTACCATATGTATGATATAATTTATTACTTTCTCTTCGTAATCAACCCATTATTGTCCCACTGCTGGGCACGGGTCTCAGAATGAGGATTAGGTCATAGTCCACCGCGCTGGACAAGTGCGTATTGGTACACTTCACATAGCTTTGAGTATTTTATTGTATGAATCTCTCAGGATTCCTCACGATGTTTTCCTTCACCGTTTTAAGCAAGTGATAATTAATTTCTAATACGCACATAACTTTGAAAAATCAGAGGTGCCTAGGATTTGAACCTCGGACTCCTTCGTTCAAGAGGCCGAGTTTCTAAACCATTAGGGTATCACTGTTTTTTATATTCCACGAGCTTTTGCCCGCGGCTTCGCTCGCGTTACGAAGTAATATCTTCATCCCCTATTTTATCCCCTTGGGGGCAGAATTGATCAAAATCCTTTCTTAGCGGATGCCTACGTCATAACATCTACCTGCATGCGAAATTTCAGCCCGATCCGTCCAGTGGTTTGGCTGTGCGTTGATAGATCACTATGTCAGTCAGTCACCTTTGAGTTATATATATTTAGATATACTTATCTCACACTTATTTCACCAGATAACAAGTAAGTACCGGGACGAGTTCCGTCCCAAGCACGGTCTGCTGCGTTCCAGAGAGTTCTCGATGCTGGACGCGTACAGTGTGCACCGGAACGCTGAATGTGCGAATATAGTCTATGGGAACGTCTCTAACGCGTACAGAGACCTGTTTGGGAAGCTGGAACTTAATGTTCATAGAGGTAAGTACTACCTTTAGTTGAGGTTTGTACTCAAAATACATATCTTTTTTAACACGCTTTTATTAGCTTGGGTTGCATGTATGTATGTGTGTATGTATGTATGTGTGTATGTGTGTATGTATGTATGTATGTATGTATGTATGTGTGTATGTGTGTATGCATGTATGTGTGTATGTATGTGTGTAACTATGTAACGCAGTGGTCGGCAACCTTTAAGCAGGCAAGGGCCACTCAGTGGCAAAATAAACTAATGGCGGGCCGCACTTGTAATATAAACCCCAGAAGCCGAATATACCTGTATAATTCATCAAATCCCATAGAAAAATGAAAATGCTTTTCAAATTGTTAAATATCCAGAATTTAATTAGTAGAACGTAATTACATTACGTTTATAAAAAAATGGAATTTAAATGAAACTTAAAATTACAAAATTACTACTACACTTTCAGTGTGATGTCTGAGGCTGTATTTGGGAGGCTATTTCTTGTATGTTAGCTATCATATTTGTAGTTCCATTTCGTAGAATAGCTCTCAAATGCTCATCTGTGAGACAAGATGCATATTTATTTTTTCTGTAATTGCCAATTGAAAAAGTTTGTTCGCATAAATCAGTTCTACCAAAAATTGTAATGAACTGCTGAGCAAACTTTTTCAATTCATCAAAGTCAGAAGGCAAGCTACCATAAAATTTGACAAGATCATTGAGTTCATAGAAAGTGATTTTAAGGACATCATTAGATTAGAGATCAATCGTTAATTATTCGGTACTTTCTCAAAATCACATGAAAAAGGGCTTGCATACACCTTCAGTTTGTTTAAAACTTTTCAAAATCACCAAATCTAGCACTAAATTGAATTTGCAGCTCAACTCCAGCTTCCTCAACAGCCTCTTTACAATTCGGAAAATGATCTTACTTCTTTTCATCAATATCCTTTATAAAGAGTTTAATTTTCATTTGAAAGGCATTAACGTCTGTGTACATATCAGAAATTAGTTTGTTTTTTGCCTTGAAGCCTCACATTTAGTGTATTTAGTTCATGAGTTACATCTGTCAAAATACCAAGATCTATTAACCATTGTGTATCTGTCAGCTCTGAAATAGATTTGCCTTTTTCATTCATAAAAGTATTGATTTCTTTTCGGAGATCAAAAGATCTTTTCAGCACTGCGCCTCTACTTAACCATTGCACTTCAGAGTAATATTTCATTTATTGTTCATTCGCAAGCCGAGCGAAGCGCGTTACACACTATTGACTATAGGGTTGTTTGCGGTTAGTTCATGCATTTATTTTGATATTATTAGGACTTATTTACAAAACATTCACGGGCCGCAAGTAATACGTCCGAGGGCCGCATGCGGCCCATGTAACGGAATCTTTGAACCCGATTTTTATCCACTTTAAACGTTCAATTAAATTCAAAATTTTGAAGAATTATCAAAAACCGATGACCATACACGATTTTAATAATTTTGTACCATTGTCCTTATCAACATCCTCAGGATTAACGATTTTCGAGGCGCAGGCTTTTTTAATACTAGCTGACTCGGCAAATGTTGTGTTGTCATATAAATAAAAAAATGTTAAGGGTGAACAACCCCTATCACTTAGGGGTATGAAAAATACATAGTAGCCGATTCTCAGACCTACTGAATGCATATAAAATGTGGTGAAAATCGGTAAAGCCGTTTCGGAGGAGTACGGTAACTAACATTGTGACACGAGAATTTTATTTTTTTATATTACAGTAAAAGCGCCATCTGGTGACATGGGAGGGGAACTGTCCCACGAATGGCAGTTGCCAGTGAGCGCTGGGGAGGACACGATAGCGATATGTCCGTCCTGCTCGCACGCTGTGTTGAGTGAAGAGAAAAGTGTATGCGAGCAGTGTGGGAAAGAGATGGCTGGATGTAATAGTGTTGAGGTAAGTTTTTTTTATATTTAACCTAATAAGGCAGACGGGCTACATGGTGGAAAGGTTTTGAAGGTAGAACCCTTTGTGGTTCGACTCCGGCGGCACCACCGTCACACCTGTTTCAGTTATAACAGCAGTGTAGCGCTGCTGTGTTTTAGTTTGAAGTGTGGTAAGAGACATACTTATCCGAGGCGTTACAGCTTAGTCCTCAGGGGTAGCGGCGCATCTGTGGCCGACCTCAGGTAGGAATATCTAATCCTATCTGGGGTTGATGACAGCTTTCCATACGACAGTAGCTTACCATCAGGTGGACTGCATGCTCGTCTGCCATTCCTATATTATAAAAATAATAATAATATGTGAATACTTATGAAAATTGTAATTTTGTTTATTATTTCAGGTAGGTCACACATTCATACTGGGGACCAAGTACAGCGACCCCCTGAAAGCTAGCTTCGTACCCCCAGAGGGACCCCCTACGCCTCTCATAATGTCCTGCTATGGGATTGGTATTACAAGGTAACTTTATATTACTAGCTGACCCGGCAAACTTTGTACCGCCTCAAAATCTATTTATCAAATATATTTCATATAGAATATAGTTTATGTTACTCGTGGATAATGTAGCTTTCGAATGGTGAAAGAATTTTTAAAATCGGTCCAGTAGTTTTTGAGCCTATTCATTACAATCAAACAAACAAAGTTTTCCTCTTTATAATATTAGTATAGATATAATAGATAAGTATAAATATCTCACCGCCTTGTAATTGAAGGAAGCCATTAAATGGCTTAAATGGCTGTCATGGTGTAATTTACGCGGAACAATGCCGACATGTGCAGTTAAGTGGTGCAAAAACACGAAATCGAAGAAAAAGTGCGGAGAAATATTGTTCAATTCGTCAATGCTCTAAAAACTACATTTTTTTATATTTTAAAAAATTGATGACAGTGACAATTTTAATTGTCAAAACTAGTTACATTTTCTTGTTAGGAGTGAGTAATCTTTACTAATCTTTCCTTAAAAGATTAATTTTAATATTTCAGATTATTAGCGGCAAGTTTAGAAGCTTTGTCAACAGAAAAGGCTTTAAGATGGCCGCGCGCCATCGCTCCTTACTCTGTCATTGTTATAGGACCGAAGGTAAATAAATATTTGCAATAATTTTGTTATAATAATACATCAGCTACCTGACAATAAAAGTCCTGTCAAAATCGGTTCAGCCGCTTCGAGATTAGCCAGAACAGACAGACAGACAGACAGTCGAAAATTAAAAAAATGTTTTTTGGTGTATGTACCGTATGTATATTCATATGCATGTAGTAAAAAGCGGTTATTTCAATATTAAAAACGGACACTCCAATTTTATTTATATGTATAGATGAGAAGTTTATCTTATATATAAAATTCTCGTGTCACAATGTGAGTTACCGTACTCCTCCGAAACGTCTTTACCGATTTTCACCAAATTTTATATGCATATTCAGTAGGTCTGAGAATCAGCTACTATCTATTTTTCATACCCCTAAGTGATAAGGGTTGTTCCCTTAACATTTTTTTATTTATATGGCAACAGAACGTTTGCCGGGTCAGCTAATTATATACAGATGGTCTATGTACTTCATCATCAACCCATCACTGCCCCACTGCTGAGCACGGGTCTCCTCTCAGAATGAGAAGGATTAGGCCATAGTCCACCGCGCTGGACAAGTGCGTATTGGTAGACTTCACATACCTTTGAGATTTTTTTATATGAATCTCTCAGGTATGCAGGTTTCCTCACGATGTGTTCCTTCGCCGTTTAGCAAGTGATAATTAATTTCTAATACGCACATAACTTTGAAAAATCAGAGGTGCGTGGTATTTGAACCTCGGACCCCTCGATCGAGAGGCCGAGTTTCTAAAGCACTAGGCTATCACTGCATCTTTATATATATATTTCTTATGTGCGTGTGTATGTCACTGAACTCCTCCTAAACGACTGGACTGATTTTGATGAAATTTGTTGTGTGTGTTCAAGGTGAGTTGAGAATGGTTTAGATTCACAATTTAGTCCGTGGGAAAAGGTCTTTTTTAATTAATTTTGAATTCGTAAGTAGTTATAGAATCGGAAACTATGCATTTGATCAAGTGATGATCTTTAGCAAAGTTGTTGTCCAAGAGCCCACGAGGGTTTGGGAGTAGGTATGACCAATTTTCGACAGATGGCACCACTGTCATTCCAATGCAGGTACAAATTTTCCGTTTTATGTATGTCATATTATTTCTTTAAAATGCGGGCGAAACCGCGGGCACCACTAGTCTTTATATATTTTTTTTTCCTCAGGAAGGTTCCAAGGAGTGGTCGAACGCAGGCAAGGAGAGAGCGGATGAAATAAGTCATCAGTTGTCCTCAGTAGTGGGTGGTGACTTGTTGGTGGATGATCGTCATCCTCTGACCATCGGCAAGAGGCTCATGATGGCGGACAGGTGAGGACAAGGTGGTAGAACCCTCTGGTTCAACTCCGGTGGCACCACCGTCACACCTATTTTTTCGTGTTTTTGCACTACTTAACTGCGCATGTCAGCGTTGTTCCGCGTAAATAACACCATGACAGCCATGAAACGAGTACGAGGGTACGAGGTGGAAGGTGATAGAACCCTCTGTGGTGACTCCGGCGGCACCACCGTCACACCTATTTCTATCCATACTGCAGTAGCTTTGAAGGTGGTAGATCCCTCTGGTTCAATTCCGGTGGCACCACCGTCACATCTATTTCTGTCCATACAGCAGTAGCTTTGAAGGTGGTAGAACCCTTTGTGGTTCGACTCCGGCGGCACCACCGTCGATGTGACGGTGACGATTTCTGTTATAACAGCAGTGCAGCGCTGCTGTGTGGTTTGAAGTGTGGTGAGGGAGACGTTATCAGAGGCGTTCCAGCTTAGTTGTATTGTGTACTTTCCAAAGTCAGTAAAATCAATAACTTAAATCTATTTGGCCTTAAGAAAGAAATCACCAAAATTCCTAATAACTTTACTTATGATGACACCGAAAATCTTCTCACAGTTCTATTCTAACATCCTCATTTCGTCACAATGCGTAAGCACATCACACACACACACACACACAAACACACACAAACACACACACACACACACACACACACACACACACAGCTAAAGCTAATAAAAGCGTGGTTAAAATTATTTTCACAGAATGGGCTACCCTTCAGTAGTGGTGTGTGGCAGAGCTGCTACAGAGAATCCACCGCGCTTCGAACTGTACCGAAGCGGAGCTGACGCTCCAGTTCTACTGACAGCAGATGAACTGATACGAACGGTCCGCACTGATTGTAGTGATGATAAGAGAAATAAAGCTGTTATTTAAACCAAGCATTGTTTTTTTTAACTAGTAATAAAAGTTTTTAAAGGTGGTACAACCCTTTGTGGTTCGACTCCGGCGGCACCACCGCCACACCTATTTCTGTTATAACAGCAGTGTTAGGCGCTGCTGTGTTCCGGTTTGAAGGGTGTGGTAAGGGAGACAGACTTTTCCGAGGCGTTCCTCAGGGGTAGCGGCGCATCAGTGGTTACCTTAGGTAGGAATATCTAATCCTATCTGGGGTTGATTACAGATGCAATGGGCGGCAGTAGCCACTTACCATCAGGTGGACTGCATGCTTTTCTGCTATTCCTATATTATAAAAAAATAGTAATGCCCGCGACTTTGCCATCATTTAAAAAATAATATGAGATACATCTTATATATAAAATTCTCGTGTCACAATAATAATAATAATAATATTCTTTATTGTACCCAATATAGTAAAAAAAAATAAAAACATACAATTTAGGACGATACAAAAGGCGGCCTTATCGCTAACACAGCGATTTCTTCCAGGCAACCTTAAGGTGAGGAGTTAAAGAGGGGATTAATTAAAATAATAGGTAGGGTGCAAATAAATGTTATTTTAAATACTACGTAATACATAAAATCAAGTGTAAATTTAAGATAATCATAATAAAATAATAAACATACTTAATATAGATATTTATATAGAATTATAAACAAATAATAAACGAAAGGGGAAGAAACTATAGATTAAAATTAAAAACAAAGATAACACAGTTTAAAAAGATTGAAAGCAAGAGCACAAATTTAGGAAGGAAAAACAGTTAGAGTTTAAGGTAATGAGATTTGACAAGATTTTTGAAGGAGTATAAGGATTGGGAGTAACGAATAGAAACAGGGAGGTTTCAAAGACGGATAGCGGATACAGTGAAGGATTTTTTGTAAAAGAAAGTTGAGTCAGAGGGAGTATAGAGAGCAAGATTTTCTGAGGAGCGAAGAGATCGGTCATGGGACAAGTGGAGAAACTGGAAGCGTTGTTTAAGGTAAGGAGGGGCAGTTGGATTAAATAGTAAGCAATAGAGAAGAGATAGAATGTGAGCATTCCGGCGAAGGCGAATTGGGAGCCACTTGAGCTTAGCACGATATTCTGAAACATACTTTCTTAGGTCAAATATAAACCGTATACATAAGTTTTGGAGACGCTCAAGCTTATTTAATTGCTCCTCGGTAATGTCAGGATAACACACATCAGCATAGTCAAGTATTGGTAGGAGGAGGGACTGTGCAAGCGTAATTTTAGTTGGAATGGGTAAAACATTTTTTAGCCTACGTAGCGAGCTCACTGCAGCAAAGAGTTTCCTACTGACCTCTGAGATCTGAGGTATCCATGAAAGGTGTTGGTCCATGTAGATACCCAGATTCTTTGCCTTATTACTATAAGGAATATGCACATCATCCAGTACAATTGGTGGTAAGTTGTGCCAATCAATCCTAGAGGTCAGTCGCGAACTCCCTATAATGATTGCCTGAGACTTAGTAGCATTCAATTTTAAGCCAAAGGCTTTGCTCCAGGTCGAGATGCAATCCAGATCAGCATTAGCAATCTTGATGGCGTTGGGTAAGTTGTTTAGGCAAGCATGATTGTAGATTTGCAAATCATCTGCATATAGATGGTAGAGAGAAGTGAGATGAAGACTAATAGAATTTATGAAAATAGTAAATAGGAGAGGAGGCGACAGTATTCAACCAGTAGGAAAATTTGTCATCAATTTGAACCCGCTGCCGGCGTACATACAAGTAACTATGAAACCAGTCAATAGCCGTCGGAGATATGTAGAGAGAACGCAAGACCCCCAAGAGGATATCGAAATCAACAGCGTTGAACGCATTGCTGAAATCTAACAGCGTCAACACTGTCAGCTGTTGATTTTCCATCCCCATGCGTATGTCATCAGTGATTTTTAGCAATGCAGTAGCCGTGCTATGACCTGGACGGAAACCGGATTGTAAAGGATTAAGTAGAGCATTAGCGGAGAGAAAAGAGCTAAGCTGTTGATGGATAAGGCGCTCAAGGACTTTAGATAGGAAAGGAAATATAGATACGGGTCTAAAATCGCCAAAGTCTGAGGGGTTGGACTTTTTGGGTAAAGGGATGACGTGGGCATCTTTCCAGGTCGAAGGGAAGGAGTGTTTACGGACGGAATTATTTAGAATGGACGTAATGGAAGGGAGAAGTATGTCAAGGAGAGGAATGATCATTTTCCGGCTAATGCAATCACTGCCGACCGCATTTGATGGTATGGAGAGTATTGCCTTCTCGACATCACGATCCGAAAATTGACTAAATGAAAATAAAGGAGAAGTTGGATTGGGAAAATGTGACAGTTGATTTAAAGTTTTTGCTTTTGTTTCGCTATCAATGGAAGACGTTGCGGAAAAGTGACGATTGAAATCGTTTAGGTCGAGATTGTGTGGGAGAGATTTTTTTGGTGATTTCCCAATTCCTAAAGTTTTTAAAAATTTTCAGACCCCACTAGGGTCTTCATTTTGAACAGACTTATGGATATGGCGTCGTTGTAGATCTCTACACATCATATTGCACCGATTTCTTGCGGATTTGTACAATGTTAGTTACCGTACTCCCCCGAAACGGCTTTACCGATTTTCACCAGTTTATGCATATTCAGTAGGTCTGAGAATCCTCTACTTTCTATTTTTCATGCCCCTAAGTGATAAGGGTTGGTCACCCTTAACATTTTTTTATTTATATGGCAACACAACGTTTTCCGGGTTAGCTAGTATAACTTATTTGTACCGTCATTGAAATGATAGTGGCGCCATCTGTCGGAAATTGGTCGTAGTAACTCAGAAGCCTTCGTGGACTTGTGCACAACAACTTTGCTAAAGATCATCACATGATCAAATGCATAGTTTACGATTCTATAAAGGAAATACAGACAAATATTCATTTTGATACAATAAATATAGTTTAAAAAACTAAAAAACACGCTATAACAGAATTAAAAAGCAATAATTGTTGCAATCTACTAACTTTGCGATGAACTTTCTCTAAGGCGTTCGAACAATCTCGCCTCGAAAATCGTTAATCCTGAGGATGTTGATAAGAACAATGGTACAAAATAAAATCGTGTATTGTCATCGGTTTTTGACAATTCTTCAAAAATTTGAATTAAACTGAACAAAGTGGATAGAAATCGGGTTCAAAGATTCCGTTACTTAGTTACATACATACCTACATACATACATACAACCCAAGCTAATAAAAGCGTGTTAATAATATATAGACGAGTGTTTATTAGTGGTAATAGCGCCACCTAGTTGCAAGTAAATAAAGCTTTGTAGTAGCCCATTAAGTGTCAATGCCATCTGGTGGATGACTTGGAAACTAAAAGTCTTGTATCTTTAAGCCGTTTGTCCACTGCACCGCCGCCGAACCGATACCGAAAACGAGATTATTTCGGGCCGATTTTAATATGACGTGACGGCGATAGTTTGTCCACCGCGACCAGTATCGCTCGTTTAATTTAATTCAGCTGTCACGCGTGTGACAGCAGTGTATGGACAAATTCCAATGTGTTTTACATTGTCGGCACATCGGCCCGTCAAAAACTCGGTGTAAATCTAGTGGTCACGCCGATCTACTCGTAATATCGGCGGCCGGGATGACGGTGCTCGGGTGATGGGCGTGCGGTGGACAAGCGGCTATATTAAATGTATGTACGCTACTTCGGCGCCGTCATAATTATCGGTATCGGCTCCGAGACGGAGGCAATGGACAAACGGCGTGAGGTCGTGGTGGTGGTGGAAATATCGGCGGCCGGGATGACGGTGCTCGGGTGACGGACAAGCATCAGGCTGACCGGTCGCCAAGCAAGCGTATGGCATACGGAGGTATTTACTAATTATATAATACATTTTACACCTGTAGGCATACATTAGTAAACATTACTCACTCCTAATAAGAAAATGTATAAAAATTGACAATTTCAATTGACAAAACTAGTTACATTTCATATTTACATACATTTTGTCAAAAATAGTTGTCAAAATCGTATTCGTGTTTGAAAAATATAATAAAAAATGTAGTTTTTACATTATTTACGAATGAAAAGATATTTCTCAGCACGATTTCGTGTTATTTCACCACTTAACTGCGCATGTCGGCATTTTTCTGCGTAAATAACACCATGCCAGCCATTAAACGGCTGACAGAATTGTCAGCCGTTTAAGCCATTTAATGGCTTCCTTCAATTACAGGCGGTGAGATATCTATACTTATGTATGCCTGTAGGTATGTATGTATTATTACTAGCACAGAAGCATTCAAAAGTAGTTATCGGTCAAACCGGTGACATATCTCTTTTATCCCTTCGTAAACATTAAGTTTCTTTTATTTATTTATTTATTTTATTGATCTAATTAGAACGGCCGAGGCCACTTACACTAACTAGACAGATCTAACATACAGACAACTCACAGAACTCCAAGCATACAGACATGATCAGCTTCCAGTCATCAGCAAGCACATCACAGTTCGGATAACTATCCATGAGCGCGTTCAATGTCGCAAGTGTGCGCGGAACAGATGATTTAGCGCGCGACACAGTGCGGGAAGGCGGAACCACAAATAACTTGTGCTTTCGGCTTCGTTGATAATGGTCTGGGACGAATATTCGGCAAAGCTGATTGTGAAGTTCCGGCGCCTCAACAGCATTATGTAAAATCTTGCACATAATTTCAATTTGGTTGAGGTTTCTACGGATAATATAGGAGTAGCAGACGAGCATGCAGTCCACCTGATAGTAAGTGTCTACTGCCGCCCATGGACATCTGCAATCAACCAAAGGTAACATTAGATTCCTACCTGAAGTGGGCCACAGATGCGCCGCTATCCCAGAGGTCTAAGCTGGACCGCTTCGAAAAAGTATGTCTCCCTTACCACACCCTTCAAACCGGAACACAGCAGCGCCTAACACTGCTGTTATTAGGCAGAAATAGGTGTAGCGGTGGTGCTGCCGGAGTCGAACCACAAAGGGTTCTACCACCTTCGAAACTACTGTTAGATCGTTTGCAATACGTACCTTCAAATAGTTATGTATTTTATGTATTTTTTCAACTCTATCTACTATCACTAGCACAGAAGCATTCAAAAGCATTTTTCGTACAAACCAGCAACCTATCTCCCTCATCCCTTCGTAAAAATTAAGTATCACGTCAAATTCACTTTATAACTTTTTTCGGAGTTCGTTTTGCACCGTGTTAATTCGGTTCCCACCCTTCCGGCTCGCAGATATTACCGCGTCATGTTGTATCATCTATTATTCGGTTGCACAAATCATTTAACCCTAGATAAGTGAATAGAATCCGCGGATATTAGCATGTGACGATACTGATAAGAGGAGCGGTAGTTATGTAATATTCATCAACAACCCATTACTGTCCCACTGCTGGGCACTGGTCTCCTCTCAGAATGAGAAGGATAAGCCATAGTCGGCATTATTTCACGTAGATTACACCATGACAACCATTTAAGTCACTTAATGGCTTCCTTCAATTACAAGGCGGTGAGATATCAATAATTATCAATGCTTAGGGATATGAAAAATAGATAGTAGCCGATTCTCAAACCTATTGAACATGCATATAAAATTTGGTGAAAATCGGTAAAGCCGTTTCGGAGGAGTACGGTAACTAACATTGTGACGCGAGAATTTTATATAAAAGATAAATCCGCTAACCGCTACCGCTTCAAACACAAACAAACCCTGCGCTTATCTGTTTCACAGGTCATTTCCCCGCCGTTTTGTCACGCGCCGCAAAATGGCCGCCGTAATGAACGCGGGAACGGTCAAACCTGCGCATCATTACTACGTTAATAATGTTTTTAAAGACGGTTTTATTGATTTACAAATGTTTCCTGTTAATTATATGGGATAATGGCGTTTTATTGGGGATTTTATAGTTAAAGGGTGTAAGGTAAATATTTAATGCGAAGAAACCATCTATGAAAGGGCTTGTTATGGTTTGTTATGAGTACCCCATAGATTAGTAAACATTACTCACTCCTAACAAGAACAAGTAACCAGTTTTGATAATTGAAATAGTTGCGTAAAAAAGTTTTGTCACGTCTCCGTGCTAAAATGTAACGTCTTTCCGTTTCTGCATGATGAGCTTATCTGTAAGTAGCTGTACATTTTAGACTTTATAACTTTAGATGTATAGTTTGTAAGGAAGATGTTATTAATGTACAATTGTAGATAAACCTGAATAAATTAAAAAAAACGAATCCCTAAAATATTTAAAATAATTATTTATTTATTATGTAAAGTACGCAGTATTAGTTATTTTCTCTAAAAATGTTTTTATTTGTCAAGAATTAGAAAAAAGAACTTACAAATAAGCCGTTTGTGGCTTCATTCAATTTCAAGGCGGCGAAGTATCTTTACTAATCTATGGAGTACCCATAGATTAGTAAAGATTACTCACTCCTAACAAGAAAATGTAACCAGGAAATTGTCACTGTCATCTATTTTCGTGTTTGAAAAATATTTAAAAAATGTAGTTTTTTAGATCATTTACGAATGAAACGATATTTCTCCGCATTTTTTCTTTGATTTATGTTTTTGCACTACTTAACTGCGCATGTCGGCATTGTGCCGTGTAAATTACACCATGACAGCCATTAAATGCTTGACAGAACTGTCAGCCTTTTAAGGCATTTAATGGCTTCCTTCAATTACAAGGCGGTGAGATATCGATACTTATCTATGTGAGTACCTATCTATATATTTAAAAAGATAATTCAATGCTTCTTTAACTTTATCGTAACATTAATTTAAATTTATATGGTTCATCCGGGAAGGTACCATTGTCACACTATTTCTAGCGTGAGAGTTCTGCGTTCCTGTAGTGGTATTAAGACGAAATAATAATAGCAGTGTTAAACGCTGCTGTGTTCTGGTTTGAAGACTTACTTTTCCAAGGCATTATTACTTAGGCCTTAGGGGTAGCGGCGCATCTGTGGCCAACCTCAGGTAGGAATCTAAACTTAGTTGATTACAGATGTCTATGAGTGGCAATAGCCACTTACCATCAGGTAAACTGCGTAATCGTTTTGATATTAAAATATTTCTTTTTCATTATTTTTTTTTATTTATTTCTTAGGGATAACAACAGCGTACGCCAATTACAGTTATCCACATATTAACATACATGTAATAAAGTAGACTAAAATTTGATGACTATTACCTACATACAATTGTTTTCAGTATCTTGTATGTAAATCTACACTAATATTATAAAGAGGAAAACTTTGTTTGTTTGTTTGGTTGTAATGAATAGGCCACAGACCTTTAGATATAAGTCTGTGGAATAGGCTCAGAAACTACTGGACCGATTTTAAAAATTCTTTCACCATTCGAAAGCTACATTATCCACGAGTAACATAGGCTATATTTTATATGCTAATATATTTGATAAATAGATTTTGAGGCGGTACAAAGTTTGGCGGATCAGCTAGTGTGTTAATAAATCCGTTCATTATAATATTGTTTTGCGTTATGACGTCACAGATTATGAATAGACTAAATTAATAATAGCCACCCTAACCACAGATTAAATTCCACCATAACTCATAGTTTAAGCGTCCGTCAACCAACGCAGGTGTCCGTCTTACGTCCGCGCTAATCCATGGAGCGGGTTAATTAATTATCTGTCTAAACAGACTGATTTAAATATAGACATGTCACTATTTCTTTTGTCGTCAACTCATTACTGTCCTACCTGGACATGGGTCATGGGTCTTCTCAGTGTTAGAGGGATTAAGTGTATAAGGTTTAGTTTACTGGATTGGTAGACTTTACATACTGGTAGCGCGGTAGATTATGGTCTAAGCCCCTCTTACTTTGAGAGGAGACATGCCCAGCAGTGTGTCGCACGCACGTTTTGATTTCAACCTATTGTGTCTATAGTGAACGATTTACGATGTCATATCTCTGTAGATATGACATCGTATATTGCTCTATGGTGTAAACAATACCTACATTGTGTGGAGACTGTTTAAGTCTATTTTTTACTAATCTTAGTTAATTATAATAGTAAAGATTTTGTATTTATGTAATTTTTAACCTTTCGGTTCTAATTTTTACGGTACTGTGCAGAAGGTGCCTTATTTAATACCAGATATAGTGGACTGATACTTACATTTTTAAATTCAATAAGATAATCGACACTAATATTATAAAGAGGAAAACTTTTGTTCGTTTGTTTGGATGTAATGAATAAGCTCAAAAAGTATTGGACCGATTTTAAAAATTATTTCACCATTCGAAAGCTACATTGTCCACGAGTAACATAGGCTATATTTTATATGAATTATATTTGATAAATAGATTTTGAGGCGGTACAATATTTGCCGGGTCAACTAGTTAAAAATAATTTGCTACTTTCTTAACCATGAACTTAAAAGGTAGAAGCCTTTCTGGTTCGACCCCTGAGGTACCATAGCTACACCTATTATTGTATTATTATATATCTCCGTCCTAAAATGTCCCTATAATATTTAAAATATTTATTTATTTATTACCTACGTAAATTAAACATTCGTTATTTATACATAAACTTTCTCTAAAAATGTTATTTTATTTGTTAAGAAATCAAAAAATAAATGATAAAAGCAATAATTGAGGCAATAAACCATTATTATTATTATTATTATTAAAATCATCCTTTTGTGGCTTCATTCAATTTTAAGGCGATGAAGTATCTTTATATTTTACTTATCAAAGTCATAGATGTATATCAAAGTGCATTACTTAGTCTTCAGGGTCTTCTTAGGTGGGATTTTAAGACTCTATTAAAGTAATGAATTTGGTTACAAATATATCCTCCTAAGTCGCAGACATACTAAACAAAAAGTTGAAAGCCAAACAAAAACAAATGACAAGTCAGTTGCGCGTAAAAAAGCAATGGCGTCGCCTCGCCTGTCGTTGACGGTTGCACAATTTTTCCCGCCAGTGGCAGTGCTGCCAGCCGTGTAATGTACATGTCAAATACAATTCTTACGTGGTTTGAAGATTGATGCTGAAAACGAAAAGCTAACAACAATTATTTTGCTTTCATTTATTATTATAGAAGTAATCTGTAATCAACCCTAGATAGGATCAGATATCTGAGATGGGCTACAAATACGCTGCTGCTCATTCAACCTCAAATAAGAGTAGATTTAATTTAATTACTTGTTTTTTTTTAACAATATAGTGCACAGAACTCCTTGAGGTTTTACTTACTGCATGCTCACTACTAGTTTTTTTTTAATTAAGTTATTTCATAAAGTTAAATGTATATTTCTTTTGGGAATAAATGTCTTTAACCAGAGATTCCTACCTGAGGTTAGATACAGATAACAACTTGCAAACTAAAACACATCAGCTTTTAAACTTACTGTTATTAGGCAGAAATAGGTGTGGCGGTGATGTTGCTGGAGTGGAACCACAAATGGTTCTATCAATCGTATCGTAGGTATAGTCCGCGCCAAACTGCTAGACCGCTCTGAAGTTGTCGCGAGCAGGTGAAGACATACAAGTTGTTATGGCTACACGATTAATTTCTATATTCAGAGCGGACTAGCAGTTTTACGCGGACTATACTTACTTATATAATAAAAATAGCTACTAATAAACTACGATGCTATTATTGCCTCTAGTCGACTAGTGTATTCATGGAAATTCTATAACACAGCATCGCGACGCCATAAATAATGTGTTATCTGTGCGTTCATACACCATTTAGCTGATGCGATGTGGCTGAATGAACTAATAACTTTGGCGACGAAAATATTTGGCGCAATTTTGTTGTTTTTTTTTTGTGTGCCTGGAATAAAGTAATGATTTTGATAGTTAAGTCCATAAAATGTATGAAGGTTTTACGGAAATACATTCACAATATTGGATTAATAAGGAGAAAAATGTTTAAGTAATTATACAATTATAAATATTAATAAGTAAGTAACTGTTTGCCACGTGTTCATTAATTTCGAATACATACAATTTTTAAGCCATTATAATAGTTTTATGAGGTCATCAAGTACTACTAGGGTTGTACCTATATATCCTATGTACCACAAGTACAATTACGGACAACTCTCACGCCCCAGCCATTACGTTTGAGTTGTATTTTTTCTAAACATTCCTCACAAAAGTTGCAAACGCCCGCATGTCCGGATTTCAAATGGTTTTAAAATGTTCGCCTCTACAGGAGCTTTATACCACGTAAAATGTTTTTGATTTTACTCTCACGACGCACATACGAATATTTTGTATTAATGTATCATGCGAAAGTACTATATTAATATTTGAAAAGCATATTAGCATTTTTAAGCATTGTATTACCAATTTAAAAAACTCGTCCTCTTGATCGAGGGGTCCGAGAGTCACATTAAAGGCACGCGCCTATGATTTTTAAAAGTTAGGTATGTGCGTATTAGAAATTAATTATCACTTGCTTAAATGGTGAAGGAAAGCATAGTAAGGAAACCCGCGCACCTGAGAAAACTAAAAAAAAAGTTTTTAGAGGCATATGAAGTGTACCAATTAGCACTTGGCCAGCCGTGGACTATGGCCTAATCCTTTTCGTTCTGAGAGGAGTCCCGTGCCCAGCAGTGGGACAGTAATGGGTTGACAACCCAGTTCTACGTAGCACTGACGATGCCGATATATGTTATAACATGAATGGCCTTGGTAAGAATGTATGTAAAATGTATTTTCTTAAAATTAGCTATTTCCTTTAGTTTTCATGTATATAAGTCATAGATAAGTAAAGATACTTCGCCGCCCTGAAATTGAATGAAGCCACAAACGGCTTATTAGTAAGTTCTTTTTTTGAATTCTTGACAAATAAAAACATTTTTAGAGAAAATTTACGAATAAATACACTACACTACACTACACTTTCTACACTCACAGCCCCACACTAGGATTCCCTGTATCGTGGGTGCTATGGACACACACACAGAGACAAATACACAAACACCCAGACCCAGAAACAGAAATCTAAATTCATCATTTAGAAATCTGTCTGGCCGGGGATCGAACCCGGGACCATCTGCGCGTCAGACCGGCATGGTGACCGCTCCGCCACGCGGGTCGTCCGCTAACTAATACTGCGTCATTTACCTAATAAATAAATAATTATTTCAAATATTTTAGGGACATTTTAGCACGGACACGTGGCAAAACTTTTTTACGCATCTCTTTAATTCTCAAAACTGGGTACATTTTCTTGTTAGGAGTGAGTAATCTTTACTAACCTATGATATAAGTAGTTAATTTTAGATCTTAAGGGTTATTTCTTTATTTTACTTTTATACTTAGTGCCTACTTAGTACAAAAAGTACAATGCCATCAAAAACAATGCTTGTAAAAAGATCCAAGTCTCGCCATTCAATTCTTCTACCGTAAAAAGTCTTGAGATCTATGTAATACCAAGCCGGTAATGTATGCAGTCCCTACTTAAGGGACCTTCTGTCTTAAGGTATTATCTCACTATCTAACCTAACAACATCTCATGGGACCATACCAATTTTAAAAATATTTTATGTTCTAAATAAATTAACGTGGCAATCGTACTGCAAGTCACATTGTGTTTTCATCTTATCATATCGCATCACACAAGTACGATTGCCACGTCAATTTATTTAGAACATAAAATATTTTTAAAATTGGTATGGTCCCATGAGATGTTGTTAGGTTAGATAGTGAGATAATACCTTAAGACAGAAGGTCCCTTAAGTAGGGACTGCATACATTACCGGCTTGGTATTACATAGATCTCAAGACTTTTTACGGTAGAAGAATTGAATGGCGAGACTTGGATCTTTTTACAAGCATTGTTTTTGATGGCATCTCATTCCTTTTTGTAGATATTTCTACTCTTTTCCTTTCCGGTACCTTCCACTAGTTGAATCTCAACAACAGATTTTTTAAAGGCAATTAAATTGTTTAGGTAGTCTTTGTAGTTATGTAAATAATCTTGCCATTCATCATCACTTTCATTCGAACATGACAATAAATTAAATCTAAAAAAGTTACTATTTTGACAACTGAAATTATGCCCGTTATCCTCAGGAAAAACTTCTTCTAAAAACATCTCTACTGATTGTGATTTATTTATTTATTTATTGGGATTTAACGTGTCTTCGTATTAAATAATCGACATCCCTTACTTTCTTCTGAATATCCGACAAAAATCATTGGTAATCTTTCACTGACTTCGTCGGACTCCGGTTTTTGATATAAACCACAGTATTTACTGCTCTTGCTCAAATTAGTTTCAATTTATAATAGACTTCTGACTTCTGAAATGAAATGAAATATTTATTTAATAATGATAACATTCGTTTTAGACTTCTCGCATATACAATAATAGTTCTGTTAGCTGTTTCAGCCACAACAATTTGTTTAGGGGTATACAGTATCGCCTTCTAATGTAGAATTCCATTTGTTGATAAGAAAATATTGAAAGCTCTATTACAAAATGTCGTCCCACCATCTGATCTCATACATTTGTTCGACTTGCTAGTTCCTTTTTCAACACTTTATATTTTTGAAATTTCTTAAAGACTCACTCTTATGTTTTAGAAAATAAACATTCATCGTGTCATTCGAGAATAATAGTCGATAAATAATAACATGTACCTTGAACCGTTGAGTGAACTAGCTTCCATGAGACTACATAAATCTGTATGTACGATCTCCAGTATATCGTTCGTTCGCGTTCAGAGGTTTGGAAATGGTTTCTTACTAGTCGTCATATCCGTCGGTAATGTTCATTATCAAGACCAGTCATAATATTCTTTAAAATTCGCATATATTCCGGATTAATATGGGCTAGTCTTCTATGCCAATATTTATTTGACATTGTCAAATTACATATCGGTGATTTGACAAATTGTATATATACCATTTACGTTGTGGCCAGTTGCGATGATAATATCCATAGAGTTACTAATAGTGCAACCATTTTTCAAGAAATTAACAGTAAATCCTTTTTCAGTAAGTTTACTCACCGCTAACAAATTCATACTTAAAATTATTTATATTAAAAAGGTTTCTTATAATAATTTCCACGTTTTTCCGGGTAGGTACTAACACAAAATAAAAACTAACAGAAGTCAATCTTCATACAAAGTGGGCTGAAGTAACGCACACGTAGACACCACTTACCGACTCGTTATCTCGGGGGGACTCGAGCGCATACGTGCGCGACTGTCAGTTCATTTCTGACACGCGTTTGTAACTGTTTTGTACAAGCAATGGAGCAAAATAAAATACCCTAATTGTGCAATGGACGGTTGTTTAAATTCAACGTTAAACTGTGGATTTTCGTTTTTTTATAGCTATCAATTATCAAGCCACTAGGAGCTGATATTTTTGGTGATCATGGCAAGAATATGTTATAAAGTGGATATCTAAGCTCGATTTATATAACAGTTTCCTATTTCGAATCATTTGAAACGAACTTAACTAAATTTTTGTAATATTGCGTTGAAATGTTACGTACCTAATATTACGTAAGTTGAAAACATGATTTTTTGTTCGTATATATATTGGTTTGTCTTTAATGCCATTTGGTAGGTTTATGTCTAAAACGGATAGGGCAAAAGGAATTGTGTAATTAGGGTAATCCGTTTAGAAGTTATTAGGGATTTTCTATTGTGAACATTGTAATTTTTTATGTGCTTACATATAAAAATTATTTTCATAGACATTTATTTATGCTCAATAAGGCCGAAAGGAGATGTTTCAAAATGTATGGGCTCCCGGCCACCTTTTGTACACTATATTAAAAATTAAGAAAACATGCAAAGAAGGGGGTTAATTTTCTTCAAATCATGTTCGTTTAATTGTTAAAAAACAATAATTTACACTTAAACTTGCAACACAACAGTGCAAAAACATCATGGCGGTAGTGATTACCATAATAATGTCATCTGTCATTCTATTTTAACTTACTATATACATTATATACTTTTTAATATATTTTTTACGCGAATGGGCGTAGATATATAAACATTGTATTATGTGTATTGAGAAACAAGGCCTATATTTGATAAACATTAATTATATTTACTTTCATAAATCTTGACTTAAAACAAACATACCAAAATATGTACTTCTATACCAATTTATTTTAGTTAAAACATTTAAGTGTGTAAATAAAACAACTTTAAGTACACATTTGATCATATTTTACTTACTCTTCACTTAGATACATTATTTATTCATTTTAAATATCTTCCCTTATCAATATTTTCATCCTGTGACGAGCTCAGCCCAAACATCAAACAATGGGCATAATGTGAGCGCAACTACCTACGAGTACGGTTCGTTGCCCAGCGATGCAGTTGCAATAATAACTGATTATTTTGTCATCCCAAGAATGTCCTAGTCTTGCTAATGTAATTATCTAAAAAAGAGAAATGTAAAAATATTAGCTTCTGTAGTTTAAAATTATTTACGATTATTTCACGATTAATACAACAACTGATGTATATTTTACCTGATGATATTGAATCCTTGTCAACACAATCCACAGCGATCGCACGAAAATCACAAGAGTCCATAAAACATAAGCTGGGTAAACAAGTAAGGTAGAATCACTCCATAATCGTAAGCAGCACAGAGCAGAAACATATTCAGGATTAAAATGGAATCTTCTCATCAGTACCTACATATTTATTCAACGTTTACATTGGAGTCCACTATTATAATATGTATATATCCACTTTTACGCATATCAAATTGACAACTTCTTCTTTTTTAATTTGACATGTCACTTACATCTATAAAACCAGATACTATTTAAAAGGTGGTTTTGTTATTATTGTTATAAATAATTAATTAAATTCAGAAATAATGACGGGATACCCAAAACAAAAGCCAGGTTGTAAAGTACTAAGGTAACAATAACTTTACGACAAAAACAGCGAAATACAGAATTACCGACATCCAAAGAGTATAGTAACCTATGTATGGGGTACACATAGGTTCCCGACATCGACAGTTTTGAAAACTTGACATTGACAGTATTCCGCCATTTTTAATATTTCAATGAGGATTGCTTATTTTAAATATTTTTAAACACGAATACTTTAGGTTATCAAAATATATGTGTATTTTTCTTCAATTATACAAATTATTCGTGTTTTTTAGTTATAATGTACATGAGATGGCCGAAAATGAAACATCTCCTTTGCCTAAACACTTGTTTCCTTGGAAACAAACTTATTATTATTTTATAATGCGGTGACAGTTGCTAAACCTCACGACAGTTATTGTATTTTTTGTATGTTACCGTTAGATTGTAGAATACGTTAGCATACACATTAACTAGGCTTAAGATTAGCTAGAAAATATGCAGATTAACTATGTAGTCAAAATTCGAAACATCTTTTCAGACTTATTCTTAGGGCTAAAACACATGCCTTTTTACGACGCGACGACGTATCGTGACACATAGCGACATCGTGCCGCAAAGCGATATTGTTTCGTGAAAATATACAATGTTTGTCGTAAATTCATGACACGACGACGCATCATGGCATGCACGGGTCGACGTCAAGGGGTGAAAATTGATACAATCTCGTTTTGTACTTTAGGTAATGGACAAGCTAATCTGCGTTTTAACTGATTTAGGCACATTAGCCGTAACATCTAGTTTTTTTCTCATGACATTTGTCAGAAATTCGGAATGTTTTTGATATTATATAACTTTTTAGGGTTCCATACCCAAAGGTTAAAACGGAACCCTATTTCTAAGCTGTCCGTTCGTCTGTCTGACATAGAGCTCTATTTCTGGAACCTTAATAGATAGAAATTTAAATTTTTTACGGAATATGTATAATGGCTTTAACAATAAGTACTAAAAGTAAAACGAAAAACTTTCAAATAAAGGAGAGTTGCCATACAAGGACCTTCTTTTTCTTTATAAGAAGGAAATCTTGAAAAGGTACTCGACGACGTGGGAGTGACGCCGGGTTATGTGGGACTTTAGCCGCACTAAAATCCTCCGGTGGCCGTCCTCAACGTTTGTTGGAGAACTCCGGGATCTCCGACTGAACGTAACAGAAGTCCTTTAAGCGCGATGCCTCGATCGAGCTCTGCCCTGGGAGAACAGTTTTCGCTCCTCCTAAACTATCCGGTGTTCACGACGGTATGCGACTACACATACCGCCGTCCTTCCCGGGGACACTTATTGGACGGTTCGAGCTCGCTGTTGCCACTCCCAACTTCGGAAGCCCCCTTGTAGTCGCTTCTTACGACAGGCACGGGATATCGTAACCCTTTTTTAGTCCAGGAACTACAGAGACAAACATATAAGGACCTGCTATTTTTTAGCGTTTTTCATTTGAAATGTTCACAATGCATTATATGGCTGCTATAACATCAATTAGTAAAAATAAAAATAAAATAAACAAATATTTTTGTGGTACGGAACCCTCAGTGTACGAGTTCGATTCGCACTTCACCCATTATTTGAATTGAATTTAAATTGAAGTTGGAATTGAAAACGTCTTTTATCTCGAGAATAAAAACAATTGACGTCGCCTATAATAGTAGGGGAGCCCAAGACGGGATTTCGAGAGTGACTCGAACGCGGCAGATTAAGATATGGGAGATACCTTACATCCTATAGAGTATCTTAAACTATCCATTTGGGGGGTTCAACCAGGGAAGTCCATTAATAAAAAATCGTATTATCTATAGTAGCTTAATTACATGCTGAAAACAATAAATTTATAATCTGATGGTTTGAGGGCGGCGTTAGGGAGTAATAAGGTTGCAAAAAATCTATACCTGGACATACTCGAGTGCGGTATTTTTTTTAATACAAAGGAAATAATGCTAGAAAATATGCACTATCTGATAGCGCCATTTATTAGCATGGATCCCTGGAAAGTAATGGTGTACAACAAACTAAAGGAAAAGGCAAATTTTATGGAAAATACATTATTCTTTATATATTCTCATTCTGTTTTTTTTTTCAAATCGTCAGTATAAAAAACCCCTCCACTAAATCGTCAGATGAAGGGTTATGATAAGTAAAACATCAGCTGGAATTTCCTGTATAATAATCTTACGCCCTCGAGTGTGTCAAGATAACGTTTTTTTTTTGCATTTTCGAAGAGTCACTGACAGTCTTTCGAATCGAATCGTCAGACTTTCGAATGGGGGACTCATCTGGGGTAACTTCATATCCCCTTTGAAAATCTAATGTGCTGGTTACTTTTTTTCCATTTTTACCTCTCGTATGGCTGTCCCCCTATGCAAACCAGCAGATAAACATATTTCCGGCATCAGAGATATATACTCTATCACTAACCTTCCGCGCCTTGAGTATGTCTGACTCTGCTTTTTACATTTTTCGAATCATCTAGAAACTATTTCCACGGTGAAACGAAAAATATCACACAACCTTTTCTTCACTCTAACGTGTAATCTACACAATCGTATACGTCCTATTGACGCTCGAGTTTCTACCCATTTAACATCATGGGCTCCCCTACTACTCGTACATTTCGCGGACAGAAACACAGATTCATTAACTGCAAATATAACTTTGTAATCCTATATAACTTATATAGGATACAAAGTTATTTAATGTAGTTGGTGTATCTAGATAACTGGACAGAAATTGCAAAATATTTTAGTTTTTCCATGAGTTATATACTAAACACTAATTGTACCCTCAATTTCAACCTTCTATGTCTGCTGGAAGTGCCTTAAACTTTTGATGATCGGTCAGTCAGTCAGTGAGTGAGTGACAAAATTACGAACTTTAACTACTTGTAATTCTTAAACTACTGGTTCAAATTGCATGAAATTTTAAATGTACCGTGTCTATACAATGCTTGCTTGGGTCCTGAAAATTCAGGCTTCTAGCTTCATATGCAACGAAGTTACAGGGGGTCAAAAATGGGCCGAATTGCTTCGGGAAAAGTATGGTACGGCCGTGCCGCTTCTTTTGGCTCGACTTGGCGGAGGCACTGCCGTGCCTCCAGATAAGGACAAAAGTAACAGGTGTCCTCCATTAGTACAATGTTGGGACAACGCTAACGCTCGTTTCGTTTGTTGTACTTTTTATTTTTTTTCTAAACTTTTCCCGCGCAACGCAGCCTTCGTCCTTTTTGCGTTTTTCGTACGTAGAACGCGTTTTCATTATGCCATGATATTACAAATAATTAATTACATGAATAATTTATTATCAAAATAAATTAATATAATATGAGTCACTATATCATTATAGCTAGCATGGGATTAAAGTATAGTGGTTCAAATACATTTATTAAGACCCTATTAACATTATCAAGGAGGATGTGGTTGTACGACAATATAAGAAATACTTTAGTTGGTGCCTGCCCAAGGAAACCATAGTTGTATAATAGTTATATTCGTTGCATAACAGTGTGCCTTAGTGTACCTTAAGGTTGAACCCGACCAAGTTAACTGTAATTTTATCTTCTTTTTAAAGATATTTAATAAATAATTGTGAACTTGTGTACTTAAGTAGGGACCAATGTCTATGTGTGCTTTAAACTAATCTGACGCTTCTTATCTAACTACGCCCTTTATTAGTAATAAATAGTGTCTATCTTAGATCGAAATTTGACATCATATTGAGAAATGTATAGTTAAAAAGTTAAACTGAATGTAAGTAGTTAAATAACAGGTAAAATACAAGGCCTATTTTAATTACACAAACTTAAAAGACATCCAATGTCCCACTGTTCTCAACTTCATAATGCTTTATTAAAATAGGTACAATAACGGACAATACGTTGTACCGTGACACAGATTCCATTCAGCCGCATACGTCAGATTCGAACAATGGAAACAAACTCGTGGCGCGACGCGGGAAATATATTTTAAGGGAGTGTCATAAAGCGAGCGAGAAGCAAGTTGTGATTTTGTTTTTGTAGAAAAAAATATTGTTTGAGTTGTACTTTGTGGTTCGACTCCTGTGGTGCCACTTCCACCACCACCTGTTTCTGTTAAAACAGCAGTGTTAAGCGCTGCAGTGTTCTGGTTTGAAGGGTGTGGTTGGGAAACATACTTGTCGGAGGCGTTGCAACTCAGTCCTCAGGGTTTGCGGCGCATTTGTGGCCGATTTCAGGCAGGACTATAATCTTATTTGAGGTTGATTACCATGGGCTGCAGTAGCCACTTACCATCAGGTGGATTGTATGTTCGTTAGCTTCTTCAACATCATATATTAACAATAATTGGCCAAGATAAGTCGAACTCGCATACGGAGGTTTCCGTACCACAAAATTTTCATTTTTATTTTTGACGTGACAACGTCTTATAATTCGATGGAGCCGGCTGCACGCAACAAAAACATGTCTCCTGCGACGTTACCTCGCTCGGAGGCGTTCTATTAAGGCTTGAAGTGCAAGCGAGAACGCGGAACGAGCGACAAACAGGCACAATCGGCCTCCGCATTCGGCAGCGTTCGACATCTATCTTCCTCCTACTTGAGTGAGCGATGCGTCCGCGTGGACAGCTGCTATACAATAATACTTATGAATAATAATTTTGAAGGTGGTAGAACCCTTTGTGGTTCGACTCCGGCGGCACCACAACCACACCTATTTCTACCTAATAACAGCTGTATTAGGCGCTGCTGTGTTCCGTTTAGAAGGGTGTGGTAAGGGACACAGACTTTTTCGAGGCGTTCCAGCTTAGTCCTCAGGGGTAGCGGCGCATCTGTGGCCGACCTCAGGTAGGAATATCTAATCCTATCTGGGGTTGATTACAGATGTCCATGGGCGGCAGTAGCCACTTACCATCAGGTGGACTGCATGCTCGTCTGCTACTCCTATATTATATAAAAAAGCGAATATATCTTATAGCCTTTCGTGATACAAGTGCTTTATCAAATCTCACTGCCTTCCAACAATGTCGCGATTTGAATTATTTGCACGTACAACGGAATGCGCTTTGATTTTTTTGTAAACGCAATTAAAAGTTCGTGAGCGCCATTTTTAACATAAAAATTGTTTATGGATTTTTGGCGGCAAGTTGGTGGTACATTTTTAATATGTCACCTCGGGTGGAATATGTGAAATATTTCGAATTTTATGCTAAAATACGTATGAAATTTAAAGCATTTCGTGATATGAATGCGATGGTACCATATAGCTATTTCTGCCTTATAACTATAGTGTCGTTACACAATACAGAAGCGTTCTTCTGTATTCTGGTTTGAAGTGTTGTAATAATTGTAATAATATGTGAGGGGAGCATAGATAAGTATAGATATCTCACAAATGACAAACAGTCAGCCATTTTTCCATTACATCTCCGACTGTCATGGTGAAATTTATGCGGAACAACGCCGACATGTGCAGTAAAGTGGTGCAAAAACAACACGAAATCGAAGAAATGCGGAGAAATGTTGTTTCATTTGTAAGTAAATGCTCTAAAAACTACATTTTCTTTAATATTTTTCAAACCCGAAAATAGATGATAATGACAATTTCAATTGTCAAAACTGATTACATTTTCTTGTTAGGAGTGAGTAATCTTTACTAATCTATGGAGGGGAGAGATAATAATGATATGTGATTATGGCAAGTGTTTTAATTTAGTCTTAGGGATCGATTACAGATGTTTTTTTATAACATAGCAGTAGCAGACGAGCATGCAGTCCACCTGATCGTAAGTGGCACTGCAGCCCATGGAAATCTGTAATCAACCCTAGATAAGATTCCTACTTGACGTTGGTCACAGATGTGTTGCTGTGATTACCCTTGAGTACCCTAATGAGTTGGAACGCCTCGGATAAGTAAGTTTTACCACACCTTTACAGCGGAACACAGCAGCGCTTAACACTGCTGTTACAGGTGTTACAGTGGTGTCTCCGGCGTCTAACCAGAAAGGATTCTACCACCTTTACCTCAAGAGCAGTGAAGGATCTGAACGTTTTGATTAACTTTATATACAACGAGCTTTGCCCGCGGCTTCGCTCGCGTTACGAAGTAATATTTTCATCCCCTTTTTTATCCCCTTGGGGGTAGAATTGATCAAAATCCTTTCTTAGCGGATGCCTACGTCATAACATCTACCTGCATGCCAAATTTCAGCCCGATCCGTCCAGTGGTTTGGGCTGTGCGTTGATAGATCACTATGTCAGTCTCTCGCCTTTGAGTTATATGTATTTAGATAACAGATTTCTTTGGAGTTAATTACTCATGTCCAATCACTCGTGTCTCGAATGGCAGCGCATTAGCAGTCGTAGTGTGAGACCCTCCAGCTCGCTGACCGACGACTCGAAGAAGGCGGATGTAGATGAGAACCGAATGCAGTGGCACGTCATAACTTATAGGGGAGGCCTAACTTGTCTATGTCACACACACATCATCCCTTGGGGGACATCCATAGGTTCGTAAAGGGGTACAGTACTGTGTACCTACTCGGTATGTCACATACCTTTTTTTTTACAATATAGGAGTAGCAGACGAGCAAATGAAGATGGTAAGTGGATACTGCCGCCCATGGACATCTGTAATCAACCCCAGATAGGATTAGATATTCCTACCTAAGGTTGTCCACAGATGCACCGCTACCCTTGAGGACTAAGCTTCGGAAAAGTATGTCTCCCTTACCACACCCTTCAAAACGGAACGCAGCAGCGCCTAACACTACTGTTATGAGGTAGAAATAGGTGTGGTGGTGGTGCCGCCGGAGTCGAACCACAAAGGGTTCTACCACCTTCCCCTTATTTCTATGTCGTGTCTGTGTGTATTTCTGTATATAAAGACGTTAAGATAGAACTATTTATAGTATTTCCTGTATTGTGGATGCCATAACGACCGGAAGTCAGAGCGAGAACGTAAATTGAAATTGTAGTTTGCTTGGCCGGGGGTCGAACCCAGGAACCTATGAGATTCTGTACCTATCTTATAGTTCCAAGCTTATTAACCAGAGAACTTATCGTTGTTCGTAAATATCTGGTTGAAATATTTGTGGGTAGGCCAAACCAGAAAATAATGAAGTTTATCTGCCTTTATCTGCTGTTTTGGTCTCTCCCATAGATTAGTAAAGATTACTCACTAACCTAACCTAACAAGAAAATGTACACAGTTTTGAGAATTGAAATAGTTGCGTAAAAAAGTTTTGCCAGGTCTCCATGCTAAAATGTCCCTAAAATATTTGAAATAATTATTTATTTATTACGTAAATTACGCAGTATTAGTTATTTATTCGTAAATTTTCTCTAAAAATGTTATTATTTGTCAAGAATTCAAAAAATGAACTTACTAAAATAAGCCGTTTGTGGCTTCATTCAATTTCAAGGTGGCGAAGTATCTTTACTAATCTATGGTCTCTCCATACACCGTGTGTGTAGTTTTCATGACAGAAATAGTATGAAACAAACTGCGAATAGTACGCATGCTTACCTAATCCGGATACAAACTTGCGTAGTACTAAAGCCATAAATAATAAAGGTGGGTTGCATCTAAAGCCCGTTTAAAGTTTGCGTTAAATTTAAATACATATAATAATAACATTCACGGTAGTAATGGAATGTAACCATTGGTTGCATGAATTATTTGAAATTCATTTGTGTCGCCGTCACCACAATTTTTAATCGATGTTGACAGATACGTTACGTAATGTTAAAGTTACAAAATATTATCTTCCCCTAAAGAAATGCTGCTTTCATACGCCTGAGTCGTTGCTTTCATAATTCCTTCAGGACCTACTCAGAACAAATGGTACGGGGTAAAATAAAACAATAAAATCGAATGTAAACCATTTATTTGTAATAACTGTTTATTTCGAACGAACCGAGCTGCAGCGATTGCGTTGCATTAATGTAGAGATATATATAATAATATCCAAAGCTAATTTAAAAACTTTCGTACATTCAAATATCTTCTTCACAATTAAAAAACTACGCGACTAGTACATAGAGCGATATCGCCTTTGGTGTGATATGATCATTAGCGAATTATATTTTAATTATAGCATTCACTGTGAGATAGCCTTTATTTAAATAGATATTAAAATGAATTTGAATGAAATAATGATAATTACGGTAGCTAATGAATTCAAACCGATTCAAAATGTTTGAATTTCAGTGTGTTACTTTTGTATGACGTCACATTTCAGTTTTACTTGAATCGTATCTGTCAGTTTTATATGAAAATACGTGATGCATACTGGCTAACGAAAAAATCTACAATATTTATCTAATTCTATTTTTCGTTTCCAACCAATATATTTCAAATGTAGAATGAAAATCAATACTAATGTGAAGTGAAAAGGCGGGGATATGGTATCAATATTCGGGGATTTATTTTTAATGATCATATCTCACCGGTATATATGACAACACAATAACTTCATTTACCGATGCTTAGAATAAATGCAGCAGTGACCTCGAAAATGTTTCTTAAACTGAAAAAAGAAACAATGGAATTTCTTCCACACCATCAATGTTCATATTTTCTTCATTTCATTGCTATAAATCGTTTTCTTTTAGAATCGATGAGTTTACAACTTGATAGTGTGAAAAATGATATTAAACGAATGTTGATCTTAGCTACGAATCCTTTCTTAAAATATGCATTAATTAATTAAAAATCTTAAGTATAATCTCTTGGTATAATTTGTGGGAGCGAATTAATTCCGACAGATGCTAAGATAATTAAAGAATTTCTAGCATTAACTAATGTTGTACTATGAATTACTTTAATTTTCTTTATAGAGAACCAAATAATCTCTTTAATAAATATTGGTTTTTAAACGATTTTATTTAATGTAGATAGCAACACTGTATATTATGTCATAACTAAGCTGTCACTGCTGCGTTTACTCTAACGAAATTCAAAAACGCTTTTAAAAATCTCGCGTTATTTTAACCGAATAACCTGTGTTGCCATATCCGTTGGTATTATACAGTAAAAAATCTATACATTCCCTTTAAAATGAGAATTACAAATCACAAACTACCGTCTAGTATGTAAATATGATAATTTCGATTACAATGACCTTAGATATACAAATTCTTGGGGCACTTTCGTTAGATCAATCAAATCTAGTGTCGGGTATTAGTGAGTTAATTGGCGAACGAGCATGCAGTCCACCTGACGGCAATGGCAGTACCACTGCACCTGCTAATCTGCCACAGTACAGTCCATCTGATGTCAAGTCTCTGCTCGCTAGACATCCGTCATACATTAGTCGCTGTCTGAGGACTAAGGAACGTCTTGTGTTCTGAAGTTCAACCTGTTGCTACTTGATTCTGAGACGGACAATCAATACAAGTGCGTAGCTAAGATGCAATGAAATTTTTGGAATCAATCATTTGGATTTAAATCCAAAAATTGATACATTGATAACTTTTTAAATAAACAAATGACGTATTAAATACAAATTTACATTGACTAACACCCGTCTTTAATACTCAATCTATCTAACGTTTTGTTTACGATAGATCAAAATTTGTCAAGATCCTCATACTCAATGTCAAATTTTGATCTTTAGTATGCAAAACATTGAAGAGATTAATTTTTAATATTGCCAATAAACATCATCAATTATGAATTAAAATTTCCGATGACAACTAACAGTCATTAATAAGAAATTAATAACATATTTAAAGATAAAAACATCTACCCGCACACTTTAATATATTGAAATTGATCATCTCAGATGTCGGTAGTAGCACAATTTGCGTTTATAACTACCCCCAAAACACGAAAACTACCCTCAATTATTATTTTGTCGTACTGAGCAATGTTACACACAACTTAATCTAAAAACTACGTATTATAATGGTATATATAGGATCTGCCTAGTCTTGTAGAAATTATAACGAAAACAAGAAATAAAATGACTAGAAAGTACTTTTACAGTGTTACATTTGACTATAAATTAGTGACATGATGTTTTAATGAATCACATAGTTTAAAGTTGCGACTTAGTTTCAAATGGGTGATTTGTACATTTCTGTGGTTTTGCCATCAGGCGCAGCAACACATGTGATCGTCTTCAGGTAAGATTTACATGCTATTTAGGTTGTTAGATCACTGTTAGATAGGATAGATTGTCCCTGTAGTTCCGGGAGCAGAATAAGACTACTGTATCCCTTGCCTATCGTAGGAGGCGGCTAAAAGGGCTATCGCGGTCGCGGGCGGCAAGCCTTTGAGCTCAAACCACCTAATAAGCTACCCTGGGTAAACGATCGACGGGGCAGCATGCTTAGAGAACTCAGGTTGGGTTCCTTTAGAGATCACGGTAACCGGGGTGGTTTAGTGCGGTAAGAATCCCACATAATCCCGTGTCGCTCCCACGCACCGGATACCTTTTGAAGGTTTAACACTCGTAAAAAAAGATAGGATGATTACACATACATACCTCATTAATTACTTCTATCATATGATATGAAGCATAAATGAAATCTTTATTTAGGTACTTTAATATATCTGTGAATATATCGCTCGAAGACGTGTCTTTGAAGAGACAGAAATACAGAAAATACTGGGTTCATTGGATTCCTTTGAGATGTCTCGCTTCTCCATAGCGAAACTTTCGTAAGATACGTACTAGATTTTTGACTACTAATAGATTTTTGACGTTTAAGATAAGAACAACGTTGAAAAGTGAATCAGACATCATGCCGGGCATTGTATGGTACGACATAGTGTTGTGATTTATTACTATCATAGATCTCCAAGACTTGTCAATTGAGATGTAATAATAAAAAATATAACAATGAAATGATCAAAAGTTGTGTGTAACATAACTTTCCATGATTTTGAATCAAATCTGTTTTTTTTTGCAAATCTACTCCGCCCGAATCACTAATACCCGACATATAAATCTACTTCAAATTTATAGAAAAAATCTATCCGAATTTCAAAGATCAAACAAGATAAGAGTGAAACATTAAATACAGTTTCTAAGCACCCCTAATTAATATCAGTAGATAAAACACACAATATTTTAATTAACAATTCTTATACTAGGTATATACAGGTCAAACTAATTTAACTCTCGGTTTAACAGGGTTTAGGGCCCGAGAACATGCCGTTGGGTTACCCTAACTAACTAAACGAACTCAAACCTAAACAAACTATATACCAACTTAGTTACAAATTATCAATACGTCCTTTCAGTTGACTAGACTATGACAAACTAAATTTGATATGTTAAAAATAATTCCAACCGATCACACATCGGTCCTTAACAATTTTGGTAACTACCGTCAATTCTGCGATTGTCTATGAGCAGTTCCATTTTCAAAAACTTGTCTATGCGCAAAATTAACGGCAGTCGCACATTTAATTTTATGATCTGTCAAATATGTCAGAATTTTGTGAAAATGTTCTTTTTATCAGATCGTAAAACTAATGCGTCATATGGAATTTAGGACTAAAATCGGTAATGGTGTGATTTAAAGATATTGTCACACAATGAGGCACTGGTCTTACTTTGTATTACAGGGTTGTTTCTACTGAACACTCTTCAGTTATAACTACAAGACTATAATACTCTTATGGTAGTTTTGAAAAAGCACTTTTTCAGACCAAATTTGTTCCAAATGACGCCTCCTGATAGAACTTTGGCAGTATTCGTTCACTATTCAATAAACAGCTAGTTTTGTACCATACATTGTTCAGTGTTACCAGATAAGACAATTACTACCAACTTTCTACCAAAGACAGTAGTGACATCTATTAAAAAACTCAACTGTCATAAAAGGCGGGAAAACTGACAGATCTAAACAAGTGCCTTACACAATCTATGGATACTTACGGAGTAACAAAATCTAGTGCATCCCAGTTTCGTGGGATATCTTAAGAGAACCAAAATTACATAATGGGTGACTAATATTCAGTCTATCATTTATCAAGGAAGACAAGTCAGTAACAATGACATTACAAATGGTTTATAAAATACTTAATTTACTTTGTACTACTACAGAGGGGGTCTCTATTCATTGTCGTCCGTTTACAATAACTTCTAAAATACGCTACAGATGAACTAATTCGATAAAACAAGGTCGAGACCACCATCACATATCAAGTATTCCAACGGGATAAATAAAATTGTACAAAAAATATTGTCTCCATTTCCAAATTACTAATCTTTGGTCCGTTTTCTACTTCTAAAACGCTAGCATTTTCATCGACAAAGCAATTTCATTTTTTTAATTATTTATTTCAAAAAAAGTGAGCTAATAAGGCACAGTACTGTGTCTTAGGGGGTTTCTTAGTTGATATGCCTTCGTTCTAAAACCTCTACTCGATTCTACGGTCCACTACGAGATTTTTAATATAAATTCTTCCAAGCAACTGCCATTACTCCTTTTGATCACATTATTCGTTTACAAAGAAAAAAATCGACTATACCATTCACTACATACTTGAATTTGTTCATAAACCCAGCACCCAAAACCATCTCTATCATCTACTAGACTATATACTGGGATGCACTTCACTAAAAGGTACCTACGGAAAATAAAAAACTAAGCAGCGATGAAAGACAATACTGATAATGACTAGAATCGAAATGATTATGTTATCATGCCGTCTGTTAAGCTCACAAGATCCAGGCTAGGTACTGCCTCTGTAGGGGTGAAAATATTCTCAGTATTGTCTCACCACAGTATAAAGTAGTCTTCCGTCTTCTTCCACCGTCAGCGCCGCCCGGCCGCCGTCATGCACGCCACCAGCCGCTCCCTTATGTCGTCATGCATCTATTTCCAAATGGTCTGATACTCTTCAAACTATCCACAAAATTACTATGGTCTACCAAAAATCTGGGTTTCCCTCAAAACTAACTAAGAAAGAAAAACTGGCGCCCAACGTGGGACCGGAAGCTCATTCTAAACTACGTCGTCAACTGGATTAATTAAAAATGTTTCGAATCTAATGTAATAATATAATGTAAGGTAAAAAGCGATAAATGAAAGATCAGCTGTGTTTTGTGTCACCATTTATTTCTAAATCGACTAAGTGAAGATGAACCATATATAAATTTTATTTGAAGGCTGAAGGAGGCGCGCGGCCCGCACTACTGCGTCCACTAGCTATGGCCGTTACGGCCGAATGTCTATCCACTATGTCTAAAAACGCCTTTTTTGCTAAAACAATATTCTCCATCGAGTATTTTCACACAAAAAAGGCGTATTAGTACCAAGTTACATATACGTATGTCTACATATTATTGCCGGTTCACTATTACAAAACATTCAATATTTGTTTGCGACAGAAGCTAAATAGGGAGGTTCCGTTTGCATAGACTTTTAAGATACAAAATGTTTAGAATTTTTAGAACAGTTCAGATAAGATTAATTCTTACGCTCATTATTAAAAATATCGGCTTTATAAAGCTAATTTTTAGGAATAAACTTAAGTTAGGTGAACAAATTTAAGGAATACCTATAGTAAAACAAAGTTAAATGACGCTACAAAAATTGTGTATCACAAAATTACCGGTATTCACGTATTTTTCCGAAATTACACTTGTCATGCTTATTATAATAGTAAAAACGAAAATTTATAACCTTACTTAAAGTATTTTCTATATATCAAGTAATTTTACTAAAACCTCAAAGAACTGCTTTAAAAATTAAAAATAAAAAGTCACACAAAAACAGTCTATGCTCTGAAACATCATCTGACGCACTTAATAAAATACAGGCTACTGGTACAGCTACAAACCCATACCCTTAACTACAGGTATTCCAATATTATACATAGAAAAAATACCCCTTAAATATTGCACAATAATCACCTATAGCGATTCGTGTGGGTAAAAAAACAGCCCATAACTACAATTCTATTTTATCGTCGATAAATAAATTTTAATCTACCATAAAATGCAATTACAACCAAAATATACAAAAAAACGGAATGTAAGTACAGCCTCTATGTTCCAGTTTAGCTTTCGTAGACACTAGTATGTCGCCCATATTTTTCCGAAAATCGCAATCATTTCGCAAGAAAACCCGAAAATATACTCAAAATATATACAATCATACTGCACTTGGTAATATTTCGGATATATTTTCGAAATAACTCATGAAACGATCGCGATTGCAAAAGATATAAGTGACTGAAAACCAAAAGTCGCCATCATGAGAGACGCCATCTAACTTTTTAAAATACAAATCTAGCGAGAACATGTTCTGCCTTTTTCCATTGCACTGATCGGATACACGCACTGTGAGAGCAACTAGGCCATAACATTTTACTAGCAAAAATCTTCGTTGCCGTTCGGCAGTCGAGCACTGAGCTTAAACAGAAAAACTTATTTAACACTCTCACAGCACGCTCGGGAAAAAGTGTAACGGCCGCACGCCTCAAGCGACGGCGTGAACGCCCTACGTTTAACAAGTTAATCACATACTCTCACTTATCAACAAGAGTCCGTTTATCACGATTTAAAATACATATACCAACACGCTACTGAATACACCGATTCCTATTATACAAAAATATTGTAATATTCCGTTATGTGTGTATAAATCTAACGTACATAGCGCGCGCTGCCGTGCACACGTCCCCACCTAGCATCGAGAGGTGCAATCATATTTTAGACAACTTTATAATACGAATTACAAGTGACTTAGCCGCAGCGCGCGCGTGCTGTTATTATAATAATATAATTAAAGTTATTGCTTTCGGTTAGTCATACTTAATTCACTATTAATATTGGTATGTAAAACTTCAAAATCACTACACTACATGACTACTCTAGCATCTGCCGTACATTTAAAACACACAACATAAATTTAATTTTTTTTTCATTATAACATACTTTATATTATACCAATCCAAAAATTGTATATTAATCCATGTATATATTATAACCTTAGTAATAATTAAGAATATATTTTCCTTTTTTTCACATTGGTCCAGTGTATCCTGGAATCGCGAAAAGCAAGAAGGAACATCACTAGTGTAATGTTGCCGATGCTGTGCTATGGCATATGTGGTGTATGGCACATCACTACTGCGAAGCTTTCTTTCTATAGAATAGAAACATACTACATCTAAGCATAGTATTGAGCAAGATTAAGACTCTGTATTTGATCGAAATTTTCTCCAAAACAACTTTCGAACACTTTAAAAAAAGTAATTAAAAATGACTAGAGAGGAATGTATTTTCTTATGGCAACAAAGTATTAATTTAGCGTCTTAGTTGGCAATGTCCATTATTATTGTCTTATACTTAAGCTACTCTGCGTAACATAGCTGGTTTTATCGATTTGGCAAACACTACTTTTGACTATCTCAACTGACACGCCATCTTGTTTTCAACCATAAGATGGCGTCGATCTACAACTTTCCTGATGCTACGTTGACGCTGTTCTTCGAAAAGGAATCATCACTTGAGCAAATCGAAATATTTTGGCTACGTATTTGGCCGTCTTTGGCAAATTAGATTAAAACCAGGAAGACTGTAGGCCTCAAGCGAAGCGTCACTACAAGGTCTATACTACGTGGCTACGTCTGTAATATTCCTCTCAAAGTCGTCAGACTTCGCGAGGAATACCCTTAATAGCACGTTTCACAACCACCGTGTGGCAAATGCCTGTTGAAAGAATTGACAGTGAAAATTGGAAGATACAAGTTTTGTTCATTTTTACAAGTCCATGCCACCATGCCTTACGCCTACATTGTAGTTCAGAGTCGAGGGTTGTTAGTCACGAGTGTTCAAGACGCATAACTACTGTAATATACATAATACGCATGCCTTCAAGAGCGTACTACTAACTTACCATTCCGCCATCGTCCCCACGCTCAGAGGTTCGCCGCCCGTCGCGGGGCGAAATCGCTCACGCAAAATCATTCGCGCAAATCAATCTACATTCATTATTCAACGTGCACACTAAGCTAGAAGGAGTTGTGAGGAAACAAACCACACCCCGGCAAAGGTACTACCCCGCGCGAAATAAAACACATTTATTGTTCTAATATTATCCATGTAATGACACATTGTGTATCTAGGTGCTCCATTACATACAGTTATGTACGGGCAAAACACGCTAAATAACTACATCTAACCTACGACCGACGCTGGCTGTCGCGGGCCGTAAGGCGCGGACAGCGCGCGTCAGTGTTGCGTCATGAAGATACACTGTGGTTTTAAAGAAAATAAAATATATAAATAAACTTTTGTTAGCTCGCCCGAAGTCCTATCGGCCCGTGAGCGTCAGGACTCCGGACAAATATACATAGGGTATATGAAAAAAAAATTAAGTACATAGTTCAAATCTAGGGCAACTACCGCTGTTATCTAAAACTTTGGCAAGATACCAAGCGGCCGCCCCGGGGTTACTAAAAGTGTAAGACATCACAATCAATAATATTATCAACCATCTAATACTGAAAATTTCAGGAAAAAATGCTAATATACAAAAGGGTGTTATCATTGGGCGAGGCGGTCGGCGTTTCGCGTGTCAAAATAACATTATTCTTTAAGCATAAAAGAAATCGGGGCTTCTTACAACCGAAAATAAATATTAGTCATCAGTTTACTACAACTGTAAACATATCCGTGAAACGAAATAGATATGACAACACTGATGTCAAGTATGCGACACAGATGGCGTTATATACACCGTCAACTACCCGCATTTAGTATTTCCAATATATCTGACACGCAAAACAGGACAATCGCTTGTAATCTCAGGAGGTTTCTAGCCTACTTATATTAAGAATACTGCTAATAATAATAATAAGGGTATGTGTTTACATGTGAATAGCATTCAAAGTGTCTGGCGCGTGGAAAATGTAGACGAAAATAATTGTTAAACTAAAATAAAAAACTTATCTAAATTAAAGAGCTCTCAAATGCGATTAAAATAAATATATTTCATTCAACTATAAAAACACGATTGAATGAGGGTACTTTAAAATTTGTCTTACTCTATTTTTCTACCAATTTAGAGATTTTTATTAATTTATGGCATATTTATTAGCAAAAGTAGTAAAGGTGCCATTTTCTTATGTTGCAATACCACTTGTAAATGAGATTCTATGCCCCCACTACTTCATAAGCCCAGCATTATTTTTTCTTAAGGAAAAGTAAGTACCCACTAAAGATATAACTACCCACTTTAATAAATAAATAATTTATCTTTAAAAATAATGTCAATTGAGTAAAATTTGAATACTGTTTCTGTATTTTTATATACTTTATTACTCGCAATTTTCAGGGGTAATACTATGAAATTTATATTTAGTTTTAAAATCAGACTGCTATTTAGTATAGTTCACACGACAATATTATGGACATCCCATACTTGTCGTAACAAAGTATATAATGTATATATAAAAAATACATATTTCCACGCGCCAGACAGACATACCAAATGTGCCGACCTCAAAAACTGCAAGGGAATGTGATCGACTAAGCTACCGCATGCACTCTGCACTACACAGGCCGCCCGACTTTGCCCAACCTTATATATAACTGAAACACTCACACTAAGTACATTATTGTCTCAATGGCTCTAGTTAATTGAGCGTTTTGTAAAATTCCTTGTAGTTATCCCGAAGAAACGAGTAAACGATGACGTCACTATATGGTAACACCGTATTTTTTAGTTCATTTTAAGTATTTTTGAAACAAATATTGGAAAGACACAAACCCAATTTTGAGTACTGAGTTTGTGCCTACAATAAGTCTTCGGAAATTTTGGTTGGGACTAAAGTGAGGCTAAAGGTAGACTAGACTAGTCTAGACTAGCCTAGAGTATAGTCTAGGGTACGGTAGTCTGAGAAGATACACACTTCCTAGGACACTTTTAAATGTAAGTCTACCGTTTACTCGTTTTAGTCACCCATTAATCACTTCACACATTTTTTTCAACTTCGTTCTTATCAAACATTAACTTTTGAATATGGTATAGGTAATTTAATTTTGGTGTAATTTGAAACTACCCTCTTCATTCCTCATCAAGCCTATCGTTAAATCTGTGAAGTAATTAATGGATGATAACTTCGCAATATGAAATAAAAAGGTTCTTGGGGTAATATAGGAGTTGGTATGAAACCATACGATTGATTGTAATTGTAGGCTCGTTTGGTCATCATTTTGAAAATTGGTAATACGCACGCATAACCCGTACGCAATAATTTGAAAGACGAAAGACATACTTGGTTTACATGTAGAACATTGATGTTTAAATAGGTATATTACTCACTCTTTTAAGAGCCTTTCAAAAATTGAAAATAACTTTTTTGGTTTGTACAAAAACTTTTCTTGCTCAGACGGATTTGAGAAATGCTGATGATGTCGTCAATTTTAATAAATATGACAAATTGAACCTACCTACAATCATACAGTTTTATTCGACTCTGTTACAACCCCAACCAACTTATTTCTGTTTTAAATTCAATGTTTTGAGACTTTGAACGACATTTCAATCGTTAGCTAATTTTAATTGCTTTCTGTATGTCATTAAGTACATGACAGAGACTTAGTCCCCGAAAGATCCACTTAAACCTAGGAATTGCACAAACACAACCATCAATCGTCTTTTAAATATTTTAGATTATTATCATAATTATAGTATTAATACTTTTCTAATCACAGAGTATACCATTTCGAGTATTGCTTGCAAGATACACTATACTAATCAGAAAAAAGTTAAGTACGTTACCTTACGACATAAAGTTCGAATAGCACAAAATAACTAAAACTCAAAATTACAGATATGTTTCGCAGGAAAATATAGCATTATATCGAATCTGAAATTCAAATTGGGCTCCTTCGATTTGCTAAAAAAAGGTTCTTTTCCGTTAAAATTTGAATAAACATTTTGTTTAATGGCAAAGAAATTTACATCGAGAAAAGATTTTAACTTCCTTCATCGAATTTCGATACTGAGACAAGCAAAGAAGCCCTTATTTTTACAATACGAACTACCGTCACAAAAAGTCATAAAAACTTACCTTTTCGTGTAAAAAAAAATATATAAAAAATACGTAAGTATACATTACAATATGAGAAATCGCAATAGATTAGTCAATAGTCGACGAAATCAGGCCCAAACCGATATTAATACTAAGAATATAGTGACATACATATTTTGGCGCCCACCGTGGGGCCGGGCCGAGCAAAGTCGGGCGGCGGTTTCTATGGCGGCTTAATACTTAGCTTATTGTCTTCAGAAACTCTGGGTGTTAGTGCGCATTCCCTGATAATTGCTAAACTAATTAAACGTACTCACTAAAATCGCCCGTATGGTGCCAGCTGCGCGGTTACGCTGCCAAATCTAGATGTACCCTCCATTTCAGTTGTTTCAAAGCTTTATTAGGGTATTCGCGATTTTTCTGGATAACATCAATCGCACATTCCTATATAACTTATTCCTCACGGAATTATATAGAAAATTGAATCGTATGGCACACGCCTACCGCTTAGCTTCAACCAATTGAATGGAAATTGGATTTTGTCTTTTCTGACGTATAGCCTCTTAGTAACTCATTCAAATACAAAGAATCATATATAAAACAATGTTTCAAACACTACACATACGTAGAATCGAAGTAATTGCACACAGAAATACTTATAATACAGATAAAACTAATATAATCAAACCATTTCAATTTACAATCAAATCTACGACACACTGCCCACACCACACTACCCACAAATTTTCAAAGACAAAATCCAACTACGGTAGACCTGCGGTAACCCGACAATCTTTTGTAATACGGGGTCATGATAAATTTGATTAAGTTGACTGTAGATTACCACTGTAAGAGTTTTTGAGAAAACACAGTATTTATGAAATTATTGCCATGAATCTAACGCCAGTGGTGGATCCAGGGGCTAGGGACCAGGTGAGAGTCTAAGGCTCTTAAGCGTCCATCTTTTTGGACAATTATTACACCATCAAGGAAACCCCAAGCATCAAAGTCTACTTTGGTTGAGTCAAGTTCCCAAAACAAACCCTGGATCCCCCACTAAGCATCTTAGTCAACACGTTACGTCACATAACCGGCTATAACTAGTTCTAAACTTCGGATTACCGCGGGACCACCGCACCACTCATCTTCGGGCATCTATATTCTACATTTCATACATAAATGGCATGTAATGATTGCTTCGAGTTAGATATGTATGAGAGTGTGAGCGAAACGGGCGACGCCGGGTGACGCGCGGCGTCCAGTGACGTCATGGCCGCCTACGTCGCAGCGTATCGATAGCGTCGGCCTGGCGGCGTTTTAGGGTTGGCGTGTTTATTCTTTCTTTTTGGAAATTTTCCAGTTGTAAATAGTATTGACAGCCAGTATTCTGAGCGTCAATATTGGATTTTTTCTTCTATATTGATTTTTCAATTATGAAAAGTTTTCACTGGGTTTTTGTAAAGAGTTGCCGTAAGTAAGTATCATAAGTACTTAAATTGATATTTTATTTTTTAATTTATTATTCCGAAATATTGAATTTGCCATTTTATTATTGTGTTTATTTATTTATTTGAATCTATACTTAATGGCGCGTTTGTGAAAACAAATCTGAGGGTATTTTTAGATTAGGACGAAGTTACGTGCCCCGTTGTAACACATAATTTAGTTTTACTATTTACTCTCATATATTGGTCGTATGTATACAAAGAGGTAAAACTTCTAACATACATACATACACACACGCTTTTTTGCTTAAATATAACGATGTGTATGTTTAATATGACCAATATAAAAGTAGCCAGCCCTGATAAATGTTATTCTATTCTCTCGACAACTCAGCGTTTAAGAGTGGTGGGGGTACGTGGAGGTGGGAGGTTCTATATAAATTGCCACCCACTTCTGTCAAAATTACGTTTGTATATTGTAACATTCATTCCTATTTCAGGGTGGGTTAATTAATTCTATATATTTATGGCATATTTATTTGTAGGGAATGAAAATATATGATAACTTATTCGGTGTTGACTTCACATATATCTTTTTTTATGTTCCTCGGTAGATTTTCTTTTGTTTTTTTTTATTACTATTGACAAGTTTTTATTCATATTAAATTCGAATGTATATGATTATGATCTAATTTTGAGCACTATCTATATAGAATGGGCTGAGTATTGTAATAAATTAATTATAGTAATTTATTTTTAGTTTTTTTATTCACTATACCGGTGGGTTAAATTTTAATTTACACAATCATTTTTCATCGTACAACTTGGTTCATGCACTACCGTGTGTCATTTATAGGGGGATATTATTAAAATTTATTTTAAATCGAATCTAAAATATTTTTAGACTAATCTGTATGTAAAATCATTGGGAATTTTAAAGTTTTAAATTACTCAAGACCCGCTTGAGATTTCACATGAAATATAACACCTATTTTTTTTATAATATCTATATTTTATATTCTAGCACTGGGATTTATAAACGTAACTGTCATTTTGACATTCCGCCATTTTGAAATTAAATTCACGATACGCTAACGACACAAGAAAGACACAATATCAAAATTGGAAGGACGCGTTTTGGCACAATTTAATATTAAACTGTTCAAAAAATGGCACGAAAATATAATACTGATACGAGACGTATTATCATTTAAAATTGCAAAGCACAGATTAAACAGAACAGGGGGGCGTTCGCGCGTCACCCGGCGTCCACAGACCGCATAGAGTATGTTTACTTTCCAAATTAAATAATATAAAAAATACAGAACTGCTATGAGATTCATTATTGCGTACACTTCGCGAGTATATCAATTATAATTATCAATCAATATTGCCAACGTTCGTGCACTATCTAGACTACTATTACAAATCCAAGACAAATAATAATAAGAAATTAGTTTTTTTTATAGTTCAAACTAAATTATCTGAGATCTTCGCCTTATATTTAACTTTAAAAAAAAAAAACGAAATGCGTATCTTTGCTTCGGGGCCCGCTTTGGGCCTAGTATTGCTTGTCGAGAAAAAAAAACGTTGACTTAACCTAAGTCGTTGAGCGGAACACCAAACGTTCCGAATACTGATCGAGCAGACCACACGACGCGGCAAGACGAGCGCTAAATCCGAAAGAGTGTAGGAACTGTTAGAAAAAAAAGCTGCGAGCGAATCTGACCACGGAGGTATTATACATGTCGAGACCGAATCCGACTAGTCGACTTCCCGTCGGCGCATACGTCACTTCAAAAGTCGGTTCAATCGGGACACGTATAACACCTTCGACCTCTAGCGGGACGTGAGTCCGCTTAGATGTACATCGGGAGTCCGTACATCGCGCCCCAGTCGACGCCCTGGAAGGACGACATGTCGACGCCGGCGAGCGAGTACGCCGCCCCGAACTGGGGCAGCGCGGGGGCGGGCGCGGGGGCGGGCGGCGCCACCAGCGCGGTGCTCGCGGCCGCCGGCAGCGCGTACGGCGCGTACCGGTACGCGTGAGCACCCACAGTCGGCACAGCACCCACACCCCCAGCCGCATACACCAACCCACGCCCAGGTCGCAACACCAACCGCTTCCCCAACGCCAACGGCGCCGCCGCAACAGCTTCCTTAGGCTGCGCACGCTTACACTCCACCTTCTTATTCTTAATAGTGTGGAAGTGTATGTCACATACGCGCTCGACCGCCTCCTCCGAGTGGAAAGTCACGAAACCGAAGCCGCGGTGGCGTTTCGTCTGTTGATCCATCAGCATCACCGCGTCCTCGACGAGGCCGAATTGAGTGAAGTAGGCGCGAACCTCCTCCGCGGAGGTGTCCTGCCCGACCCCGCCGACGAATATCTTCTTGGTTTTCGCGGGGCGGGGGGCAGATTTGGGCGTCGCGTGCTTGGGATCGATGCGTTTGCCGTCGAGCGTGTGGACGGGCATGGCGAGCACCTTGTCCACGGAGGCCGCCTCCTGGAACGTGATGAAGCCGAAGCCGCGCGAGCGCTGCGCGCGGCGAACACTCAGTATATGAAGCGCTTTGAGCTTTTTGTTGCAAACATTGTTGCCACATATAAAAATCGCTATGATTGTCATTCAATTCAATTTAGTTTATTTGCAAGAACATAGTGGTATACATGGATCTTAAATTTAACATATTTTCTTATGTACTACCCATTCGGGTGTACAAAACAAAAGGTACATTTTCACCATTGTATCTTTACAACTTCAGTATTTAACTCTGTTTTAAGAAAAATATAAAAAGACCTAATGAATATGAAATTAAGAAAAGTCTATTTAAAATTATAGAAATGAAATGACAAAAATAATTGAAATTTAAACAACATAGCGATTTTTGTACACGCAACCACAACAAGATAAAGGGATGATAGATAATCAAAATGGAGATAAGGATGTACCATTTCAAATACTATCCAACCATTGGCCATTTACATTTAAAAAAATACTAAAATATCGCTTAATGATAATAATAAAAATAGCCACTGATCAGACTAAAAACCACACATTAAAAAATCAATAAATATTCGATTCCCAACGCTACATCTTTCCCACCAATCTTACTGTATGTCCTAAATGATCGAATATATTTGCAATTAGTGAATATGTATGTAGTTTCAAACATTACTGGTGTATCTATAAGTATATGTTAGGTGTTCTTAAATAATATGCACACAAGGAATATTGGAGCTAACTTGGCGTTCGCACTGCCGAGTCCCCAGCCTCTAATAGCAGTGTTGTGTTCTGCTTAAAAAGTATTAAGGCGTTGATTGTAAGTAATTATTACAATTTATTTTTTCATGGGTGTCATAGAAATAAATACCCAGACTGTAGACCCAGACAAATACATTTAGAGGGCCTGGTCGGGAACGAACCCGGTACCTTCTGAACATATTGGTGTGACCCCTGTACTATATTACACGTCGACGTATATCCTATAAGGTATATATAAGGTACTTCATGAGCAATGTTAATTTAGTTTGATTTCTGTATCAAATGTGCGACATTTAATTGAATTTCCTCTCGATTATGACGATTTAGGGAATTATGACATGGGTCTCGTACAAAAGGAGCTCTCCTTCAAAACCAGAATTACGATTACCAACTCCCCTGGTATTGCAAATGATCATAGGCGACGGCTATTCCTTTACGTCTGCCTTTTTACCAATTTTAAAAAAGTACATTAAATATATACTTTGATCAAACTAAACTATTTTATGTTCTACTTCTTAAAACCTAATTATTTCTATGAGATAAAACACGAGTTTCCCCAAAACTAAGATAGAACGCATGCGTCCACACTTTTTCAAGCAGAACACAGCAGCGTCTAAAAAGGAATATAGACTTGACAGTGGTACCATTTCAGACCCCAAAATTATACTTTATACTGTACTTATACTACTATTTAAACTTTCATGTACTTATATGGGAAATTTGCCTAAAAAGTGATGATTTTTCAACCAAGTTGGGTGAATAATTTTTTTTTGAAAAACTAGATACAAAATTTTGTTAATTACAAAATGGTTGATAAATGATTTAACAAACTTACAGTTCATGCGATTGAAATGTTATTGTAATACTCAAATTTCAATTAAAACGTATGTTTTACTCATTAGCAATAATTCTTTACCATATCCTACTAAGCAATGTTACCAGACCCTTAAAAATCTACCAATTTTTGAGCTTTCTCAGTCTCGCCATTCTATTTTACAAACTATACTTTCAAACTAATTCCAAAGTGACTCCTCAATAAGCTATTCAATTTTCAGTATCCAAAAAAATACATTTAGCTAACTAATTAGTTAAAAACAGAACACGAGACAGTATAAAGAATTTTCCATTAATGTTGCCATGTTACGAAATAAAATTTCTACCAAAAAATACTGGTAAAATACAACTAAAAAAACATTTGATTTAAAAATACCATATATAACTACCATTTTCCATTATTTTTAACACGCTTTTATTAGCTTGGGTTGTATGTATGTATTTAACTACGAACGGAATCTTTGTACCCGATTTCTATCCACTGTTAACGTTCAGTTTAATTCAAAATTTTGAAGAATTATCAAAAAACCGATGACAATACACGATTTTAATAATTTTGTATCATTGCCCTCATCAACATCCGCAGAATTAACGATTATCGAGGCGAGATTGTTCGAGCGCCTTAGAGAAAGTTCATTGCAAAGTTACTAGATTGCAAACAATTAATATACTTTTTAGTTGATTTTGTCATAAAAGCGTGTTTTTTTAGTTTTTCAAAGTGTATTTTTGTTTTTTTAGCATGGCAACACCATTATGAGGGTAATCTACTAAAGAAGTGTTAGATGTTTGAAAAGAGCCGGTACAATACTGTTAATCAAATTTACCGAAGTTAGTTGTCTAGCATGCCTCCACTATGGACTTCAGTGTACGTACATACCTACGTTATATTTATTATATATAAAGATAGTTATTTCAACCATAGCCCAACTATTATAATACTTTTTATTGCGCTGTGAACAAAAATATAAGAAAAATAAAAAAAATATCATATATATTTTCTATATTTAAATTTAAAGGTGATAGAACTTTTATGCCTTTTTTAAAGGGAGTAGCAGGCGAGCATGCAGTTCAGCTGATGGTAAGTGACTACTGCCGTATGGACATCTGTAATCAACCCCAGATAGAATTATAATTCCTATACTACCTGAGGTCGCTCACACATAATGCTTTCTACACTCATAGCACCATAATATAATTCCATGTCATGTACACACACACAAAGACAAATACACAAACACCCAGACCCAGGACAGAAATCTAAATTCATCATTTAGACTACTGGCTACCCGGTAATCGAACCCAGGACCCACTGCGTGTTAGACCAGTATGGTGACTGCTTCACCACGTGTTTTTTTTATAATATAAGAGCAGCAGATGATGCAGTCCACCTGATGGTAAGTGACTACTGCCGCTCATGAAACGGGTCTATACAGATGGATCGCAACCCCTAAGGACTAAGCTGGAACGCCTCAGATAAGTACGTCTCCCTTACCACACTTCAAACCAGAACACAGCAGCGCTACACTGCTGTTATAACAGAAACAGGTGTGGCGGTAGTGCCGCCCGAGTCGAACCACAAACTTTTTTTTTGTTTATAATATAGGAGTAGCAGACGAGCATGCAGTCCACCTGATGGTAAGTGGCTACTGCCGCCCATGGACATCTATAATCAACCTCAGATAGGATTAGATATTCCTACCTGAGGTGGGCCACAGATGCGCCGCTACCCCTAAGGACTAAGCTGGAACGCCTCGGATAAGTATGTCTCTTACCACACTTCAAACTCACACAGCAGCGCTAACACTGCTGTTATAACAGAAACAGGTGTAGCGGTGGTGCCGCCGGAGTCGAACCACAAAGGGTTCTACCACCTTAAAAATTCTATCACCAAACACATATAAAAATGAGTTTAATCAACTTTAAAACACTTTATATAGTTAAAAAAACTAAATATTTTTGTCCACAACACATCAACTTCACATTTTCAAAGTGAGTAAGTATCCTACATCTATTTAAATTATTTTCCAATCCAATTTCGAAATAATCACTGACCGATAGTGGACCTCGCTGCCGACGATCCCTATATTGCTGTCTCAGAAGAAACATTTTAATATATTTATACTCTTATACCTAATATATGAGTACAACACTTTGAGTAACTTACTCACTTACAACTTTTTCTTACAAAACACGCATAACTTGTGCAGATCTCAATTGATTAAGGAAATTAAGCAACATCGAGCACAGTCAATAGTTGAATAGGTGACCGTCGGTGGCAAAATTTCATACGCGCTTCTATTTCGGATAGTACGTAAAGACGTCGGTCCCGACTATAACTTGTCATTCAATTTGCATTTAAAAAAACCGTAGCAAAAAAGACTACTTGTGTGGCCACTAGCGGTCACCCATCCAACTACAGAGCACCTGATGTCGCTTCCTTTTATAAACCTTACAAGATTTACACAAGCAAAAGTTTTGATATCAAATTTTTTATTCAATATAGGTTCTTCACAGAGCACTTTTTGAATGTCAATACAACTACCACCACTTCACAAGGTGTTTCGTTATGGAGAAGAAGCTTACTTATTATTATATATAGTAGTATAATATAGTATTACTATATTAAATAATATCAATTACAAAGTTACTCCAAGTTTTGCAGTATACTTAAAAAAAAATCATAAAGTTATTATATATTGCTAGTAAATTGAGAAATTGTAAAATAATATTACATATATAATTAAAGATGGTGAAAGAGCCTTTTAAATAAATCTACAAGAGATGGCGCCACATGTTCCAGAATCACGCTATTGAAGTTATCCAAACATCTTGTTAAAACTGACATTTAGTAAAGAGGCTAGCCTGTTCATTAAACGGCGAATTTATACAAAGTAAATTGAGAATAGGGAAATCTGACATATTATTATGCAATATAGAATATGTATTTATCATACAATTTTATTGGTATTTTATCAACCACAAAACATTTGAAATTAAGACAACAGTTTCGAGTTTAAACTCCCTTTGGTTCAGACATATAAATGGGGTTTGCTTTTTTTCAACCTATGGGAATGTAGTCTAGAATCCCTTTTTTAGGGTTCCATAATAACATTGAAGAATTAGTTAGTTAAGGATTAGTTTGACAATGTATGAAAAAATAATATGTATTTTGTTCAAAATTGTCGTTTTCCTTCAGTTTGTCATATATTATTCCTTTCCAAAATTTGATCCTTATAAGCGAGACTATCCAATGATGGAATAATACTGTTTTTTTTTCAAAATGAGCCACTTCGATTCTCGGCTAGATATATTAAATAAAATTTGAATGATACAGTTTCATTTTTTATCAAAATCGACCTTGTAACTCCTTTCAGCATTTCTCACTAATCCTTATAGTTCCAGATTTGGCCCTGAAGGTCCATTTGAAAAATTTACTGTATATACTAAAAACAAAACCAGCTTGTCTCAGGCCCTTCCACCACCACATTCCCCCATCTCACCTGTGTGACGGGATCCTTCATGATCAGCACATCGGTGACAGCGCCGAACATCGCGAAGTACTCCCGCAGCTTCTCCGAGCTGGTCTGCCAACTGAGGCCGCCGACGAAGAGCTTGGAGGGCGACGGGGAGGTGGTCCCTGTGCCCGTCGGTACCGGTGTCGAGCGGCCTGATGATGGAGACGTTTCTGTGTGTGAAATGTTGTTAATTTAAGCATTTTTGTAGTTTAAATTTTAACAAGTTTGCTTGTGTATACTATAGTCTGCGCCAAACTGCTAGTCCGCACTGAAGTTGTTGCGTACAACTACAAGTATATATTCGGTAGCAACGTAAGGGTATACTAACGCAGCCATTTGTGGGCGAGAACAGGCATTGGATGGGTGCTATGAGGGGTCCCGGGCTGTCTTCATCCCGCTAATATCTACAATTTGTTATTTGACGTGACTCATTTCTATATTGAGAGAGGACTAGCAGTTTGGCGCAAACTATACCAATGTATATGATGATGATGATGAGTTTAAACAGGATATTTAATGAATTTGTTTAAATTGTTGTGTGTGAAAAAGTGAGTATTCAAACAAGACTCTTTGATTAATAAATAACAAATGGTGTGTGAAAATGTGTAAAATAAAATAAGTGTTTGTTTTATAAATAAAATTGTGTGGTACAATGTAGCCCCAGCTCCACACTACGAAGGTTGTAGAATAGTTTGGGGCAACCGAACCACCAACCCACCTATTTCTGATAAAACAGCAGTGTTAAGCTGTGTTCTGGTTTCAAGGGTTTGTTAAGGGAGACATACTTATCAAGAATTCCATCTTAATCCTCAAGGATAGCAATGCATCTGTGATCTACTCCAAGTAGGAATCTAATCTTATCTGGGGTTGACCACAATCCATTGGAGGCAGTATCCACTTACCGTAAGGTAGAATGCAATCATCATAATCATAGAATCAGATGGTACAGTTTGCAACAAATATTGTATTGTATATTTTCTCATATACAATTATGGATCGTATATAAAATTAGTGTTATTGATTGAGATAAGATTCATATACAATACAATACATTAATAAATATGAATAAAATTAAAGGCTAAAAGGCATTCAAAATATTAACTTTTCACTGAAAATTGTATTTATATGCCATAGATTTGCAAAGATTACTTACTTACTCCTTTCAAGAAAAGGTAACCGGTTTTGAGAATTGAAATAGTTTTGCCACATCTCCGTGCTAAAATATCCCTAAAATATTTAACATACTTATTTATTTACTATGTCAATTACGCAGTATTACTAATTTATTCATAAATTTTCTCTAAAAATGTTTTTATTTGTCAAGAATTCAAAAAAATAACTGACAAACCAGCCTTTTTATGGTTCATTTAATTTCAAGGCGGCAAAGTAGGTATCTATATTTATCAAAGCTACATCCAAGCTTGGGTAAAAACTGAAACACATAGATTAGTAAAGATACTTCGCCGCCTTGAAATTGAATGAAGTCACAAACAGCTTATTAGTAAGTTCTTTTTTTTAATTCTTGACAAATAAAAACACTTTTAAAGAAAATTTACGAATAAATAACTAATACTGTGTAATTTATATAATAAATAAATGATTATTTAAAATATTTTAGGGACATTTTAGCACGGCCATGTGGCAAAACTATTTGATGGCTCAATTTCAATTTTCAAAACTAGGTGCATTTTCTTGTTAGGAGTGAGTAATCCTTATTAAATCTATGGTTAAACACTTTAACAACCCAGGTTCGAGATCAACTCAAACAAAACTGTTTGGATCACTACTTTCAATAAAAGTGATTTTCCAAGAAACTTAGAATTAGTCAATGGAATTAGTATAATAACTTGAAATTGCATTAGCACAGATTTACAAATGCGCGGGAAATCAAAACTAAGTCACTACGATAGCTTAAATTTAAGAAAAAAAAACCGTTTTACCCTTACTTATCTGTTGCACCGCGATTTGCTGCTGTTGCTGATGGGCGGCAGCGGTCGCCGCAGCGTGGGCCGCTGCTTGGGCGCTCAGCACATGAGCAGTCAGCTCGCCACCCACTAATCCACCATCCAGCACCTCCACACCGCCCAGCGCGCCGCTGGAATACACCATCATCTTTACAACTCACTCACCAACTGACGCGGTTCAAACGAAACTAGTGACGCTTTCACTCGATTTACAAGCGACTTTTGTTTTTAATTTTTTTACTAACGGCCAGTATTATGAATTAAAAACAAAAATAAATATTATTAATACACAAAAAGCATTACAGGTTAAACAGCGCAATCATTCTTCATTAATTCAAACTACTTTACGTTAAATTAAACAATGTTATTTTAAAGTTTATTATGTTGAGAATAAATTGAACAATTTAAAATTCAAAACAATACTTTTTTTCAGTTTTTCACTGTCACTGACACCTGTCAAACATTAACAATATTAACATAGACACAATAACAGAACGTAAATTGTTACGTGAAGTAAAATTATTTTGCATAATGTCACAAATAATAAAAAATGAATAAACTATTTTCAACAACCTGTTTTAACCCCTTTGTAAAACGACACACGACCGCATCGAGTTAAGATATTGAGTACAATAAATACTTGTTCCTTATAACAAAAGTTGTGTCATTTCAAGTTGGCATTGTAATTGTAACAAAAGTGTCCGTTCTACTTTAACTTAAAGAGTCTTTAGAAGTTTGCTCATTATTTGGCGAGTCTCATTTCTTCGGATAACGTAACTTTGGATCCAACTGCAAACTAAATATCGAATAATACGATACTTTCACAATCAGTTTTCTTAAGAATTTTTTGTCCTTTTTAGTCGTCTAACTATTTTCAATACCTACTTCTATACAGTAAAGTCAGTGACTGTATCAATGATCAACTGTTCAATTTAAATGAAAATCGAAAAGCAAAAAATGTTTTAAAAATATCTTTGTTATTTTAGGTTGTAACTTATTTTTTTAATGAATTTAGATGGGATTTACTCAGTAATAGAAGATTTTACTCAAAAAATCACGCACGACGTGGTATACAATCAGCATTTTTTCAAAAAATCCAGGCAAACTTTTATGTAGTACGACAAATTTTCATAACATATAAATGCACCACTGCACATTTAAATTAAGAACAGGAAACGCGTGTAATATTTTATGGCTACAGTCTTTCAAAATTTATATTTCATCATCATCTACACAGCACTGTCCCAATGTTGGCTACATCCCCTCTTAAAAAAACGAGGGAGAGGCCACGTTCCAACCACTATGCTATCACAGCTTCTATTTTATGGTAAAAATAAATGTGCCAGCAGTGCTTCCGTAGTCAAACTAAAAAGTGCCACCGCTTGTCTTATTTAAATGTAAGTAGACCAAGATATGGAGGTAAGTATATTCCATGTCACGAGTATGTAAATCAGTTCTATTTTTGAAGCTTGAGACCTGTTTACACACATATGCATAAAGTTTAGATTATTTTACTTAAAATACTGCTGCAGTGGTAAGAACGGCATAAATTTGCTGCTCCTTTGCAAATGTAAGTCATACTGCTAACAAAAAAATAAGAATGTTTAGAACATGGGAGTAGCTACAGCTGTAGCAATTTGTTCTTGTCCTATGCTAAGAGGGGTGGTCCGAAATAATTTTGAAAAATGTTTCGTTTCTCGGTATAGAAGGCTGTTTGAATTCGGAGTCGAATTAAGAAAGGTTCTACCATTTTGAATAGCTTAATGAAGTACCATCATCAACCATTTACTCCTCCAGTACTTAGCGCGAGATGCTTCGCAGTATACGAAAAATAGGCAACAACATCAACACGCTCATATGATTGAAATTCTATAAATGTATAACAAAAATAAGTGAAACCTAAACATAGTAGCGAAAACTCAGTGATGACATCATCTGGAACCGTTTCATTACTCCCTCTAATTGTTACGCGGCGTGACTATAATAAAAAATCAATAAAAGTTTATATACAATTGAGTTCAACGAACTCTGTACTTTTATATCCATTCTGAACACAGAACAAGTCTAGTACAAGAACTTATGTGATATAGACTGGCGTTGGTATGGAATAGAAAACCGGAAAACCTTTTATTTTGTTGAAAATGAACTTATCCTTCCAGCTGCTCCACAAAAATTACCCTCTGAGTTGCGCATTCCATCTCAGATGCGTCTCTTTCTAACACGCAGCTTCATGCATAAGAAATCTCACATGTCCTCCCCTCTTCGCTACTGTATCTCGTTCATGTACAAAGGGGTGTCAATCGTGCAATACTCGTTTCTTTACGCTCCTGGTTTTCGCGGTGCTGTCTCCAAATATTTGAGTTTATTCGACAAATTTAAGCAAAAGTTATTGTTCCTTTGATGCTAAAATATCTGCCAGGATCTCTGCGTTCAAGATACTCCGACGTACTTGATTTATGTTTAAAGCATCTCTTTTTACATTTTCCAAGTTATTTTTGTCTACAAGATTTACTGTTATTTTGGTTAGAAGTTTTAATTTAGGCTGAAGGGTCTTTGCGTGTAATTATAAAACGTAGACGTAATTTCTCAAACGTAAAACACCTGTGGTTTCTAACTCTTAATACCCGATTAGCATAACAAATACCTGAATTACAATTCAGGAGAAAAATCCCTTTACAAGTTGTGATGGATGTTCAAAAGATCTTTTTCTGAGATTCTTTGGCATAAATCAGAGTGGACGTTGGCAATTTATCTTCCTAATGTAATGTGGGGTTCTTTCAGTCGTGAAACCTTTCTACTGTCCCTTTGATGCTGGTATGAGTCAAAAATATGCATTATTATCATTTTTACTCGTGTACAATCATACGTGGTTATCAAAGTTTAATTTCAGACTTACGAGTAAATGTATGCAATAATACTTCCTGAATTATGTAATACATACCTTTTGAAATATGTAACATTTGCACAAATGTACCTAGAATATTGTGGTTTGACATTTTAATGGTAAGTAAGAGACAGTAACTAATTTCTTTAGTACAGTTATTCTTGTATGAAATAAAAAAATATGTACATATTTTTACCATACATTCCACTTGATCAAACAATCTTGATGGGATCGGATTCAAACGCATTATATCTAAGGACTAGGTTGATCTAAATCTCGTATGTATATGTAGTAAATGTATGTAGCACACTACAGCGCTTATCACTGTTATAAGGCAAACATTGTTGTGGTGGTTTCTCAGGAACCGAACCACAAAGCATTTTACCTTTTAGATGTTTCACGCAAACGCAAAACATTAGGTAACGGAACCATTGCACAAGTGTACCCTAAGTTATTACAGTTCATCAACACAATATTAAAGTTTCGGCAATACGATTGTCAACAATTATACGCACAAAAACCCACCGCAAAAACTACTTACAGTCGATTGGTTATGGTAAAAAGTTCAATTGATTGCGTATCGAGAAAGTTTACGGGTTTTTGATACTGATTACCTAATCATAATTGTAACACTTGTTCGGTCAAAGGTGAAACGGCGATGTGAAATGAAATACTGATAAATGTAGACCAAGGCATTTTTGAAGGTAGAACCCCTTGTGGTTCGGCTCAGAACATAGGTACCATAACTATTTATGCCTAATAACATCAGTGTTAAGCATAGCTGTGTTCCTCATAAAAGTCTGTAGTAGGAGAGGCGTCCTTACCCGAGGCGTTCCAATTTAGGCGGAGGCACCACCGCCACACAAAACTTTCCTTACGTTTCCTTTACGTTGTAGCCATTGATGACATTAAAATCTAGGACTCGAATGTTTTGCATTCAAGATTGATCTATCAATCAAAGTACCAGAACATCAACTTGAAGTAAAAATTACGCTAGTAGTTCATAACCAATCAACTGTATTTAATCTCTTAATCAATTATAACGCACGAGAATTGTTTAAACTTTCGCAATGATGCTTAATAAATTAATTACAATTTACCATTTAGAAAACAGCAGTTTAAGCAATATCCAAAAATTTAATATTGATTAAATTCTATTCAACGCTTAGTTTATATCGCTTTTGAGACGTCATGTCAAGCGTTTCCATTAATCATCAAACGTGATTGAAATTAGTGCAGCTATTAATTATTTATAACGTTATAAAGATATTAACTAGGAACGAAATAATAAATAATAACAAACTATAAAAATTATTATAGTTTGTAATTATTTCTTATTTAGTTCCTAGTTCGTTTTTATCCTATCGTCGTACAAACAAATCACATGTCACTGTTGTTATAATTATAATATTTGCCAGTATCCAAAATCGTTTAACTGATTTCAATGAAATTATGTGTGTATGGTTGGTTCTACTTTGAAAGATCTACTTTTCGTCTTGATAGGTTGTGTTGTTACCGCGATTCATTTTTGTGACCAGATAATGTCTGTCCAAGCCAAAGAGATAAAAAATATACACTATAAAGTGGACACTATCAAATCTTTGTACAAATACGCTCTCATCTCTCATCATCATCATCATCATCATCTCGGATGGTTGGACAATTAATATATATTTCCGATAAGCTGTTAACAACTACATTGATAAGTTTTCCTTCCTATAGCCGGTATATTACTTGCTTATTATTGAATCTTTTTGTCTGTGCCCACAATTCTACAGATAAAATAAAAACTAAAATACAGTTCTAGCGTGCACGAGACGGCATATATGCGGAAAAAAGAGCGGAACTCTGTCTGTACATAGAACAAACGGCTTCAAGTGCCATTATGTAAGAGAAAAATACAGAGTTAAAAATAGATATCTATTTGCGATCATAAAAGTTCTGCATTTTTCGCATAAAAGCAGCTTCGGGCTGATTGCCAGTGGGATAGTGTATCGTAGCCATCACCGATAAAGTTTTCGCTTAAAAGAGCTTATAAATATATCCCACAATAGGACGCTGTTTATTATAAAAAATATAGACTTATATTTGATGTCATTTTAGTGATAAAGTATGCTTATTGTATGCTTATTTATATAAAATTTAAACAAAGACTTAAAACATTTAATCCAATTCGATTATGTGTTCAATAAAATCGTATTACCGATAATTTGCTATGATATGGGTGTGTCCGCATTGATGTTGGATAGAATAAATATACAAGGATAAGTACATGAACGTCCAATCACAATAAATAACCCAAATTCGTTACTTAAGTGGATGTCTAGCCTAAATTCGATCTTAAGAATGACTACATTTACGGAATTACACAATTAACGGGAGGCGTCTCTTATTTACTATTTAAGTTTCACGATTACTTTTGCTACGATGCTAAATGTGAATAAACTCCAAACAATAATTTTAACACCTTTAATGATGGTGTAGTTGTGAAAACACACAAGAGCAACTTTAAAAGTATTTAACAAAGCAATTAGTTCAAAAAACCCGCGATTATACCCTCGCCGTTTTCTTGTGGCAAAGCTAAATGAATCAGTGGCTTTTACAGCCAGCCAGAGCGGTGTGAATAACACTTCACGTGAAATGAAACGCGCCGGTGCGAGCTCTTCAACAAAATCCAGGCTCGCGTATTCCGCCCCGAACGCAATAGGTTACGTGGTAGGCGAATCGGTGAGGTCAACGACCTATAACCCAAATCGAGCATAGACAAGTTTTGCAACTTTTTAAAAAATATTTTTCATGTGTGTGCATTCGAGATGTGGAGTAAGACACTGGGATGAAATAGGGATAATGAATTAACGTTTTTTGTAGTGGAAAATCGATAGTTGATTGAGGGTGTTCATTGAGGGTGTGGTGGGGTGGTCGGGGGTGGAGGGTGCTTGGCGCGTGCGCGGGGCGGTGGGGCGCGGCGCTCGTCCACGCTGCCTCACGCGCTCCTCACACGCTGCCCGACGCCCGCCGCCGCCGCCTCGCGCGTCTCCGCCATATTGTCCTGTCACAGCAGTACGTACAGGCTACTGCTGCGCCCGGACAAGCCGGTGGAGGCGTAGCACTATCATCAGAACTACAAGAATCAAGAAGAATATTGCCCAAAATTGCGGAAATTTCGTGTTTTGTGATAAGTTTCTGTTCGCAGGTAGACAAACAGATGGGAGCGGCAAAGAAGACCGAGCTAACCTGTGCCTAGTGTGTGTTATCTGTTTAAAGTGTTTCTTTATCTGTGCAAGTGTTGCATGCTTATGTTCATGAGAATCGAGCCGAGATAGGTTAAAATGAGTGAGATTAATGGTTTATGACCGGAGGGTGCATGTATCGAGCGGGCCACCGCGCATGCGCGCCATCTTTGGCTGCATCCAACGACGATACGGCCATTTTCTTTCAGGCGAATAACCCATCTCACCCCTAGCGCACAGTAGACGAATTTTATGTTTTAATCTAATCAACATTTAGACTTTATTACAGTTATTTATGAAGCTTACACACCTATCTGAAATAGTAAACGCACGTAGTATATGTAATGTAGCAATACTTTCAAACTAGCACAATTTTCACTTTTGTTTGTAATAGAACTTCTAGCACTTTGAAATATTTATAGCAATTCTTCTTAAGAAAGCACTTTAGGCTAATAATGTGTAGATGCTACGAATACTATACACACGAGTACTTTTTTAGATATTCTTATAGACGCCTTCCTTCTTAGTCGAGTAATGGAACAAAGAATTAAGGCCTAAAGTCCTTTTATTATCACGCTTACACATAATCTAACGTACACTCATAGACTTAGACTTACCCATTCTAATTAGAATAGATTCAGACTCTAGCAATTTTTATATTACACCTAGATTAACTTTAGAAGTTATGAGCTAATCAAAAGTAAAACAGAGTCGCTTCTTAGATATTGGCAATAGTACAAATACTTTAATTGGTTCAAGCCTAGTCTGGCCTATTCGCAAGTTCTTTGACAAACAGTAGCTCATATTGATAAAACGCATTTCCTTTTTTTTTAAACATAATACTGTATTTTGTTACTTCTGATCATTATAGCTGGTAATAGTAGCTTATTAAATACAGCTATTCCATATTATTTAAAATTAATGATAGTCCTATTTTCCACAGTTGATATATACAAATATGTTATCTACTTGTTATGTACACTATATACACAAAACTTATTATTTCTACTAATAAATAACTCTTACAAAACCAAATTGAATGTTGGAACTCTGACGTTTATGGTATAAGAATTTTGTTTCGCGAACCATTCTGACCCGTATTGATCCGTAGGGGTCACAACCCTCCGGTTAAGGGAGGGATTTGTAAATTAAAAATAAGCTTTAAGTTTTCCGTTCAGAAATAAAGGGTCAGTTGGAATTATTTTATCCGATAATAATTAGTTATTTTGGATTAGTGAAAGGGTAAAAATAAATGTTGTTGAGTTTGTCTTATGAGGGCGTTGACGCCAACTAGATTGTGTATTTACTTAAGAAAAGGACAAAATAAACGCCTTCTTTTATATATTTTTGTGTTCCTCTAGTCATAACAATGATTAATTATATAATGTTACCCAAAACAATACAATATTATCATTTAAAATAAAATATTTTAAATGGTTGAAGAATGAAGGAAGTATTTTCATAAGTTAAGGTTAACGAACACGCAGTCTACTGGTAAGTGGTCACTCCCGCCCTTGGACATCTGTAACAAACTCCGTATAGAATGAGGGTTCTACCTAAAGTGCGTGGCATCCTAAGAACAAGGTGATCTCCTTATCGTAAATCAGCCGAGATTCACATCCTGCCTCTGAAACACAGAATTACTTCACGCTAATACCTATAGGTGTGGCGGTGGTACCTCCTGCACCGAACTTGAACTTACTTGAACCCTACTTCTTTCTTCTAGTCTTCTTAGGTTCGGTTCTGTCCTCTTTCAAAATTATTATAGATAATAAGTAAAAATAATCTACGTTTATTTTATTTATTACTCTTAATTAATAACAATTAAAAAAAAACAAGATCAATATTTTTTTTAATAAACTGATAATAACTTTTTAGTTTTAATCACTTTAATTAATTTCTAGTATATAAAATACACGTAACAGGTTACGTTCTACGTGTTGCGGAGCCATAGACAGTAATTTACTGCTTTATTTTTTATGACACACGAATCAATATTCGGTAAATGACAATTAAACTATTCGTATTTTATTTACTTCTTTATATTTTAATTAATCGGTAATTAATTTTTATTACATATTTAACTACAATTACTATATAACCTATAGATAACAACAATTGATATTTCATTTGTTTTTTAAGGCTAAAAGTTAGCAAAAAACCTAGGCACATTACTTTCTCTATAAAGTTTCATTTATTAGTATGAAACCTAATAATCCTAATGTTCTGGGAGTGCCAGATAAATGGCTGTATGGCATCAGCTACCTTTATAACGTTTTTCATCGCGTTTATAACGTTTTTTCTAACCGACCATTATGAATAGAAACTATTGCTTGTTATAACTACATTACCGCCCTTTAATAATAATCAATTTATCTAATGTTTTGCGTACCAATATCAACATTTGACAATATGCATATTATTATTTGAAATTGTATATTTCGAACAAATGTTGTTTAATTGTTTTAGTAATTTAGTAATTAGTTTATCGATACACATATACATTTTAATTAATGCTCTTCCAACACCCATTCTGTGTACGTCATGACTATTTTCAAAAAATAACTACTTAATATACTGGTAGCACAAAATTATTTTTGTTTTTCATTTATTTCCATTTTTGTTATAAAAGTAATATACGATACGATACAATTACTAAATCAAATGTAAAAAAATCTATGTTTAAAAAATTCAAACATTTCTAATGTTTGTACTAGATGGCGTTAGTAGTCAAAAGAAAATTGTACGACAGAAATGCTTTTAATTTAATATGTTTTGTTTTTAATAACAAATTACCAACTTATATTGTTAATAATTGTCTATAAGCACTATTATTAATCCAACTAAGTGCATTAAAACCAGCATAAATATATTTTAAATCAGGATAATAAATAATTTAAAATAAAATTAACATTTTTGTAGTTTAGTCCTACTCTACTAGATGGCGTTAGTGTACGCTAATAGTTTGCGGCATGAAAATAGTTTTTCTGTTAGATCACTTTTCAATTCCCTATTCGATTTCCCGAATCATCCCGAGGGTTCCAGGGGTTCTAGTTCATTAGGCTATGACACGCCTTAACAAGGAAAATCGCTGTGTCGATAAAAAATGTCTTTGGGGACAGTAAATTGTGGCGGAAACTCGAAAAGGCGAACTATTGGGAAGTCATTTAAGAATTGGAGCGAGATTTAGAGCGCAATCCTAATAGGCTGACATCTAGCGGAATGAAAATGCATTTTTATAGATCATTTTATAAATAGGCCAAAACGAAACTGTTAAGAACATTGGAACTTATCTCTTTTATTTTTCATATGTTTTTAGTGTTTTGGTAGTGTTAAAAAAAGGAAAAAAGAGTTTTTGAAAAAAGTTTAAGTATAATTAAGGCAAAAATTAATAGTAAGTAGTAGAAGTTAGTATAAATTTTTAACATTATTTTTCGTTAATTATAAGGAGTAGCAGACGAGCATGCAGTCCACCTGATGGTAAGTGGCTACTGCTGCCCATGGACATCTGTAATCAACCCTAGATAGGATTAGATATTCCTACCTGAGGTCGGCCACAGATGCGCCGCTACCCCTGAGGACTAAGCTGGAACGCCTCGGAAAAGTATGTCTCCCTTACCACACCCTTCAAACCGGAACACAGCAGCGCCTAACACTGCTGTTATTAGGTAGAAATAGGTGTGGCGGTGGTGCCGCCGGAGTCGAACCACAAAGGGTTCTACCACCTTCAAATTATCTTGTATTCATTATTTTTATTGTATAGAAAACGAGAATGAACTTGATCTGATGGTGACGACAGCCAAACTCTAATTTACTGTATATAGACTCTGAGTAGATTAATTATCACTTGCTAAACGGTGAAGGAAAACATCGTGAGGAAACCTGTATACCTTAGAAATTTATAAAAAAAAAATCTCAAAGGTATGTGAAGTCTACCAATACGCACTTGCCCAGTGCGGTGGACTATGGCCTAATCCTTCTCATTCTGAGAGGAGACCCAGCGCTCAGAGGAGAGGAGTGCTCAGCAGTGGGACAGTAATGGGTTGTTGTTGATGATGATGATACTCTGAGTAGATACCTACTATCTGAGGATTGTCACAGCTGCGTTGCTATCCCTCAGGACTTGGAACGCTTCGTGTGAGTATCTTGCGTATACCACACCCTTCAAACCAGAACACAGCAACGCTTAACACTACTGACAGAAATAGGTGTGACATTGGTGCCTCCAGAGTCAAACTCCAAAGGTTATTAACTGCTTAAATGATGTATTGTTTTTCTTTTTTATTAGTATCGATCTGTCGATATCTATCTGTCGATATATCGGTAGGTAGATTTTTGCAACACTAGAAGGACGTATCTCTTTATTAAAGAGCATAAACCACAGATAGCCATCTTTTATGGGCGTGGCGACCTGTCATAATCACACACTAAGGGTTGCCACCATCAATTTTCACTTTGCAATTTATTTATGCAAATATTATTAAGTGTAGCTTATATAATAATCTTTATATATATATATATATATATATATATATATATATATATATATATATATGGCGATGGTAGCGAAGTCTGTCTGAAGATATATATATATTTCTTATATGCGTGTGTATGTCACTGAACTCCTCCTAAACGACTGGACTGATTTTGATTAAATGTGTTGTGTGTGTTTAAGGGGACTTGAGAATGGTTTAGATTCACAATTTAGTCCGTGGGAAAAGGTTTTTTAATTAATTCTTAACTCTTAAGTAGTTGTTGATTTTGAAATGTTTCACACTGGATTCGACAGACTTCGCTACCATCGCAGTTTCAAATATTAAATAATAATCTATTTTTCACCCTTAACATTTTTTATCAATATGCCAACGCAACGTTTGCCGGGTCAGCTAGTAATGGTATAAAATTGCCAATTTTAGCAGTACGTACGTATTAAAAAATAATTATCATTTGCTTCAACGGAGAATTAAATCATCGAGAAAAAATATTTTTCTAAGGGGTTCCTTAACCTTAACAATCTTCACCTTTTTTTCTCCGACGTGTGTGGCTTCCCCCGAGGATGAAGTTTCGCTTAGGAACTAAGTTGGAACGCCTCGGAAAATGCCTCCCTTAACACACCCTTCAAAATAGCGTTTAACCCTGTTATAAGGCAAAGATGCCAGCGTCTTCAGAGTTGAACCAAATATTTACCATGCTTAAAAACATTTTCACGCAAAAAAGTACCAACTCAAGTACCTAGTACCTTCAAAGGACAATAGAGCCTGACACCCATTAATCAATTCCACCCAGCCATAAAACGCAGGACCAAACCCGCTGACAATTCATCTTTTATGGAATATTTGACGATCATGCCTGTTTCTAATGGCCCGTTTCGGCTTGCGGCTGCGGCGTGCGGCTGCGTCGTGCGTCTTGCGTTACGTCGGTGAGATTTTCATTGTTTCGTTTTGCAACAATTTTATATTTTTATTAATAATTCAATTTTTGCCTACCAAAAAGGAAAATAATTGCCCAAGTATGAAAGTGTGAAAATTTGAAATTTGAATCTATTACGAATTAATAGATACGTTGAAAAATAGCGGTTTCTTGTATGACGACCCCTTTATTTGCAACATTTATTTTTTATTTTTAGTATATTTGTTGTTATATCAGCCATTATGCTTGTTACTTTCCAGCTCTGGGGATGGGTCTCCTTTTACAGTGAGAATAAGGTAATGTAAAGTAAGGCCATGGTAAACCGCGCTAGCCAAGTTTGGATCGGTAGATTTTACAAACCCTTGAGAACCTTTTTCTAAATCTTAGGCGTGGAGGTTCCTAACAGTTTCTTTCGCTGTTTAAACTGTAATAATTAATTACTAATACGCATATGCAGTGATAGCCTAGTGGTTAAGAAACTCGGCCTCTCGATCGAGGGGTCCGAGGTTCAAATCCCAGGCACGGCACCTCTGATTTTTTCAAAGTTATGTGGGTATTAGAAATTAATGATCACTTGCGAAACGGTGAAGGAAAACATCGTGAGGAAACCTGCATACATGAGAGATTAATAAAAGAAAAATCTCAAGGGTATGTGAAGTCTACCAATACGCACTTGTCCAGCGCGGTGGATTATGGCCTGATCTTTTTCACTCTGAGAGGAGACCCGTGCAGCAGTGGGACAGTAATGAGTTGATAATGAATACGCATATAACTTCAAACAATCGCCTGGGATTCGATTATCGGAATCCCCGGATTGAGACAAGTTTCTAACTATCACTAAAAATATTAATTATCATTATTAAATCCTCCCCAATTTCACATAATATAAAACTAAAGAACGCAATAAAAATTAGCTCAAAAACACAAATAATCAAAGTTAAATCAATAGCCTATAGGAAATATGAAAAAACTAAGCAAGCCGCACGCCGCAGTCGTAAGCCGCAGCCGCGTCTTCATAAGTATTCAAGTGCCACTCGAGTCCACGCCACTTCAGATCTTCCTGGGGTGAAGGAGTGTGATAAAGCACGGATACGACCGGATTAGTCACAAGCATCCGGGGAATAAATGCCGAATTGCCTGCGTTTTCTGAAGTGTGTGTGCCTTTTGCGCGGGGAGGTAAAATGACATTTAAATGACAGATCATAGATAAATAAAGATTACTCACTCCTAACAAGAAAATGTAAACAGTTTTGACAATTGAAATTGTGACTGTCATCTATTTTCGTGTTTGGAAAGTATTAAAAAAATGTAGTTTTTAGATCATTTACGAATGAAACGATATCTCACCGCACTTTTTCTTCGATTTTGTGTTTTTGCACCACTTGACTGCGCATGTCGGCATTGTTCCGCGTAAATTACACCATGATAGCCATTAAATGGCTGACAGAATCGTCAGCTGTTTAAGCCATTTAAAGGCTTCAATTACAAGGCGGTGAGATATCTGCACTTATCTATGTGACAGATATTAAAAAATATATATACTTATAGTCCGAAAAATTTTCTGTGCGTGTGGAGGTTTTTGAAAAAAAAAATCTTTTTTTTATTTAGTTAATGTAGTTAGTAGTAGTAGAGATTTTAAAAATTACATTAATTTAATAGCATTATTGCCTTAAACCAAAATTTATCTTATCTACACTAATATCATAAAGAGAAAAACTTTGTTTGTTTGTTTGGTTGTAATGAATAGGCTCAAAAACTACTGGACTGATTTTAAAAATTCTTTCACCATTAGAAAGCTACATTATCGACGAGTAACATAGGCTATATTTTATAGGAAATATATTTGATAAATAGATTTTGAGGCAGTTTGCCGGGTCAGCTAGTTTATCAATATAATGATTCGTTTTTAATGTTTACATTAGAGATTCGTAATAATATGCGAAATATCTATAAATACCCGTGTACGTTAAAATATTCCAGTTTTTAGGTAGGTTTACCATATGGCAACATTATAATAGCCAGTGGCAGGACTCAGTCACTCAGGGCTGGCAATGCATCTCTGATCGAATTCACGTAAATAGTAGAATTTTTATTTTACATGGACTTTGTTACAGATTTCCATGGGCGGCAGTAACCACTAGCCATAAGGCAGACTGCATATTTCGTTTTCTTTTGTATCATTAAAAAAGGTTAATTCAATTCATTTATTTACCAGTTTTGTTCAAAAAATTTGAAGAATGTTATCGCATTTTGTTCAATGACTAGCTTGGTTGTCACTACTCGGCAACAGATGGCGCTACACGTATACACAATCTCGCTATTAAAGTTCTTTAAATATTTTGTTCAAATATTTGATATACTAACGATTATTTAACTCCAGAATCAATATTTAAAAGCCTTTATGATTTTTAAATATATTTTAATGGAGTAAATTATACTAAATGTAATAATTGTAATATCTTATATATAAAATTCTCGTGTCACAATATTAGTTACCGTACTCCTCCGAAACGGCTTTATCGATTTTCACCATATTTTATAAGCATATTACTATTTTTCATACCATTAAGTGATAAGGGTTGTTCACCCTTAACATTTTTTTATTTATATACGACGATTGCCGAGTCAGCTAGTAATTAAACATATACTATATACGTAATGGGAATTTAAATAGTTGCCTTAAAATTCTCCCGAATTGTAAATAGACCTCATAATTTCTCGAAAATGTCCCAAAAATTACTGTTAGAAACTGAGACATTAAATTGATGCTTACGTCAGCCATTACGGACAAAAACGTCACAGATAAAATTACGAATACGACCATTACGAAAATTGAAACTGTCATTATGCGAAAATCAATAATGACTGATGCGTTCTACCGCAAGCGAGGGACTATAGCCGGCATACTATTTTTTTTTATATAGGAGTAGCAGACGAGGATGCAGTCCACCTGATGGTAAGTGGCTACTGCCGCCTATGGACATTCAATCAACCCCAGATAGGATTAGATATTCCTACCTGAGGTCGGCCACAGAAGGGCCGCTACCCCTGAGGACTAAGCTGGAAAAGCTCGGTAAGTATGTCTCCCTTACCACACCTTCAAACCGGAACACAGCAGCGCTTAACACTGCTGTTATTAGGTGGAAATAGGTGTGGCGGTGGTGCCGCCGGAGTCGAACCACAAAGGGTTCTACCACCTTCGTACTATATCAATTAGTAAATGATCGAAATTCTTTGATGAGTAAAATAGAATTTTACATACCTATTTCTGAGTAAAATAGTATTTTACATACCTATTTTACATATTAAAGATGAGATTAAATGAGTATGTGTTAATAAAACGGACATTTTCGAAACTTTCATACCGAAAATTTATTCTTTCTTCTTATTTCTTTCTCGTGAATGTCATTCCTAGATAAAAAAAATGTGAATTTTATAAAGAATTATTTGAAAGATAACAAATTCACTTTACTCTAGAATAAGTATTATTTTGTAATTAATAAGAGATTGAAACTAATATTTTCATTGTTTTAATATGTTAGTTAGATTTTTGTATTTAACTAAAAAAAATCAAAAGAAACTACTTTGAATATAATTGCTGGTCAGTTATTACTTTATTTAGAGTAATATTTTAACTAAGAAATGTTTGAGAAGCTAAAAAAACAACTTTATCTTTAATAAGCAAAAGTACATTAGAAGCTAAAATAAAAAACTAACTCGTGTATCGTTGATCGTTTGTGGTTGCACAAGGGATAGATTGAGTGATTTGCAGAAAAAATACAGATAGATGACGTAGCAGGGCGTCATTAATGATAAAACAGCAGTGCGGGGATCCTTAACGATCGGAATGATGTGTTTTTTAAGGATCTATTGATACTCTGTGGTTTTTTATATGTTTCAATGGGCAGTCCTTTATTTAATGATGTGGAATAGTTCCTTTTTTAAATAATATACTTGTAATAGTAGCAGACGAGCATACGGTCTACCTGTTGGTAAGTACTGCCGCCCATGGACATCCTTAATCAACCCCAGATAAGATTAGATTCCAATCTGAGGTTGGTCAGATATGCGCCGTTACCCCTGAGTACTAAGCTGGAACGTCTCGGAAAAGTATGTCTCCCTTACCACACCCTTCAAACCGGAACACAGCAGCGCCTAACACTGCTGTTATTAGGCTGTAATAGGTGTGCTGGTGGTGCTAACGGAGTCGAATCACAAAGGGTTCTCCCACCTTTATTTACCTATCTATAGAAACTAGTAATACATTTTAAAGGTAGAAAGTAGGGAGGTATTACCGCTATACCTATTTCTAGCATGAAGCAGTTCAGCGTGTGTGTGTGTACTAGCTTACATATGAGGCGAGCGGCTTAGTGCTCAGGAGTGACGTGTGATCGGCTTCAGGTGGATCCTGCTCTGTATGGAGTTACAGATGCCCATACGACAGTGACCACATATCAATCAGATGGACTAGATCATCGTTTCCTAATTAAATCTTATAAAAAGTATGTGGTGAAAATTTCGTTATTATTTATTTATTCATGATCACCAACATAATGTACACCAAATAAAAGCAACAATAATAAATACAGAGAAAAGAGGTAAGTGTCATTACAATTATAGGTGAAGACAGCATGCAAATACGAAAAGGGAGTAAAATAGCTGTAATAGCAGTATTATCATAATTACACTGTATTAAAAAATCTAATATCACGAATCTAAAATATAATTCATTATTTATATCAACACTAAGTATCAACAGTATGTATGTATGTATTATTGACCCATTTATTTGTAGACATTTATTTTTAATTAAACTAAATACCTAAAACTAATTTCGAAAACGGCAAAACAAATATTCTAGACTTCAATTTGACCCAATATTCCCGGAAATTGGCGGGCGCGCGCAAATCAGCCAAAATGGCGCCACAATTTCGTGCGATCGGGAGTGCCGGGCGTAAAGTTTCCTTCGACGTTATTTATTGGCTTAATGTGGGTTGTAAACAAGGATTTTTATCATATATAGTCTGTGTACAAGACTTTGTGTGTTACAGATAATAAAAAGTTTGTAATTTATTTCTTGTCTATGGCAATTAAATATAAAAAAGATAAACATATACTTATTTTATTTAAATAAATGATTTGTTTATTACTATATATTATTTATAAAATTAATTATGTGAAGAATATGAGGTTTTATTTAAGATAGTAATTTGTAAACGATATATTTTTACAGAAAACTTTGATTATGGAGTTTCCTTTGCATTTTGTTCTGAAATCGAAGAGCTTGCGCAATATGTTTGAAAGATAATTATGTAGCATCTATTTTGATAAAAATTGATTTGGCTTTATTATAAGGCTACGCTAAAATACTAATAAAATAAGATACAAAACCTAAAAGTCCTGCTTTTAAAAAATACTTTTTTATTTTCCTAATATCACACGAAATACCAATTCACTAAACTTCACTTTACGTCCTAATTTCCCATTTACCGCTTCAATTCAGCTAATCAATGCACACCAATCAGCACATACCTGAAACAACAAAACAAAAACTGAGCACAACGCCATCTATTACATTCACAAAAAGGAATCCACAAAACCAATTCTCGCTACTCGCCGCTAGATAGCGCAACAATGGAACGAGAGCGCATTATTGATTTATTTTCACTTGGGGACGTGTTTTAAGACGAGCTTATACGAGTAAATTGTGCGAGCAATTCCCGTGTCTAAATTTATGTAATTTACCGTACGAGCAACCAATTGACGTACGATTTTAATTATTGTGTCGTACTTGTAATCAATTGACTCAAATGTAAGAAAGGGCATCGTTATTACAAGTATGTTATGGAACTGAAGGTTTGAATCATAGATTGGTAAAGATTACTCACTCCTTACAAGAAAATTTACCCAGTTATGAGAATTGAAATAGTTGCGTAAAAAAGTTTTGCCACGTCTCCGTGCTAAAATGTCCCTAAAATATTTGAAATAATTATTTATTTATTATGTAAATTACGCAGTATTAGTTATTTATTCGTAAATGTTCTCTAAAAATGTTTTTACTTGTCAAGAATTCAAAAAAAGAACTTACTAATAAGCCGTTTGTGGCTTCATTCAATTTCAAGGCGGCGAAGTATCTTTACTAATCTATGGTTTGAATGTACTCTTTGTGGTCCGACTCCGGCGGCACCACCGCCACACCAATTTCTGTTATAACAGCAGCGTTAAGCGCTGCTGTGTTCTAGTTTGAAGTGTGGTAAAAGAGACATACTTTTCCGAGGCGTTCCAGCTTAGACCTCAGCGGTAGCGGCGCATCTGTGGCCGACCTCAGGTAGGAATATGTAATACTTTCTTGGATTGATTACAGATGTTCATAGGCGGCAGTATCCACTTACCATCAGGTGGACTGCATGCTCGTCTGTTACACCTAAATTATAAAAAAAACTGAGAAATGACGTATATTAGAAATTCCTTTTTTAAACATTTGTCTTATTTATAATAAGTTGTTGTTTGATTACTATTAAATGATAATATTAATGATGTTAATGATGATGTGAAAAGAAGTATATGCAAGTCATTATTTAAATAAATTATATGAAGTAGAACACTTAGTGGATCGATTCGGAGGTACAATTGTCACATCGATTTTTGTCTAATAACAGTAATATAAACAAAAAATAATTTCAGGAGAAAAAATTGCTAAAGAAAGGACAAAAAGAACAGGGTAGAGACATATTGTAATATAACATAGGCTATAAATATAAACAGTCACTTTTTACAGTTTTATTAGCTTGGGTTGTATGTATGTGACGGAATCTTTGAACACGATTTTTACCCACTTTGAACGGTCAGATTAATTTTAAATTTTGAACAATGATCATTATTTTAATAATTTTATCCCATTCTCCTCATCAGGATCGTCAGGAATCAGGGTTAACGATTTTTTTGTGCGATTTTTGCGTGGTTTTTAGTTTTTAAACTATAATTTATTTTAATAATAATAACTAGTTTAAAATGTGTGTTATGGAGTTTCTTTCGTCACCGCTATAACTAATTTCTTTAACAATTTATCTCTAAAATACTTTCCGTAGTTGTGGTAGATATATTAAAACATTTAAAAATATGCAAAGTATTTAATTAAATTAAACATTTTGTTATTTAATTTATTCATTAGTGACATCAGTAAACTTCTTAAACTCTGCTATAGTCTGCGCCAAACTGCTAGTCCGCTCTGAAGTTGTTGCGAGCAGGTGTAGTCATACAATTTGCTATGGCGACGCGATTCATTTCTATATTCAGAGTGGACTAGCAATTTTACCCGGACTATAGCTTACATCATAGATTAGTAAAGATACTTCGCCGGTTTGAAATTGAATGAAGCCACAAACGGCTTATAAATAAGTTTTTTTTTTTTAAATTCTTGACAAATAAAAACATTTTTAGAGAAAATTTACAAATAAATAAGTAATACTGCGTAATTTACATACTAAATAAATAATTATTTCAAATATTTTAGGGACATTTTAGCACGGAGACGTGGCTAAACTTTTGTACGCAACTATTTCAATTCTCAAAACTGGGTACATTTTCTTGTTAGGAGTGAGTAATCTTTACTAATCAATGGCTTACATTTAAAGCTACATACCAGTAGATGTCCAGCAAAACCATAATATGTTAACCATAATTAATCATACCCATCAGATCCACACTACCCGAGCCATTTATCAATAATAATATGCATTGTTAGCTCTGTCAGTCATGCTGCCCTGGTACCCTGGTCACAACCATCTATCATTGTGGTTGAACAATTTGGGTTATATTAGCTAAATCTTGTTATAATTATTGAACAAAACAAATTGTTTTAAGTTTAGTATTACATCCGTACTAATATTATAAATCCGAAAGTAACTCTGTCTGCCTGTCTGTCTGTCTGGTTGTCTCTTCTTCACGCCTAAACCACGGAACCGATTATAATGAAATTTTGTACAAAGATAGTCTGAGACCCGAGAAAGGACATAGGATAGTTTTTATCCCGGAAATCCCACGGGAACTAGGGATCGATCGGAGAATCGATCTTCTGGACCCAAAACATCAATTATTTTAATCGATATTAGTAAGGTTGAATAGTAAACTATGCCTTTGATCAAGTGATGTTCTTTAGCAAAGTTGAAGGAAGGAAGAACGAATTTTCAGTTTTATGTATGTTATATTATTTTCTTTAGCGTCATACCTATTTCTAACAGCAGTGTTAGGCGCTGCTGTGTTCTGGTTTGAAGGGTGTGGTAAGAGAGACATACTTATCCGAGGCGTTCCAGCTTAGTCCTCAGGGGTAGCGGCGCATCTGTGACCGACCGCAGGTAGGAATATCTTACCTATCTGGGGTTAAATGCAGATGTCCATGGGTGGCAGTAGCCACTTACCATCAGGTGGACTGCATGCTCGTCTGCTACTCTTATATTATAAAAAAAAATCTGTAGCCGACCTCAGGTAGGAATATTTAACCCTATTTAGGGTTGATTATAGATGTCCATACAGCATTGACTTACTTTTATATGACATAAAAGTTAGTTATTTCGCAAAAAAGCTTGTTATAAAATTTAATATCCGTACAAAGTTTAACAATGCATGCATTATGGTATCGGTCGTATGACGCGGCATCCCTTATGCGCGGGAAATCCAGCTTGTTACAGATTATAAAAGTTTTTAATTTGTCAAACGTGCCACAGAGTAACAATGGATAGTTTATGGTTTATTTATGGTAGGTATTAGAAGTGATTGATTAGGTGTTCCATTTAAAACCTAACAATGAACAGACAATTAGTAAGGTTAAACAATTGGTCTGGAATTCTAGATTCTAGAAATATGATATTTTACAATTTTACATAGTGAAGTTTTTATATCACTTTATTATTGTGAGAAATATTAATTACCTAAAATTTAGGATTATACAAATTCTTCTTTATTTATAATTAAGTTTAGTAGCATCCATTTGTAATAAATATACTTTTTAACAATTAATTATGTGATTAATAGATGTGCTTTCATAAAAAAATCCTTAGATTTTTTTTATAGAAATTTAATTTTGTCTGTAGTAGTTACTGGGCTTTAATTCTAAAATTGATAAATAAATAATATTCGTAACCTAGGTTATTAAATAAATAATTATTATAACATTTACTACTTTTGAAATTGTAATCTGCTATTTATAAATTAGTCCATAAACAAATCAACTCAGATTCTCCATCACTTGTCTATGGTTACCGGTTTTTATTAACCGGAAAGCATATATTAGTAAAGATACTTTTCTGCCTTGAGGTTGAATGAAGCCACAAGCAGCTTATTAGTAAGTTCTTTTTTTGAATTCTTGACAAATAAAAACATTTTTAGAGAAAATTTACGAATAAATAACTAGTACTGCGTAATTTACATAATAAATAAATAATTATTTCAAATATTTTAGGGACATTTTTAAAACTTTTTTACGCAACTATTTCAATTCTCAAAACTGGGTACATTTCTTGTTAGGAGTCAGTAATCTTTACTAATCTATGCCGGAAAGTTTAAAATTCCCATCACTATGTGTAAGCTGCCAAGAAAAACGTCACGTTTTAGCTGTAAACACAATCTTAGCGAACTGCATTATGTCTTCAATATGCAGTATTGTATCGGCGGTTTATTTTATACGCGATACGCCATTTGGCGTTTCGTAAAGGGGGAAATAATGTTCTTTTTTCTAAAACTATTTTCATATTTATATAGGATTGAAATGTTTTTTTTTTATAATATAGGAGTAGCAGACGAGCATGTAGTCCACCTGATGGTAAGTGGCTACTGCCGCCCATGGACATCTGTAATTAACCCCAGATAAGGTTAGATATTTCTACCTGAGGTCGGCCACAGATGCGCCGCTACCCCTGAGGACTAAGCTGGAACGCCTCGGAAAAGTATGTCTCCCTTACCACACCTTTCAAACCAGAACACAGCAGCGCCTAACACTGCTGTTATTAGGCAGAAATACAGATACAGATGTCCATACGGCAGTAGCTTACCATCATGTGGACTGCATGCTCGTCTGCTACTCTTATATTATAAAAAAAATGTGTCACAAAAATTAAAAGTACCAGGCGTACATAAATCTAAAGTACCATTGATCAACTCGTTTCATAGTTTCATAGAGCGCTACTGAAACAGTTGAAAACAGTCCTTAGGAATTGAATTATAGGTAACGTCAGCTTTTGATAAAGTTTTATAAAACGTTTCGTGTTCCAATAACTGATTTTGGATTGAAATTGCAAGAATATTTACTAACTAACGTCATACCTACTTCCTGATACTGTTTATAATATAGGAGTAGCAGACGAGCATGTAAGCTAGTAATCAACACCAGGTAGGATTAGTTATTACTACCTGAGGTTGGCCATAGATGCGCTACCTTGAGGACTAAGCTGGAACGCCTCGGAAAAATATGTCTCCTTTACCACACCCTTCAGACCTGAATACAGCAGCGCCTAACGCTGCTGTTATTAGGTAGAAATAGGTGTGGCGGTGGTGCCGCCGGAGTCGAACCACAAAGAGTTCCACCACCTTCTATTATTCATAAGTAGGTACTCTATATAAAAAATCAAGTGTCTATCTATTATGGTCCAAGAGATAGAGCTCTGTGACAGACGGACAGACAACGGAGGCTTAGTAATAGAGTTCCATTTTGATCCTTTACAGAACCTTAAAAATATGTTACAGAGAGTATCTGTATTTTCTAAATCAGAATCATAGATAAGTATAGATATCTCACCGCCTTGTAATTGAAGAAAGCCATTGCCCAAGCCAAAGAATGGCTTAAACGGCTGACAATTCTGTCAGCCATTTAATGGCTGTCATGGAGTAAACAATGCCGACATGCAGATAAGACACGAAATCGAAGAAAAAGTGCAGAAAAATATCGTTTCATTCGTAAATGATCTAAAAACTACACTTTTTTAATAATTTTCAAACACGAAAATAACAGTGACAGATGATAGAAAACAGTGACAAATGTCAAAAGGTTACATTTCCATATTCGGAGCGAGTAATCTTTACTAATCTATGATCAGAATACGTTCCTATGTCATTCGTATACTAGTATTCGTGTACTGTACATATTGCGTTTAATCGACAGCTTTTCTACCGCCAATCTATTGCCGAATGCAAACGAACCCGTGTCATCGCATATGTCCACATACAGACAGAAATACGAATGCACAAACACATAAACAGCCGATACAGTGGCTAATTTATGTTCGGCGAATAATGCGTGGCTTAACAACACTACAGCGATTTGTGGGTATATTTTCGATGACAGCCGTGCAACCAACTCCACCTATAAATCATTTTATTGATAATTTATCTAACGAACGCCCGTTATTGATAATTAATCTATCCATTGTTTATCTTTGTTTATAATATAGGAGTAGCAGACGAGCGTGCAATCCACCTTGCGGTAAGTTGCTACTACCACCCAAGGACATCTGTAATCAACCTCAGATAGGATAAATATTCCTACATATTCGGTCGGCCACAGATACCGCTACCCCTACCGCGGCCGCTATCCCTGAGGACTAAGCTGGAACGCCTAGGAAAAGTATGGCCCTTACCACACCCTGCAAACCAGAACACAGCAGCGCTTAACACAGCTGTTAAAACTTCTCAATGGGACGTCTGGCACGCACTTGGCCAGCGCGGTGGACTATGGCCTAATCCTAGTTGATTCTAATCATCATCGATCCATTACTGTCCCATGGCTGGGCACGGGTCTCCTCTCAATGAGAAGGATTAGCCCATAGTCCACCGCAGTGACCAAGTGCGTTGTGGTAGACTTCACATTGCTTTGAAAACCTTTTTTTATAAGATTTCTCCAGTACCTAGGTTTCACACGATGTTTTCCTTCACCGTTAAGCAAATAATAATTCCTAATACGCACATAAGTCTAAAAACCAGAGGTTTGTGCCTGGGATTTGATCTCGATCCCTCGATCCAGACCGAGTTTCTTAACCATTGCTATCACTATTCTAATGGGTTGACGAAAATATTATATTTCCCGTCGATCGCTAACTACAGTGCAACGTAACCAGATTCTACCGACATGTGGACAACAGGATATCGTATCTAACTTATGTACTGGTCTGATTTGCGATATCGCGTACTGACAGTTACTGCTCGCATTTTGCTTGTTTCGAGTAGTTAACAGGCTTCATTAGCATATTGGTAATCATTGTAGATGGTAGAAACCTTTGGACGCCCGCCCATGGACATCTGTAATCAACCTCTGATAAGATTGGATATTCCTACCTAAGGTCAGCCACAGATGTGCTGCTTCCTCTGGGGACTAAGTTGGAACGCCTCAGATAAGTATGTCTCCCTTACCACATTTCAAACAAGAACACGGCAGCGCTTAACACTGTTGTTATGAGGCAGAAATTGGTGTGGCGGTGGTGCCGGAGTCGAACCACAAAGGGTTCTACCAACTTCTCGCGAATAGTAATGTGTTTCGTTATTTATTTCCTTATCCAAATTTATTTTATTTGGTGGCGTAGCAACGCGGGGTACAGCTAGTAATCATGTATAGGTAACATGTGTGGTGATTTAACCTAACGATGCGGTCGGCCTCAGGTGTGAAAAATGACCAATCATTCGAGTGATTAATTTCGCCCGCCCTGATCGAATTTAAATATTTTCGCCATACACCACATCTGGTGCTAATGGTAAGGGTTAGATTGGAGGTTAAACGTTTTAAATTGATGTAGAAAACGAGCATGCAGTCCACCTGACTGTATATACTGTCGTACAGACATCTGTAACTCCATAGCACAGGTTCCACCTGAAGCCGATCGCACGTCACTCCTGTATCCTTACCATGAGTTTTCAGAACATTCCACAATTTTACGATACGTTTACTCAATCCATTATTCTGTTCCGTTTGCTTCAGTAGACTGAGTAAACGTAACAATAAGTAAGTGCTCAAGTCTTTTTCTCTGCCTCACATGTTCGCAAAAAAGAGAGACAAAACATAAAGCGCCATTTTGTCTATTTAGACATTTAATACGTTACTGACACTATAGTTCTGATAGAATCTGCTAGGGGCGCTGATTGATAATTGTATGGACAAATACGTAAACAAATACCAAAACAGTCATATTTGTCAAAACATATAAACTCATGGTAAGGGTACTGAGCACTAAGCCGCTCGCCTCATATGTAAGTCAGTACACACCCACACACACACACACGCTGAACTGCTGCACATGTAAATGTGACGGTGGTACCCTATCCACCCATAAAGGATTCTATTTTAAAACATATTTTAAAATAATCTTTGTATTTTACAATGACACAACCTAAATATTTTTCAATGTTGGCAAAAGAAAAAGATACGTAAAAGACACAGTATCTTTTGTGAAAGAAAAGAAAAATTCTAGCGAACGAAACCATAGATAAGCACAATAGTTCTTCGGTATTCAATGACAAAGAAATGGCCTATTTTTCGAAAAACTGAAGCAAAGCTTACCTGAAAGAATACCGGATAGTTCTATATTTATCTTCATTAGGGTTGTTATATATCGATAAAATATATCGATATCAAGTATCGATAATTTGAAGGTAGGCCCATTCTGGTTCGACTCCCACGGCACCGTCACACCTATTTCTGTCATAACAGTAGTGTTAAGCGCTGCTGTGTTCTGGTTTGAAGTGTGGTACGGGAGACGTACTTTTCGGAGGCGTTCCAGCTTAGTCCTCAAGGGTAGCGGTGCATCTGTGACCGACCTTAGGTTAATATCTAATCCTATCTGGGGTTGATTACAGATATCCATGAGCGGCAGTAGCCACTTACCATCAGGTGGACTGCATGCTCGTCTGCTACTCCTATATTTTAAAAAAATCACAAAATTTTGTCACCACTTTTTGCTACTCGTCAAAAGATGGCAGCACATGTATCTCGAATCATGCTATTGAAGTTTTAAAAAACCTTTAAATCAAATTACAAAGGATTCTACCACCTTTTGACTTGATGGTAAGTGGCTACTGCTGCCCATGGTAAGCAACTCCATATCATACATGGATTTTACAAGAAGCAAATCAAAGATTCAGTGCCACCTTTGCGAAACTCATATGTAAGATTTTCATGACCATGATGATTTTTCATTTTGACGACCTGCATGGCAGAGCGGTCACCGTACCGGTCTGACGCGCAGAGGGTCCAGGGTTCGATCCCCGGCCAGACAGATTTCTAAGTTAATTATGAATTTAGATTTCTAATTCTGGGTCTGAGTGTTTGTGTATTTGTCTCTGTGTGTGTCCATAGCACCCACGATACAGGGAATCCTAGTGTGGGGCTGTGAGTGTAGAAAGCATTTTCATAACAACTACCCTAAACGGAAATCGAACGAGTTCATTTTGAAAAATATCACCTATATATTTGCGTCATAGGATAGTGTCACTTATAAGGATCAAATTCTTGAAAAGTAATGATATATGACAAACGTAAAGAAAGTTCATTTTTTAGAAAATACATTTTCATACATTCTTATACTAAGCCCTAACTTGATAAACAAAATTACATATCGCTGCTTTGCAAGAATAATGGCACAACTCAAAATTAATTTTTCTGTTAAATATACAATTTACTCCCAAACATTTCCTATTTTAATGTGTCCCAACAGTACTGTTATATACATAACTACTTATAATTGTATTTATCATTATTTTAATTCTCATTTAAATAAAAGATTTCGAAACAAAAACATTGTTTAATTTTAAACTGGCTCTCTTAGAAAATAACCTTTTTTACTTGTGTTATTATTCTTGCAAAGCAGCGATATGTCATAATTATATTGAAGACTAGTGGTGCCCGCGGCTTCGCCCGCATTTTAAAGAAATAATATGACATACATAAAACGGAAAATTTGTACCTGCATTGGAATGACAGTGGTGCCATCTGTCGAAAATTGGTCTTACCAACTCCCAAACCCTCGTGGGCTCTTGGACAACAACTTTGCTAAAGATCATCTTGATCAAATGCATAGTTTCCGATTCTATAACTACTTACGAATTAAAAAAGTAATTAAAAAAAAACTTTTCCCACGGACTAAATTGTGAATCTAAACCATTCTCAAGTCCCCTTGAACACACACAGCAAATTTCATCAAAATCAGTCCAGTCGTTTAGGAGGAGTTCAGTGACATACACACGCACATAAGAAATATATATATAAAGATTGGAATTTCTAACTGAACCCTTCTATATAGATGTTACTGAAACAAATATATTTATTTTTTGGCATCAGACCCAACGCCTACAAATCTGGTAATCTCGCCATAAACAGAGTTCAAGCCAATGGAATAGGGATGGGACACGTCGGATATCCGAACCGAATAAGGTGTTACCGAAATAACGGAATGGAATGACAGTTTATGCTTTTTATTTCCGATTACCTCTGTTTGGGGCTTATTTGCAAATACTCGTAAAGACAGTACCCTTACCATGAGGTTTTACGTTTTGACAAATATGACTGTTTTGGTATTTGTTTACGTATTTGCCCATACAATTTTCAATCAGCGCCCCTAGCGGATTGTGTCAGAACTATAGTGTCAGTAACGTAACATTAAATGTCCAAGACAAAATGGCGCTTTATGTTTTGTCTCTTTTTTTGTGAACATTTGAGGTAGATAAAAAGACTTGAGCACTTACTTATTGTTACATTTACTCAGTTTACTGAAGCAAACGGAACAGAATAATGGATTGAGTAAACGTAAAGTAAAATTGTGGGATGTTTTGAAAACTCATGGTAAGGGTACTGATATCATTTGCTTTGATACTTTTGTATATAGAAAATTAGTAACCGTATGTTTGTGTCCGAAAAACTCAAAAAGTAATTGACGGATTGCATTGATATTTTTACACAACATAGAATTTTTATTAAAGAGTGTTTTTATATATGTTTTCTGCACATCTGAAGGTTGCAGAGCCTTTTGTACTTACAAACAGCAGTGGTTAAGAACTTCTATGCTCTGCTTTAAAGGGTTTGATAAGGGAGACTTTTCCGATGCGTTCCAGCTTAGTCCTCGGAGGTAATAACGCATCTGTGGTCATGTAGGAATCTAATTTTATTAAGGGTTGATTTCAGGTGTCCACGGGTGGTAGTAGCCACTTACTATCAGGTGGACTGCATGCTCGTCTGCTACGTCTGCATTATAAAAATCTGAGATTAACCTTAGGTGCGTTGATGCCTCTGAGATCAAAGCTGGAACGCCTTGTAAAGTGTTAAGTCTTTCCCGGACCCTTCTAATCAGAAAACTGTAGCGCTTAAGACTGCTAAGTTTTCATTCTTTTAACAGGCTATAGCTGTTGTATATCAAAAATAATGTAAAAAAACACTTTTGTGAACGTAATACGGAAACCTGCAATTATTACCAAACAAACGCTTAATATACCAAAAATTTATGAAATAAACATAAAAAAGGTACTTAAGTTATCTTAAATCTCAAGAAATATTAATAAGAGATAACAAATTTGCCTTAAACCCCTTCTTAGTGACGTGACGTATTTTCAAAAGAATTAATAAGGAAGAAAGAAAGAAATAAACGTAACTTGCTTTACAAGCGACGGAGTTTCACGCTAGTTAACTTTTATCAAACGGTTTTTGAAAAATGTATCCTTCAGAATGTCCTAGTTGTAAATCTGAGTATAATTCACCCCGTTCACAAGTTTGTTAAAAGTATTTTTTGGCCGGTTTCATAAAATTTTTTGGGGCGTCGCAATTATTTTTGGACGGATAATAATGGGGTTGATTTTTTGTCTGTTAACTATTTTTTGGTGAAGCTGGAACGATCATTAGGGCTCACAATTCTTGAAGGATAAAGTACACAAAAAATTGTAAAAAAATTTTGTTAACTTTTGGTGTTGTTAAATTTAAATTTGTATAATTTTTAAACAAAATTGGTTCTTTGAATTATTATAACTAACTTAGTTGTTTATTATATTATTTTACCATGATTTATAAATAAGTTTCATAAATATATATATACTTTTTAAATATAGTTTACTAGCTGTAATATGAGGTTATTACATATTTACATAATAACTTCACATATTAAGCTACTTAATAATACAAGTATGCAAAGCGGAGGGTAATGTTTTTCGAGTGTATCTATGGCATACTCTGCAGCCCAAACAGCTTGAAAAATTTTCACATATGAGGTGTAGTTGTATTCGTCTTAATTGTGAGAGTAAACATATGCTGTATTTTTAAGCAAACTGGTTTGGCAACTTTTTGTTTATATAACAATTGCTAGCTGAGATAAATATTATTAAGATGTATTTCTTTCTCTATCCCTTTACGTCAACAGAAATATTAAAAGAAAAAATTAAGGAGGATCCCAAAAAAAATACACTAACTTTTGAACCACAGAGAACACGATGATAATTTGACACTACAAAAACATATTCGTATACAAATCTTTCGATATACGTATACTTGTATCAAAGTCTCCTGATACGTCCGTGCCCATCCCTAAAGGACCCATTCCTACTGAGAGACAATCAATATTCCACAGACAGGGTGGCGGCGTGTGTTGATGAAATACGAATAATTTGTCAATTCTGAGCATGAGGGTACTTTTATACAGGGTGAGTTTTTCGAACGGGCCTTCAGGGCCAAATCCGAAACTATAAGATAGCAAAAATGTTGAAATGAGTTAGGAGGCCGATTTTGATAAAAAAACTAAAACTAAATCATTAGATTTTCTAAAATCACTTTCCATAGCCGGGAATCGAACGAGTTATTTTTGAAAAAAAAAACACCTTGTATTATTTCACTATCGGATAGTGTCGCTTATAAGGATTAAATTCTGGGAAGTAATGATAAATGACAAACTAAAGGTAAAGCCTCATTTTGGAGAAAGTACTTTTAGGCGCAATATTCATTTCATTTTTACAGAGTATGTATAACGGTGGCTGCTATAACAACAAATATTAAACTTAAAAAGTTAAAAATAAATGGGAGGCGTCATATAAGAAATTGCTTTTTCGGTGCTTTTCGCTTTGTCTATTAAACCTTAATAGATAGACAGTTCATATTTTGACAATGTATTTACTTCTATGGCTGCTATGATAACAAATACTAACATAAAAATAAATGAAAAATCGTGGGCAAAAAAACCATATACATACAAGGTTGGCCAAGTGAAATGAAATGAAATGAAATATATTTATTTCGTATAGGCCAACGGCGGCACTTACAAATTGTCAGTTACAATATTTTAAAAATAATTATTCTCGTTTTCATTTTTTTAAATGCCATTATTTTTACATATAATTGATAAAGCATTAGCTTCAGTATCTTGCTTCACAAGTACACCAATTATAGTCCGCGTAAAACTGCTAGTCCGCTCTGAATATAAAAATGCCTCGTCGGCATAGCAAATTGTATGAGCTCGCAACAACTTCAGAGCGGACTAGCAGTTTGGCGCGGACTATACCAATATGCTAGTTCGTCGCACTTACCCAATTATATCATTTCAAAACTTCGATTATTTACCAGTTGAACTTAAAAAATATTTTTATTGAAATTTACCACGCAATAACTAAATTTAAATATTTTGTGTGCGGTTATTGCGAAGGTTATAACTAAGAATGCCCGATTCTTATTTGAACCGCAACGTGCATTAAACTTCGTAATCAACTAATTTGGAATAACTAGACACGCCATGTCGCGATATCTCGGCTGTATCGATTGTTGCCTTTGCCTTGCGCTGAAGGACGGGAGCTGTCAAAATTTGAAAACTATTGTTTTATCTGTGTGATGAATTGCGCGGTATATTCCAATTTTAATTATCAATATTAGTCTGTATCTATGTATTTTTTATAATATAGGAGTAGCAGACGAGAATGCATTCCATCTGATGGTAAGTGGCTACTGCCGCCCATGGCTATCTGGAATTAACACTAGATAGGATAAGATATTCCTATCTGAAGTCGGTCTAAGATCGAAGGACTAAGCTGTAACCATAAAATTTTACTTTTGTGTAATCATTTTGCCTTTCAAATGTTATTAATCTGTTATAACTGAAGAAATGATTATACAGTTTTGCTTGTACAGACAAAACTTTAAAACTAATTTTTAAAACATTTGTCGTCCCCACAAGACGGTAACTTATCAATCTGTCATTATGTTAATATCTTATCCAAGATGGCTGTCTAATACAAAATTAGCTTGCGACAAAAAATGGCGCGAAGTTCGTAGTATGTAAATGAACGATTAATTACAACGCCATCTGTTGGACGAAACTAAGATGGTAAAGAAACTTCGTTGTCTATAGTGATTATTTACATTCATTATTAATAAGCAATCTACAACTTTTACCTATCGGAGATTGAAATTTTACTATGTCTAGTATGTCTAGTATAAAGAAATTGTCAAAAGTCGATCTTTGGTAGTCAAATCAATAGATAGATTGAATATTAATAACGGCGGTAGACGTTTTTAATACAGATTGATTTAATAAGGAGGCGTTAGTAACTTATAAGTTCCATGATATTTTGGATACAAAAAAGTGTAATGTAATATATTTTCATATCTCTTTTAATTCTCTATAAAGTTATTTAATTAAATAGTAGCAATAGATATGGGGAGGAAAAGTGCTATATACGATTACCAATTGGTAATAAGTCGTTCTAAAATGTCAAGCTTTAGTTAATCCAAGATGGTGTCAGTATAATGCGGAAAGTTGGTGTATGAAAATGGAAAACTTTGACAATTATTATTCTCGCTCTACGCTCTAATTATTCTTTAAATTGCTGCTATAACAAAAATAGGTGTGACAGTAGTGCCACAATCGAAAAACAAATTAATAATTAAATCATTTTGTCACTAAAAATACGAAGTAAACGTTCCACTTAAAGGTTAAAGCTATCACAAATTATTTCCCGCCTTCCACATAACTCTACCAAATGGTCTATTGTTGTCTGTGGTCTACCTATCCATAGATACATCAATAATATTTACACAGATGAACTGTCAAATATTTTATCAAATACCGCTAGTTCAGCCTACTTTCCACTTGTCGATCACAACGCTCGTAATCATTGCTGTTTATTACTTTAGTACTACATTCATGCTGCGATTGTTATGGTCGTTTAGTGGAATACGCGGTCATAGTACAAAATAGTTTTTTTTTAATCTGTAGTATTTTTTTAAATAAAATTTATTATTTTACACAATTATTTGACACAATCATAAGGAGCATTTTTATAGAGAATTTTGAGATCTATCTGTTATAAATTACTAACTGACCCGGCAAACGTTGTGTTGCCATATAAATAAAAAAATGTTTAGGGTGAACAACCCTTATCACTTAGGGGTATGAAAAATACATAGTAACCGATTCTCAGACCTACTGAATATGCATATAAAATTTGGTGAAAATCTGTAAAGACGTTTCGGAGGAGTACGATAACTAACATTGTGACACGAGAATTTTATATATAAGATTATATTGAGCGAAGTCACGAGTAAAGTTAGTATGTCAATGTCAATAGACTTCCAACTAGAATTAATACAGAGATATGTGTTACAATTCCAAAGTTATGTCGAATAAACTAAAACAGTTAGTTATGGCTTAGTTAGTCGCTAACTAGTTCAAACTTTAACTATCTAAACACTATCATATTCAGTATAAACTAATATTAAATACTAGCTCATACCCTTGACTTCGCTCGCTTTAGCTATCCCTCGGGATGTACTTTTCTGGATAAAAGCTACCCTATGTCATTTTCTGAACCACCGTATATTAGTAAAGATACTTCGCCGCCTTGAAATTGAATGAAGCCACAAACGGCTTATTAGTAAGTTCTTTTTTTTAATTCTTGACAAATAAAAACATTTTTAGAGAAAATTTACATAAATAACTAATACTGCGTAATTTACATAATAAATAAATAATTATTTCAAATATTTTAGGAACATTTTAGCACGGAGACGTGGCAAAACTTTTTTACGCAACTATTTCAATTCTCAAAACTGGGTACATTTTCTTGTTAGGAGTGAGTAATCTTTACTAATCTATGTGAACCACTGCCAACGTGTGTACATTTCATGACAATCGATTATGTAGTTAAGCCGTGACAGTGTTACAAACACACAAACACACTTAGTCCTCAGGAAAAGCATCTGTGGCCAACCTTAGATAGGGCTCTAATCTTATCTGAGGTTGAACACAGATAGGCGACAGTAGCCACTTACTAAGTGGACTGCACGCTCGTTTGCGACCTCTATATTATAAAAAGGGGAAGTAACATCAAACTACAGAAAATTAACTGTTTATTTTTTAGCAGTATATGCACATCCCACGAGGCAACACTAGTTTATCGCCCGGCGTCGCTCGAATGAACGCAGTCACATGGAATACCCAGATACGATGCATGTTCTGTAGTTGTGTTCAACAAACTGACTTACAGATCAAAATACATGTTCATTCATAGTTCATTCGTTCATTGTTTTATAATTAGAAGTAGCAGACGAGCATGCAGTCCACTTGATAGTAAGTGGCTATTGCTGTATGGACATCTGTAATCAACCCCAGATAGGGTTAGACATTCCTACCTGAGCTCGGCCACAGATGCGCCGCTACCCCTGAGGACTAAGCTGGAATGCAAAAAAGTATGTCTCACTTACCACACTTCAAACCAGAACACAACAGCGCTTAACACTGCTGTTATTAAACAAAAATAGGTGTGGTGGTGACCTCAACTAAGACTAATTTTATCTGGGATTGATTACAGATTTCCTTGCGGTATCTACCATCAGGTGGTCAAGTTTGTTTACTATTCCAGTCTTTAAATCTTTTTTATATATAACTAGCTGACCCGGCAAACTTTGTACCGCCTCAAAATCTATGTATCAAATATATTTCATATAAAATATAGCCTATGTTACTCGTGGATAATGTAGCTTTCGAATGGTGAAAGAATTTTTAAAATCGGTCCAGTAGTTTTTGAGCCTATTCATTACAATCAAACAAACAAACAAAGTTTTCCTCTTTATAATATTACTATAGAAATATAGATATAGGAGTAGCAGACGAGCATGCAGTCCACCTGATGGTAAGCGGCTACTCCTCAGTGCCCTTTTTTTTTGTGTTACGAGGGGGAGACCTTCAAAAGGTACCCGACGACGTGGGAGCGACGCCGGGTTATGTGGGATTTTTACCGCACTAAAACCCACACGGTGGCCGTCCTCGGCGCTTGGTGGAGAACTCCGGGATCTCCGATGGAACACAACCGGAGTCCTCCGAGCGCGATGCCCCCATCGGGCTTTTCCCTGGGGGAGCAGTTTACGCTCCTCCCACACACCTAATGTTTACAACGGTATGCGACCACACGCACCGTCGTCCTTCCCGGGGTTACTTGCTGGACGGTTCGAGCTCCCACTCTTGCCGCCCGCTACCCCAGAAGCCCCCTTTTAGTCGCCTCATACGGCAGGCAGGGGATACCGGATATTCTAGTCCCGAGACTACAGGAACATCCATTCAGTGACCTAAACCTCATTCTGAGAGACCCGTGCCCAGCAGTGGGACGTCACAAAAGTATTTCAGTCCAAACATTTTTAGTTTATTGGGTCACCGCTAAAACGGATTTAAACAGACTCAGCCTGAGATGAAACCATTCTAAATATTGCACCGATCAATATTGTATTTACGGGAACTCGGCCGACCTAAAACTGGAAACATCGACTGCAATTTTGGAAATTTGGGTCTCTTGCATAACTACAGTACCCTTACCATGAGTTTTCAAAACATTCCACAATTTTACGTTACGTTCACTCAATCCATTATTCTGTTCCGTTTGCTTAGTAGACTGAGTAAACGTAACAATAAGTAAGTGCTCAAGTCTTTTTGTCTACCTCACATGTTCCCAAAAAAGAGAGACAAAACATAAAGCGCCATTTTGTCAATTTGTCATTTAATGTTACGTTACTGACACTAGTTCTGATACAATCCGCTAGGGGCGCTGATTGGAAATTGTATGAGCAAATACGTAAACAAATACCAAAACAGTCATATTTGTCAAAACCTAAAAACTCATGGTAAGGGTACAGAGGTGGATACTGGAACAGCAAACGAGGGTGCGTACCACCTGATGGTAGAGATAGGAGTAGCAGACGAGCATGCAGTCCTGATGGTAAGTTACTGCCTTATGGACATCTGTAATCAACCCCAGATAAGATATTCTTACCTGAGGTTGCCCACAGCCCACATACATACTTTTCCGAGGCGTTCCAGCTTAGTCCTCAGGGGTAGCGGTGCATCTGTGGCTGACCTCAGGTAGGAATACCTAATCCTATCTGGGGTTGATTACAGACGTCCATGGGCGGCAGTAGCCACTTACCATCAGGTGGCTGCATGCTCGTCTGCTACTCCTATATTATAAAAAAAGAAAATACATACATACATACGAACTAGCAAGATAAATCGAAGCTTATAAAAACGCACAATATTTTATAGTGGTCATTATATTTAGTCGCTTTCCCTAAATGCGATTCACTGAATAATGCCGTTATGTCCTGTCAGTGACAGCTAGGTTCTCCCAGCCTGTCGATGATTTGTGACGGCAGACCATAGACAATGGGTATAGACACGCCCTAAAACTCTCTCATTATTCTATAGTCACACAAATGTCTGTATGTGACGGTTTTCGGGACAGACATTTTTGAGCCTCATGAGAGATTTATCAATTTTCGCGGATAGAAGTTTTTGGTTTTTTTAATTAATGTTATAATATTACGATGTTAAAAATGAGAACTGTTGTTATTTGTCAATAAATTGTTTAATTATAAAGATTACAAATAGAGATTTGTAACAAAAGCTATGTAATTATTAAACTTAGATTTTTAGTCCGTTTTTTTATGACAAAAACTAACTATTAATTACAACTTTGTGTATTGTAGATGTATAAATGTATTTTTAAGCAATATATCTTTGATGCCGTGTTTTTCTAGAAAATTCGCGGCTTTTTTTCTATAAAATAGAAGTAGCGAATGAGTTTCAAGTCCACCTGACGGTAAGTGTCTGCTTTCGGTCGTGGCCTTCAATAATCAATCTCAGATAAGAATAGATTCTTTCCTCAGGTCGGGCACAGATGCGACGCTACTCTCGACGACTAAGCTGGAACGTCTCGTATAAGTATATGTGGTAAGAGACACTGCTGTTATAACAGAAACAGGTGTGTTGGTGGTGCCGCCGGGGTCGAACTATAATGGGTTCTACCACTTTTACAAATACTAAAATAGAGACGGCTTAAATATAGTTTGTAACTACTTAATCGCTATATTTTCTTAAATACTTACATCTTATATATAAAATCGTACCACAATGTTAGTTACCGTACTCCTCCGAAACGGCTTTACCGATTTTCACCAAATTTTATATACATATTCAGTAGGTCTGAGAATCGGCTACTATCTATTTTCATACCCCTAAGTAATAAAGGTTGTTCACCCTTAACATTTTTTTATTTATATGGCAACACAACGTTTGCCGGGTCAACTAGTTATATTATATTTGTACTTCTGTGTACATTATTCAATGTACTTCATTATTTAGCCGTAAATCATAATAGAGCTAGTGAAATATTGACAAAATATATTCGTTACTTAGCAACCATTCAGTAAAGTTGTTTAAACACGCAAAGTTGCGGTTTCTACTTCATTATGTACACGAAAACTGCGTATTTTGAAAAATGATACCGTATTTTAGTTGACAAAAATTATAAAATACCTCTATAGAGTCTACCTATTTCTGCCTAATAACAGCAGTGTTAGGTGCTGCTGTGTTCCGTTTTGAAGGGTGTGGTAAGGGAGACATACTTTTCCGAGGCGTTCCAGCTTAGTCCTCAGGGGTAGCGGCGCATCTGTGGCCGACCTCAGGTAGGAATATCTAATCCTATCTGGGGTTGATTACAGATGTCCATGGGCGGCAGTAGCCACTTACCATCAGGTGGACTGCATGCTTGTCTGCTACTTATATATTATAAAAAAGAGTCTACTAATACTTTAGATATTAATCGCATGCTATAACGGTAATTATATAACGGTATAAATATCGGTGGACAATTGCGTATTGGTAGTATATGGCCTAATCCTCATTCTGAGAGACACGTGCCCAGCAGTGGGACAATAATGGGTTCATCAACAACCCATTACTGTCCCACTGCTGGGCACGGGTCTCCTCTCAGAATGAGAAGGATTAGGCCATAGTCCACCGCGCTGGCCAAGTGCGTATTGGTAGACTTCACATACCTTTGAGATTTTTTTTTTATAAATCTCTCAGGTATGTAGGTTTCCTCACGATGTTTTCCTTCACCGTTTAGCAAGTGATAATTAGTTTCTTATACGCACATAACTTTGAAAAATTAGAGGTGCCTGGGATTTGAACTTCGGACCCCTCGATCGAGAGGCGAAGTTTCTTATCCACTAGGCTATCACTGCTTGCTGCTTGAAATAATGGGTTGATGATGATAAAATAAATACAATAACTACTAGGTGGTAACTCAGTCCGTGAGTAGAAGCCACCTTAATCCTCTGAAGCCTTACAAAAGGCTGTGTCACCTCGATTGGTCTGTTTGTATGTCATCGTATATTAGGCCTACTTTTCTATTGAAATACGATATCCAAGGTATTTTGTGTTTTTGTACCTGTAGTTCCGGACCCAGAATAGGGCTACGGTATCCCCTGCCTGTCGTAAGAGGCGACTAAAAGGGGCTTCCGGGGTTGCCGACGGCAAGAGTGGGAGCTCGAAACGCCGGGCCAGCCCCGGGAAGGACGGCGTTATGTGTGGTCGCATACCGTTGTGCACACCAGACGGTGTCAACCGGCGGCGGCGATCGTCAACCTTTTTTTTATATTCGAAGGAATGAAGGTTTCCTCACAATGTTTTCCTTCGCCGTTTAAGCAAGTGATCATATATTCTATTACGCACATAACTTTGAAAAATCAGAGGTGTGTGTCTGGGATTTGAACCTCGGACCCTTCGATCAAGATGCCGAGTTTCGTAACCACTAAGCTATTACTGCTTTAATTGTGTAGAATTTATTGTACATAAGTAGCAGATGAGCATGAGGTCCACCTGATAGTAAGTGGCTACTGCCGCCCATGGACATCTGTAATCAACCCCAGATAGGATTAGATATTCCTACCTGAGGTCGGCCACAAATGCGCAGCTACCCCTGAGGATTAAGCTGGAACGCCTCGGATAAGTATGTCTCTTACCACACCCTTCAAACCAGAACACAGCAGCACTTAACACTGCTTATGAGGTAGAAATAGGTGTGACGGTGGTGCCGCCGGAGTCGAACCACCTTTCAAATTTTATTAAAATTTTCACATGGTAATGTTTAATCTATAATCGAATTTATATATTCCAAAGCACTACACTAGGATTCGAACCTGGTGATTAACGAAACCTGCGACACCACAAAACATAAATATAAGCTACGTAGCTAACAAGATCGTATATCGCGGTTACGGCGTAGCACATGCGTAGACATGCTACGGGCTTCGTAGCGCCAAACATCTTGATAACCAGACACTATATTATACATGTCGGAGGAAGAGTCAGAGTTATTTAATATAGCTTTAGCTATACTGTTACTTTAGTATTTTAGTAATGTTATTGGTACTTGATCAATCGAAGTCATTGTATAGCTTTCGTATTAGAATCAGAGCAGAGACTTAAAAGGTCTCTAGCTTCTCCGACATACATATTATAATCCGCGCCAAACTGCTAGTCCGCTCTGGGGGGTTACTACCATCTCTTAAAATTGAAATTTCGTAACACGATCTCGTTAAAGTAATATTGTTTTTATAGTATTACAATAAGCAGTTTTGTATTATGTCGGTCGAAATTTTTCATTGTCATTTGCAGGAAATTTAACTTTTTAAGCAAAATATGACAATTTCAGTTGGTTTTATACCATGCATACGCGAGTATTAGTAGAGATAAGTCGATTGCAATAATAGTCTACTGGTTATAAACCAGTCTCTTCTTCGGGAGGCAAATACGTAAATAAATACCAAAACAGTCATATTTGTCAAGACGTAGAAACTCATGGTAAAGGTACAAAGGTAATTGGGGTTAGAACCTTGGATATCAGGTTAATCTTCGAGTCCAAGGTTTTCAAACCCAGTCAAATATTAAACTTCGTAAATTTTCTTAGCAACTAAAACCGACTCATTTATAAGTATGTGTAATTGTTAGAGCTATAAAACTGGAATGTTACCGTCCGTCCGTCACCCGACACCGGCTGTACACAATGGTAAGGTGATATCCGGTACAAGGACTGTGATGACACCAGCTACATAGTACTATGTACCTACTTGTTGAAATGATCTCTTTAGCAGCGTTGTGCTTTGTGATGAGTAAATAATTATAGTTTAAAAACTAAAATCACGCTAAAATCGCACAAGGAATCCTGATTCATGACGATCCTGATGAGGAATGGGGTAAAATTATTTAAATCGTGTATTGTCATCAGTTCTTGATAATTGTTCAAAATTTTAACTTAATCGAACCGTGATAAAAGCGTGGTAAAAATGTTAAACTCTTTTAACAACTTTTTTAAAGATCTTCCAAGAATGCAGGTTTCCTCTAAATATTACGCACATTCTTGTAAAATCAGTGGTTCAACCGGAGAGGTCCCACATCACAGTCACACCACAGCATGAGGCAGTACCCTTACCATGAGTTTTAACGTTTTGACAAATATGACTGTTTTGGTATTTGTTTACGTATTTGCCCGTACTATTTCCAATCAGCGCCCCTAGCGGATTATATCAGAACTTGGAAATTGTATGGGCCAATATGTAAACAAATACCACAATAGTCATATTTGTCGAAACGAAAAAACTCATGGTTAGGGTACAGTTCCGCGCTACGGTGTGCGGGTGTGAATAACTGACTTACATATTAGGCGACCATTTTAGTCCTTAGTGCGAGTCAAACTCGCGAGAAATGTGTGAAATAAAATGAATAAAAATAAGAATTGTGAGGAATAGTAAATTGAATAAAAATAAGTAAAAATAATGAACATTTGGTGGTACGGAAGCCTCCATGTGCGAGTTCGACTCGTACTTGGTGAATTATATATCATTAGTAAGGGTTTATTTTCAAGTTTTATTTTTAATGTTTGTTATAGCGGTCACAGTTATACATACTCTGTAAAATAATCAAGTGTCTATCTATTACGGTTCAGGAGATAGAGCCCTGTGACAGACGGACAGACAGCGGAGGCTAAAAGGGTTCTATTTTTACCCCTCTGGCACAGAACCTGAAAAATCCGCCTTACGCCTTTTGATAACTAAAATAGAAAGCCACAAAAGAATGGTTTTATCATGTATTATTAGAAATCTTGACAAATAAAACACATTTTTAGTGAAATATTACGTATAAATAACTAATACTGCGTAATTTACATAATAAATAAATATTTCAAACATTTTAGGGATATTTCAGAACGTAGACATGGCAACACTTTATTTACGCAAGTTCAATTCTCAAAACTGGTTACATTTCCTTGTTAGGAGTGACCTATTTATAGATATACTAGCTGACCCGGCAAACGTTGTGTTGCCATATAAATAAAAAAATGTTAAGGGTGAACAACCCTTATCACTTAGGTATGAAAAATAGATAGTAGCCGATTCTCAGACCTACTGAATATGCATATAAAATTTGGTGAAAATCGGTAACCGTTTCGGAGGAGTACGGTAACTAACATTGTGACACGAGAATTTTATATATAAGATTTTATATCTTTTACGCCTTTAAATATTACAAATGTAAAACATTATAACCGTACCTGCTTTGTTCTTTTAAGCGCCTATCTCCTATTTTCAAGTGCCCTTCTGGCCCTCGAGGTCTACAGCTTACCCCCTACCCCCTTCCTACTTCAAAGTACTTGAATATTGATGATTTTCACGATTTAAAACGTGCCTTATCAGCATAAAGATTATATCTTCGGTCTTACTTTAGAGTTTTGTGGAGAAAGCAGTTGAGAAGTCAAGTTGTCTGTCTGTCTTAAGGCCTATTTTGAAGGAGGTGTGGTTTGAAGTTCGATTCTCGGTTAGACGAATATCAAAATGAAATTAGATTTCTGTTTTTCTATTTTGAAAATTTTAGTTCTTATAATAAAATAATTGGCCAAGTGCAAGTCGAACTCGCACACGGAGGGTTCCGTACCACCAACATTTTCATATTTTTTTTTATTTTTAGTATTTGTTATTAAAGCCATTGAAGTAAATACAATGTAAAAATTTGAACTGCCTACCTATTACGGTTACATAGATAAAGCGCAAAACGTAAATAGCAGTTTATTATATGGTGACCTACTTTTTTTTCAACTTTTTTGTATTTTTAGTATTTGTTGTTACAGCGGCCACGCATAAACATACTCTGTAAAAATTTGAAGTCTCTATCTATTACGGTTCAGGAGTTAAAGCTCTGTGACAGACGGACAGACGGACAGACAGCCAAGTCTTAGTAATAGGGTTCCGTTTTTACCCTTTGGGTACGGAACCCTAAAAAATCAATATTAAACACTTTCTACACTCACAGCCCTACACTTGGATTTCCTGTATCGTGGGTGCCATGGATACAAATAGACAAATACACAAAAACCCAGACCCAGAACAGATATCTAAATTCGTCATTCAGATATCTGTCTGGCCGGGGATCGAACCTGGAACCCTTTGCGCGACAGACTGGTATGGTGAGCACTCTGCCGCGGGTCGTCTAATTCGAGTCCAGTGGAAGCAGTCACACTTATTGCCTATTTTATAGTTTTGCAGTAGCAGATGAGCATAAAGTCCACCTGATGGTAAGCTACTGCCGTATGGACATCTGTAATCAACCCAGCTAAGATTAGATTCCTACCTGAGTTCGACCACATGCGCCGCGACTAAGAAACAAGCTGGAATAACTCGGAAAAGTATGTCTCCCTTATCACACCCTTAAAACCAGAACACAGCAGCGCTTAACACTACTGTTATAACAAAAATAGCTGTGGTGGTGCCGCCGGAGTCGAACCACAAAGGGTTCTACCACCTTTAAATCGTATGGACATCTGTAATCAATCCCAACTAAGATTACATTTCTACCTGAGTTCGGCTACATGCGTCGCTACTAAGATCCAAGCCGGAACGCCTCGGAAAAGTATATCTCCCTTATAACACCCTTAAAACCAGAACACAGCAGCGTTTAACACTGCTGTTATAACAAAAATAGCTGTGGTGGTGCCGCCGGAGTCGAACCACAAAGGGTTTTACCACCTTTAAATGGTACGGACATCTGTAATCAACCCAGATAAGATTCGATTCCTACCTAACTTCGGCTACATGCGCCGCGACTGAGAACCAAGCTGGATTGCCTCGGAAAAGTCTCCCTTACCACACCCTTCACACATCTAATCCCGCCCTCCACGTCTTACAATTACATATCGTCGTAAAGAAGTCTAACAAACGGTTTAATTAAACCGTTAACTTTAAACTCGTTACGAAAGAGTTATGACATCACAGTATGAGAGTTTGAACCGTGCGTTATTTTTCACCAAGTATAATATGTATGTTTTAGTATATAATAATAGTTATGTCCCACTGCTGGGCACGGGTCTCCTCTCAGAATGAGAAGGATTAGGCCATAGTTCACCGCGTTGGCCAAGTGCGAATTCGTAGACTTCACATACCTTTGAAAACTTTTTTTTTAATTTTTCAGGTATTATTTCCTCACGATGTTTTCCCGTTTAAGCAAGTGATAATTATTTTCTAATACTCACATAACTTTGAAAAACAGAGATGCGATTTGATTCGAGATGGGATTTGAACCTCGGACCTCTCGATAAAAAGCAGAGTTTCTTAACCACTGGGCTTCTACTAAAGTTATTATTAAAGTTATATTAAATCTAGCAGATTTCTCTAAACGACATAAACAGACCATCTCGTAACTCATTAATAACGATAGAGATCTGTCTGTCCGTCTGCCAACGTCACGCCGATCAAATGTATATATAGAGAATGGGTCGCGACGTTCGAAGGAAATTGTTTGTTTATTCCAAATGTTTTAAGGAAGAAATGTTCCGACTCAGGAACTACCGTCACACCTATTTCTGTTTACAGCAGTGTAGCGCTGCTGTGTTCTGGTTTGAAGTATGGTAAGGGAGACATACTTTTCCGAGGCGTTCCAGCTTAGTCCTCAGGGGTAGCGGCGCATCTGCGGGCGACCTCAGGTAGGATCTAATCCCATCTGGGGTTGACTACAGATGTCCATGGGCGGCAGCAGCCACTTACCATGGTGGTAGCCATTTACACTGATGGTAAGTGGTAATCGACCCCAGACAAGATTAGAATCCTACCTGAGGTCGGCCACAGATGCGCCGCTACTCCTGAGGACTAAGCTGGAAACGCCTCGGAAAAGTATGTCTCCCTTACCACATACTTCAAACCAGAACACAGCAGCGCTACACTGCTATTATAACAGAAATAGGTGGGGCGGTGCCGCCGCAGTCGAACCACAAAGGATTCTACCACCTTTAAAAATTATACAGTTACTTCTACTAGTAGAAGATCCCGATATAAGACCACCTTCACCGAGCTGGTGAGCTCGTCTCATGGATGAAACTTTTTTTAAATCAAATTAAATATGTCAAAAAGTATATTGCGAATGGGTTGCCTAAACATTTGACTTTTCTATTATAGGAAACCAGTAAAATATTTAAGAAATAAAAGTCATATTCTGGACGGAATTTTTTTAGACAACCCATTAGCAATATAATTATCGAGTTATTTAATTCGACTTTAAATACTTTTCCTCCATTAACCAGCTCGGTGAAGATTGTCTTGTATCGGGATCTTAGACCATACGGTAAGTAAATGTAAAATTATAAAAATGAAAATTAGACTGAATTAAGTCTGTATTTTAAGTCAGTATTGTTTAACTGGACTGTTAGTCTAGAAATAGTTTTTCTGTAATACTACCTACTTAGCGAATTTTAGACACCATCACACAAGCAAAGTCATGAACTAAGCTTGAGGGTTGATTAAGACAAGGGGTTGTAATTAAACGAAGTAATCACCGTCATTCGACGTAAGGGGATGTTTTATGAATTCATATTATTTCCCTCACGCCAGTCTTAATTTAATTGTTTCAATAAATTGAACAATGTTCTTAGAATAATAAAATTGACAGTCAATTTAGCGCGAATACAACACATATTTAGTTCTTGCTACTCACCAACAGATGGCGTTACTTGCACATAGTATCGAACTTTTATTATCTTCTCGCTACTCGTCAAAAGATGGCGTTACTTGTATCTTAGCTACACTATGGGTTTCTTTTCAACGTTTTCCATTGTATTTAACTAACAGTAGATGGCGTTATTCGCAAAGATACCAAATCTTTACTTACGCTATCGACATTTTTAAAGATTTCAATACTTAAACAGGTCGAGTCATCATTTATTATACATTCTTATACGATACCAGAAATCCGCGCGTTCTAATAACATAGAAGGTATTTACCTGAAACAAATAAATTAATAATTAATTTAATTAAAATACATAACAAAAATATTACACGTTCACTCATTTGTTTTTTATTACAAATAAAATTTATAGTCACAATTGATATCAAATATCAAAATTTTATTAAAAAAATGTTTTGAATCAAGGTACATATTTTTGAGATCAATTTTAGGCTTCCGTATCTAAAGGGTAAGAACGGAACGGAACTAAAACTTAGCTTTCTGTCCGTCTGTCCGTCTGTCTCCGTAACCATAATAAACAGACGCTTGATTTTTTTACAGAGGATGTATAACGGTGGCCGCTATAATAACAAATACTAAAAGTAAAATAAAGTTGAATATTAATGGGTCTCCATACATCAAACCGGTGTTTTTCGACATTTTTCGATCTAACTGTTAAACCGTACTAGGAAAAGCGAGTTCGACTCGTACTTAGCGAATTATTACAGAACTCGACTCGACATCCACCAAATATAAAAGTGTTATATACTAAAAACAGAGGTAACTAAGAAATAGGCAAATGCTTAGACCACCGTACCACATAAACACATGCAAATTGCACCAAACCTATTAGAATCCTACCTATAAATCCTGGATTCAACAATAGACCTCATTTCTATAGCGGCCATAAATCGAATCCCAGTGAAACTCCAAATTGTTCTAATAGAAATAAATTTTGGCGCCAAATTGCCCGGATGTAATTTAGGTGGAGGGAAATTTTAATTTTTCGCGCTAAAAATGTCTTTCTTCGAATATATGGCGTTTAGAACATGTCGCATTTTTGTGTCGTTTTAACTATAAGAATAATTTGTTTTATTTATGCATATTCCGCGTAAAACTGCTAGTCCGCTCTAATATAGAAATGAATCGCGTCGCCATAGCAAATTCTATGACTACACCTGCTCGCAACTTCAGAGCGGACTAGCAGTTTGGTGCGGACTATACAATTATAATATTACTAGCTGTCCCGTCAAACGTTGTGTTGCTATATAAATAAAAAAAATATTAAGGGTGAACCCTTATCACTGAGGGGTATGAAAAATAGATAGTAGCCGATTCTCAGACCTACTGAATATGCATATAAAATTTGGCGAAAATCGGTAAAGTCGTTTCGGAGGAGTACGGTAACTAACATTGTGACACGAGAATTTTATATATTTATTCATATAACTTATTCGTACTAATTATTTTTATGATATAGAAGTAACATACAAGCATGCAGTCCACCTGATGGTAGACACTGTCGTATGGACATCTGTAACTCCATACAGAGCAGGTTCCACCTGAAGCCGATCACACGTCACTCCTGAGCACTAAGCTCGCCTCATATGTAAGTCAGTACACACACACACACACGCACACACACACACACACACACACACTACCCCAGCTACGCGCTCGTGGTGCCCTACCCCGTCGACCTCGCCACCCTGCGCGCGCGCTTCGACAACCTGGTCAGCACACACACACCCACACACACACAGACACACACAGAGACACACACACACACACACTACCCCAGCTACGCGCTCGTGGTGCCCTACCCCGTCGACCTCGCCACCCTGCGCGCGCGCTTCGACAACCTGGTCAGCACACACACACACACACACACACACACACTACCCCAGCTACGCGCTCGTGGTGCCCTACCCCGTCGACCTCGCCACCCTGCGCGCGCGCTTCGACAACCTGGTCAGCACACACACACACACACACACACACACACACACACACACACACACACACACACACACACACACACACACACACACACACACACACACACACACACACACACACACACACACACACACACACTACCCCAGCTACGCGCTCGTGGTGCCCTACCCCGTCGACCTCGCCACCCTGCGCGCGCGCTTCGACAACCTGGTCAGCACACACACACACACACACACACTACCCCAGCTACGCGCTCGTGGTGCCCTACCCCGTCGACCTCGCCACCCTGCGCGCGCGCTTCGACAACCTGGTCAGCACACACACACACACACACACACACACACACACACACACACACACACACACACACACACACACACTACCCCAGCTACGCGCTCGTGGTGCCCTACCCCGTCGACCTCGCCACCCTGCGCGCGCGCTTCGACAACCTGGTCAGCACACACACACACACACACACACACACACACACACTACCCCAGCTACGCGCTCGTGGTGCCCTACCCCGTCGACCTCGCCACCCTGCGCGCGCGCTTCGACAACCTGGTCAGCACACACACACACACACACACACTACCCCAGCTACGCGCTCGTGGTGCCCTACCCCGTCGACCTCGCCACCCTGCGCGCGCGCTTCGACAACCTGGTCAGCACACACACACACACACACACACACACACACACACACACACACACACACACACACACACACACACTACCCCAGCTACGCGCTCGTGGTGCCCTACCCCGTCGACCTCGCCACCCTGCGCGCGCGCTTCGACAACCTGGTCAGCACACACACACACACACACACACACACACACACACTACCCCAGCTACGCGCTCGTGGTGCCCTACCCCGTCGACCTCGCCACCCTGCGCGCGCGCTTCGACAACCTGGTCAGCACACACACACACACACACACACACACACACACACACACACACACACACACACACACACACACACACACACACACACACACACATACACACACACACACACAACACACGCTGAACTGCTTTAAGCTAGAAATAGGTGTGGCGATAGTACCTATCCTAATCGAAAATTTTGAAATCCTCTTAAAAAATAAAGTTCTAAACATATTTAATATTAAACCAAAATCGAGGACTATACATACAACCTTATTATTTTCGAAAATCAGTACAACTAAAATTTTGAAAAAAAAATGAACATTATAGTGCCTTACTGACATACAAAAAAAAGGAAATTTCTCTTTATTAAGAAATATTATCTGAAAATCGAGCACTATATTTTCGAAAATCACAACTAAAATTTTGAAAAAAAATGCGTGTGTTGGTTAACATACTCGTACAAAAAAATCCTAATGAAAACGAAATGAAAATGAAATGAAAATTATTTATTGCCAGAATGTAGTAATGGTAAATGGTGACAAATATTTTATATGTTCTTACATTCTACTATAAAAATAGTGTGCAATGTCAAGTTCATAATACATATAAACAAAGATTCTTCTTTTTATTTTACAAATATTTTCACACGAGCCCGACTCACACTTGGCCAAATTTAATACTATTTGTGTGTGTATTTGACTGTGATTTACTATGTCCCCACAATAGGCCGAATGCCTTATGTCCCCGTGGAACGCCAAGTATTCCCGCCCGCCCACAAATGGGCAGACAACGGACCGCAATTAATTGGTTTTATTACTATGATTTATTGTTTATACCCCTAAAAGGCCTAGAACAGTGTTTCTCAACGTGTAGACCCCCTGAGGGGTCGTAAGCCTCCAAGTACCCCACGTTTTGTTAATATAGGCACCACCGCCACATTTACTTTTGCCTAATAACAGCAGTGTATCTCTGCTGTGTTCTGGTTTGAAGGCTGTGGTAAGAGACATACTTATCCGAGGCGTTCCAGCTTAGTCCTCAGGGGTAGCGGCACATCTGTGGTCGAACTCAGGTAGGAATGTCTATCTGGGGTTGATTACAGTTGTCCATGGGCGGCAGTAGCCACTTACCATCAAGTTGACTGCATGCCCGTCTACTACAGCTATATTATAAAAAAAGAGGTATAGTCCGCGTAAAACTGCTAGTCCGCTCTGAATATAGAAATGAATCGCGTCGCCATAGCAAATTGTATGACTACACCTGCTCGCAACTTCAGAGCGGACTAGCAGTTTGGCTCGAACTATACTAAATTATATTTCTGTACTTAACATCACTCGATAAATAAAGCGTAGAGAAATGACAAAGTTATTAAATTTATTTATTAGCTACCGTTCATTTTATTATGACATAACTGGGAATGTTTGGGAAAATTCCCGTGAAATAGAGCTGTTGGGGTTGTTCGTAATTTATAATATTCCCGTTAAAATTTATTGCTTTATTGAAGTTATTCTTCCTTTGAATTGAATGGTAGAATCAACATAAAGCAGTTCAGCGCGTGTGGGTGTGTACTGACATACATATGTGCAGAAAGCCCAAAATGTATGAAGCATACGTTTGATAGAGGCACTAATGCAAAACTATGCGATTATTTAAAAAACCATACACATTTTTTTTATAATATGAGAGTAGCAGACGAGCATGCAGTCCACCTGATGGTAAGTGGCTACTGCCGCCCATGGACATCTGTAATCAACCCCAGATTGATTGGATTAGGTATTTCTACCTGAGGTCGGCCACAGATGCGCCGCTACCCCTGAGGACTAAGCTGGAACGCCTCGGAAAAGTCTGTCTCCCTTACCACACCCTTCAAACCGGAACACAGCAGCGCCTAACACTGCTGTTATTAGGTAGAAATAGGTGTGGCGGTGGTGCCGCCGGAGTTGAACCACAAAGGGTTCTACCACCTTCAAATATACATAATACTATTACGATAGCCATATGACAATATAGTGATAAATTATCTATTAAATAACATACCTTTCAGTAAAAATGAGTTCGGAACAGTTTATAAAAGCCGTTTTTGTAAATACCACGGAATTTGGTGCCAATTTCAGAACCCCTCGTCATTAGGCGACTTTACCTTACTGATTTACGAAGATAGATAATTTATTAAGAAGTTTAATCCAAATATAAAGTAAGTATATTAAATTTGAAGGTGGTAGAACCCTTTGTGGTTTGACTCCGACACCATCGTCACACCTTTTTCTAATAACAGCAGTGTTAAGCGCTGCTGTGTTCTGCTTTGAAGTGTGGTAAGAGACATACTTATCTGAGGCGTTCCAGCTTAGGCCTGAGGGGTAGCGGCGCATCTGTGGTCGAACTCAGGTTAATATCTAATTCTATCTGGGGTTGATTACAGATACATGGCTTAACCACTTACCAAGTGGATTGTATGCATATTTACGCCATTTTTATAAAAGAAATTTATATTGTAGTAAAGTGGAATTGATAAAAGGGAACTAAAGTGAAATAACTTTGAAACAATTGACATTCTTGCCTTTCAAACGCCACTTCTAACTTTTAACTTGCTATATATTGCATTAGTTTTAAAGTTATGTCATGACCTATATACTTTTAAAACGTAACTATGTATACGAATAAATAAAATGGTAGTGTTTGTTTTAATGTCAAAACAGCTTTAGCTAATTGAAGGTGGTAGAACCCTTTGTGGTTCGACTCCGGCGGCACCACCGCCACACTTATTTCTACCTAATAACAACAGTGTTAGGCGCTGCTGTGTTCCGGTTTGAAGGGTGTGGTAAAGGAGAAAGACTTTTCCGAGGCGTTCCAGCTTAGTCCTCAGGGATAGCGGCGCATCTGTGGCCGACCTCAGGTAGGAATCTAATCCTATCTGGGATTGATTACAGACGTCCATACAGTAGCCACTTACCATCAGATGGACTGCATGCTCGTCTGCTACTCCTATATTGTAATAAATCTTTAGTGTTTAGTAAAAAGCTATTTTGACAAAGCAGAGAGTCTAATTTTATTTATATATATGTAAAGCATACACCGTTTCTGTCTGTACGCCTGCAACTGCCAACCAAAAAGCAATTTATCTTGTAAACTACCGGTGTATTGTCTATGGTCATTGTCTATGACAAATGCAGGCATAAATAACTTTTTCAGATAAATCTGAAGTATGCGATGGTTTTTCAAAAAATTTTGTTTTGACTTTCAAAGAGTGGAGTTTTGAAGTAATAATAAATTTGTGATTTTTTTTTCACTTTGCGGAAGGTAATGTTTCCGAGTGTATGTCTATACTAATATTATAAAGAGAAAAACTTTATTTGTTTGATTGATTGTAATGAATAGGCTCAAAAACTACTGGTCCGATTTTAAAAAATCTTTCACCATTCGAAAGCTACATTATCCACGAGTAACATAGGCTATATTTTATATGAAATATATTTGATAAATAGATTTTGAGACGGTACAAAGTTTGCCGGGTCAGCTTGTATATAATATGTCTCATTCTTTGTCACGCTGCAGCATAAACGGCTTGCCGGATTAACATATGAGGTGTCGTTGGATTCGTCTCAGTGGGAGCGACATAGGCTATATTTTCGGGCAATCAAGTTATTGTTTCATAATAATTCTGTAAGTTTTATCTATGTTTATCAAAGTAAATTAACAAATGTATTGAAAAAAGTTCTACGAGGAGCAGACGAGCATGCAGTCCACCTGATGATAAGCTACGCCAATGGACATCTGTAATCAACCCCAGATAAGATTTTATTCCTACCTGAAGTCTGCCACAGATGGGCTACCCCTGAAGACTAAGCTGAGGAATACTTCGGAAAAGTATATCTCCCTTACCACACTTCAAACCAGAACACAGCAGCGCTTAACACTGCTGTTATAACAGAAATAGGTATTAGGCGTATGGTGCCGCCGGAGTCGAACCACAGAGTCCTCAAAATTAATGATGATTTATTTCCAAAGCGTCATTAATACCTAATGACGATCCAATCATTAAATGGCATCATCAATCAATGATCAATAAAACGCAGCTGTGCCAGACATCAATCAAATGATGGTTTTGGAAAGTTGCCAAATTCAAAACATAATATTGAAATAAAACGTAAAGAAAGTTAGGAATATTTATCTGAGTAATGGAGACCGAGGTTCGAGTCCTGAGGATTTGGTTTTGGAAAGAAATAATATGACGTACATAAAACGGAAAATTTCTACATGCATTGGAATGACAGTGGTGCCATCTGTCGAAAATTGGTCGTACCAACTCCCAAACCCTCGTAGGCTCTTGGACAACAACTTTGCTAAAGATCATTGATCAAAAGTGATGATCAAATGCATAGTTTCCGATTCTATAACTACTTACGAATTAAAAATTAATTAAAAAAACCTTTTCCCACGGACTAAATTGCGAATCTAAACCATTCTCAAGTCCCCTTGAACACACAACAAATTTCATCAAAATCAGTCCAGTCGTTTAGGAGGACTTCAGTGACATACACACGCACATAAGAAATATATATATAAAGATTAGTAGTTAATTATCACTTGTTTAAACGGTGAAGGAAAACATCATGAGGAAACCAGCATACCTAAAATATAAATAAAAGTTCTAAAAGGTATGTGAAGTTTACCAACGCACTTGTCCAGCGCGGTGGACTATGGCCTAATCCTCATTCTGAGAGACCCGTGCCCAGCAGTGGGACTGCAATGGGTCGAAAATCAAGCCTAAATGTAGAAGTCTGGGAGCCATAAGGCAACAAATAAGCAGATGATCCTAATAATTTTCTGAATAAAACACAATGTTTTTCCGTCAAGTCTTTCAAAAATTTACTACCAACCTGGGATTCGAACTTAAGCCTTCAATCGAGCCGAATACCAACTAGGCTATTTGCTTAACAACTCACAATAATTATTTTACAGTTTCATTCTTAATTAAATTTTGAAGTTATGTTTCAGTTGCATAAACTGTAATATTCAACTAATTTCGTATGCGCATAGCATATGCATGCAAATAACGTTTAAATATCAACACGTGCACATGCGGGGCTTATTCGTTAATATGAACTAGTGCATGATTTTAGTTTTCAGGGTTCCGTAGGCAAAGGGTAAAACGGAACCCTTTAACTAAGCCTCCGCTGTCTGTCCGTCTGTCACGGGGCTCTATCTCCAGTATCCTTACCATGAGTTTTTACGTTTTGACAAATACAATTTCCAATCAGCGCCCCTAGCGGATTATATCATCAGGCGGACTGCATGCTCCTCTGCTACTATTATATTATAAAAACCAGAACCAGAACACAGCAGCTCTTAACACTACTGTTATAACAGAAATAGGTGTGCCGGTGGTGCCGCTGGAGTCAACTACAAAGGGTTCTACCACCTCCAAAATTGTCTATTAGGTTCCAGAGATTTAGTTGTCAATATTTCTACTCTAGAAGGATTATACAGAAGCCGTGAACAAAGCTCATAAAGAATACATCATTCCAAGATGTTTAGTTCCGCCTTGGAGCGCCGCCAGATGGCGCTAGCCTGGGACTTTGATGGTCAATACATTCATATATATATACCATACATACATACTTAATACTTTCATAATTTAGCGGTTTATACATAGCTTTGACCGTCTCTATGCTCGTCATAAGTCGACAACAGTAATTGTTTTGATGTGAAACATCTATAGCCGCACGTAAAACCGATTTCTGGCGTGGCGACGCATGCCGCTATACGATGGTATATATATACAGTCTATATGCAGTAGTGTGTACGGTGTGGACGCGTCGCCATGCGCAATCAAATTCAATAAATAGTCATCGTTATCTGGAAAAAAATCGTAATATTTTATTTTATCATTATGACATATTTAGTTACTATCACAATATGTTCTTCTCTGCATATTACTTTTACAAAATAATGTCGATGTTTCACATCTGCCGGGCGTCCCGTGACGGCTTACATTTTTTTTTATGGATACTTCGGGATCCTTTTTTTAGGATAAAAGCTACCCTATGTCCTTTTCTGCACCCCTGACAACGTGTGTACATTTCATGATAATCGGTTATGTAGTACGATGTGAAAGTGTACCAAAGTTTAAACTTCCACATTTATTATAGGAGTAGCAGACGTGCATGCTGTCCACCTGATGGTAAGTGGCTACTGCCGCCCAGGGACATTTGTAATCATCCCCAGATAGGATTAGATATTCCTACCTGAGGGCGGCCACAACGCCGCTAACCCTGAGGACTAAGCTGGAACGCCTCGGGAAAGTATGTCTCTTACCACACTTCAAACCAGAACAGCAGCGCTTAACACTGCTGTTATGAGGAAGGAATAGGTGTACCGGTGGTACAGCCGGTGTCGAACCACAAACGGTTTTACTACCATCAAAGTGGACATACGCTGGAAAAGTATTAAGTTCTGCAATTGGATAAAAAACATTACACTCGTCAGTCGGGTACATTACCCTCCGTCGGATAAAAATCAAGGCTTTTATGGTCCTACAAAAGTAGGTTAGGATTGTATATAATCGACGATTTCTCTACTTTCCGTTATAATTTTTGAGTTAAATTCATCTGAATAATGTAATTAGAGCTGGAAAGAGCTGGCTCTTAGGCTATTGTTTTCAAAGAGGTTAAACTGTTAGTTTACATTATAGTTTTAAAGATTTTTCTCCAAATTACGTGACAATAATTGGCCTAGTGCGATTCGAACTAGTATATAAAGGGTTCCGTAGGTACCACCAAATCTTCATTTATTTTTAATTTTAAGTATCATTGCACCCACAATAGTTTTTTTTTTTATAATATAAGAGTAGCAGACGAGCATGCAGTCCACCTGATGGTAAGTGGCTACTGCCGCCCATGAACATCTGTGATCAACCCCAGATAGGATTAGATATTCCTACCTGAGGTCGGCCACAGATGCGCCGCTACCCCTGAGGACTAAGCTGGAACGCCTCGGATAAGTATGTCTCCCTTACCACACCCTTCAAACCGGAACACAGCAGCGCTTAACACTGCTGTTATTAGGTTGAAATAGATGTGGCGGTGGTGCCGTCGGAGTCGAACCACAAAGGGTTCTACTACCTTCAAAATTGAACACCCACAATAGTAAATGCATTGTAAAAATTGGAACTATATTCCTGTTACGGTTCAATAGATAAAGCGAAAAACGTTGAAAAATAGATTATTGCATGGCGAGCTCCATTTATTACCACGCTTTTATTATCTTAACCTGTATGTACGAGTATGTATGTAACGGAATCTTTGAACTCTATTTTTACCCACTTTGAACGTTCCGATTATTTTAAAATTTTGAACAATTATCAAGAACTACTTAAAATACACACTTTTAATAATTTTATCCCATTCTCCTCATCGGGATCGTCAGGAATCAGGACTAACGATTTTCCTTGTGCGATTTTAGCGTGGTTTTTAGTTTTTAAACTATAATTATTGTTAATCTATTTCTATTTTTTACCACTTTCGAAAGAAGAGAGGTCATCTATTCGTCGCGTTTATTTTAGTATTTGTTATTATAGCGACCACCGTTATACATACCTACTCTGTAAAAAATCTAGTATCTATCTATTAAAAATAATGTCTATTCCATTGAATCTATTGTTAAAAATAATTCCCTGTGACAGACAGACAGCGGAGGCTTAGTAGGTTTCGTTTCTACCCTTTGCTCAGGGAACCCTAAATAAGGTTGTATAGCGAATGACAGCGCTAGGCTAACCACGTCTAAAGCACCTGTGCTCTGATGACAAATTACTCCTAACGATGCATACCCGGTACAAACATATCAATTTATATGTATACTAGTGGTTCCCGCGGCTTCGCCCGCATTTTAAAGAAATAATATGACATACATAAAACGGAAAATTTGTACCTGCATTGGAATGACAGTGGTGCCATCAGTCCAAAATTGGTCTTACCAACTCTCAAACCCTCGTGGGCTCTTGGACAACAACTTTGCTAAAGATCATCACTTGATCAAATGCATAGTTTCCGATTCTATAACTACTTACGAATTAAAAATTAATTAAAAAAACCTTTTCCCACGGACTAAATTGTGAATCTAAACCATTGTCAAGTCCTCTTGAACACACACAACAAATTTCATCAAAATCAGTCCAGTCGTTTAGGAGGAGTTCCGTGACATACACACGCACATAAGAAATATATATATATACATAAAGATACAATGTCTGTAAGGGCGTTTGTCCACCGCAGCCGTCACCGGACCGTCACCAAGAACGAGATGACAGCACACTGCTGTTATTAGAAATAGGTGTAGCGGTGGTGCCGGAGTCGAACCACAGAATTCTACCACCTTCAAAGGATGGTAAAGACATACTTATTCGTCTCAAATTAGTCTTCAGGGGTAACGGCGTATCTGTAGTCGATCTCAGGTAGGAAACTAATCTTATCGGGAATTCATTACAGATGTCCATACGGCAGTAGCTACTTACCATCAGGTGAACTGCATGCTCGTCTGCTACTTCTGTTAAAAATGCAGTAATCACCATCATCATCAACTCATTACTGTCCCACTGCTGGGCACGGGTCTCATCTCAGAATGAGGAGGATTAGGCCATAGTCCACCGCGCTGGCCAAGTGCATATTGGTAGACTTCACATACTTTTGAGATTTTTTTATAAATCTCTTAGGTATGCAGGTTTCCTCACAATGTTATCCTTCACCGTTTAGCAAGTCATAATTAATTTCTAATACGCACATAACTTTGAAAAATCTGAGGTGCATGCCTAGGTTTTGAACCTCGGACCTCTCGATCGAGAGGCCGAGTTTCTTAACCATTAGGCTATCACTGCCTATTACTTTTTATTAGTTCTTTACGGAGCACTTTTTGAATATCATAACATCTATCACTTCACAAGGTGTTTCTTAATGAAGAAGAAGCGGCGAAATAAACTCCATAACACACATCTTTAAAAAAAATGTTTTAACAATGGCAAACTTAACCTAATGGGACATGTGGAGCTGGAACTACTTCAGACCATACCGTTTTATCAGTCAAATAATCACTTAGTTTATAGTACGCCTTTTTACATGGCGTTTGTATAATATAGCAGATTTTCTTAATCTCAACGCCAAACGGGCTATGAAACGTTATAAATAAACCATTTGATGAGTTATATATATCTGAATCGAGGTCATCCATTCGTCTATATAATTCGTGGAAATTAATCTGATTGGCAAACATGTATCCACACTTGGCACTTGCAACTACAAACCTCTACGCACATATGTGTGGACGGGTTGCTTGCACATTCTCTTTTGCCAAAGAATTTGAGTGCGGGTCAAATTCGCAAACTGTGGGTTCCGTAGCACAAAATTTTCATTTATTTTTATTTAGTTTAGTTTTATTATTTTATTGTTTATTTTTAGTATTTATTGTCATAACAGCTATGGAAGTAAATACATTGTAAAAATTTGAACTGTTATGGTTCAATAGATAAAGCGAAAAACGTTGAAAAATATATGTTGACCAACATACATTTTCAAACTTTTATTTTTAGTATGTGTTGGTTTATTGGCTACCGTTAAAATTGATTGTAAAAATTTCAAGTATCCATCTATTAATAATAATTAGTATTAGAATAAGTATTAACTATTCCATAAAAAGAATCATAGAAATCATACCCCTAAGTGATAAAGGTTGTTCACCCTTAACATTTTTTTATTTATATGGCAACACAATTGCGGTTTAAAAGATAGAATCCTGTGACAGACGGATATACGAGTACAACGGAACGGAGGCTTAGTAATGGGGTTCCGTTTCTACCCTTATTATGCGGAACCCGAAAAACCGAAACTCCATTGGATGCACTACAAATTGTCCTCTCATAATGAGAAGGATTCAGAGATGCATGCCTGGGACTCAAACCATGGACTCCTCGACCGAGACAGACCTACCCAATTGTACCAGGCGAGCATAGCTTACGAACATTAAATCTAACGCCAACTACAGCTGCGTTTAACTAATGTCGTCTAAATCCGTCCGTCTGTACGTCATGCGTTATTACGTTGTGCGAAACTATAAATGAGTGACGTTATTCCACGTCAACTATTATTAAAACATTCGGGATTTGAAAAATACAACGCTCTTCCATAAACATGACCATTTATAATAAATCTTTATCCTATAGTTTGTAATCATGATATTTCATAACTCAAAGCGAGACTGAATATTACAAAAATATATAATACTAGCTGACCCGGCTAACATTGTACCGCCTCAAAATCTATTTATCAAATATATTTCATATAAAATATAGCCTATGTTACTCGTGGATAATGTAGCTTTCGAATGGTGATGAATTTCTAAAATCGGTCCAGTAGTTTTTGAGCCTATTCATTACAACCAAACAAACAAACAAAGTTTTCCTCTTTATAATATTAGTGTAGAAAAATAGATAATTCGCCAAGTACGAGTCGAACTCGCACATGGAGGCTTCCGTACTACCAAATGTAATCATTATTTTTATTCATTTTATTATTTTCAACAATACTTAGTTATATGACACAAAATAGATGGCGTTGGGGTGATGATGAATAATACGTAAACAACGTATAATAAAATTAAAATAACTGTATTACAATATGTTTTATGGTTCTTATTTGTTATCTTGTTATTTATTATTCAGTTATAGTAGTAAACGGATTGTAAAAATTTCAACCGTCTTCCTAGTACGGCTTAACAGTTATATCGAAAAATGGCGAAAAATACCGGTTTGTATGGAGACCCCCTTTAATATTCAACTTTATTTTATTTTTAGTATTTGTTGTTATAGCGACCACCGTTATGCATCCTCTGTAAAATTTCATGTGTCTATCTATTACGCTTCCGGAGATATAGCCCTGTGACAGACGGACAGACGGACAGACAGCGAAGTCTTAGTAATAGGGTTCCGTTTTACCATTTGGGTACGGAACCTTAATAAAGTATTCAAAAGTGATAAAAATTATTATCATTTTCTCCGTCTCTAATCTCAGTTTCTCTAGGTTCCTTATATTATTTTAATCCTTACTAATATTATAAATCCGAAAGTAACTCTGTCTGTCTGTCTGTCTGTCTGTCTGGTTGTCTCTTCTTCACGCCTAAACCACTGAACCGATTTGAATGAAATTTCGTACAAAGATAGTCTCAAACCCGAGAAAGGACATAGGATAGTTTTATCCCGGAAATCCCACGGGAACTAGGGATGGCGATATAAGATCGATTAATCGGAGAATCGATCTTTTAAACTATGCATTTGATGAAGTGATGATCTTTAGCAAAGTTGTTGTCCATGAGCCCACGAAGGTTTCAGAGTTGGTACGACCAATTTTCGCCAGATGACGCCACTGTCATTCCAATGAAGGTACGAATTTTCAGTTTTATGTATTTTAGTATGTCATATTATTTTCTTTTAAACGCGGGCGAAGCCGCGGGCAAAAACTAGTTTTTCATAAGTAAACAAAAAAGAAATGTACTAGGATCCCATAAAACCGTAATATATATCGACCGTCATATTACATCATGTTTATTCCGTCAATAATAACTCGGTCTATCATCCATCTCTTTCTAACATTAGAACATTACCTTTGCTTGAAAAGGATAGCGAATTTAAGGACTTTCTATTAGAATATACTTATCTCTTTCCAATCTACTGATTTATTAGCACACGAGAGGGATAGCAAACACGTGTTGGAGTCTAAAATAGTATCGAAAACATAGATCATTGCACCATATTCAATAATAAAATGGATCTGTACTGCTGTGTGTGTAACCTCATTTTATTTTATATTTTGATAAAGTAAATAAACTTTTCGTTTCATTGAAAACTGATGGTGATTGAATTATCTATATACATATTAACTGTATGGTTGTTTGTATGTAAAACTTTTGAGCTTTAAGCTAGTAAGAACTTTATATCAATAAATATATTTTGTATTATTACAAAGCCGATATTTTTGGTAATAAATTGCCATTCGATGCCTTAAATATACAAAATTTTTCATTTTCTTCTTAATGAGTTCATTCAATTCCAAAAAAATGGACATCTGTAATCAACCCCAGATAAGATTAGATTCCTATCTGGAATTACCCGAAAGATGTGCAGCTAACCCTAAGGGTTAAGCTAGAATGCCTCGGCTAAGTATGTTTCTTATATATTTTACATTTTAGTAATATCTTATATATAAAATTCTCGTGTCACAATGTTAGTTACCGTACTCCTCCGAAACGGTTTTACCGATTTTCACCAAATTTTATATGCATACTCAGTAAGTCTGAGAATCGGCTACTATCTATTTTTCATACCCCTAAGTGACAAAGGTTGTTAACCCTTAACATTTTTTTATTTATATGGCAACAACGTTTGCCAGGTCAGCTAGTATGAGAATAAAAGTGTGTCTCCCACACCCTTCAAACCAGAACACAGCAGCGCTTAACACTGCTGTTACAACAGAAATAGTTGACAGAGTAGAACCACAAAGGGTTCTGCCTTCATACTTCACTTCACTTACAAAAAAGTCGAAGTAAAAAGTATAAAGATTTCTGTTCACGAGTACAATCGTGGGACATCACTAGCGTGCCATAAAATGCCGATCGCATCCGGTTGTCTGAAATAAAATCAAATAAACCAAGTTTATCGTAGATTTATTTTTTATCTAGACTCTGTAAGCAGATTGACTTCGTTTATTTATAACATTTTTTTTTATAATATAAGAGTAGCAGACGAGTATGCGCAGTCCACCTGATGGTAAGTGGCTACTGCCGCCCATGGACATCTGTAATCAACCCCAGATAGGATTAGATATTCCTACCTGAGGTCGGCAACAGATGCGCCGATATCCCTGAGGACTAAGCTGGAACGCCTCGGAAAAGTCTGTCTCCCTTACCACACCCTTCAAACCGGAACACAGCAGCGCCTATCACTGCTGTTATTAGGTAGAAATAGGTGTGGCGGTGGTGCCGCCGGAGTCGAACCACAAAGGGTTTTACCACCTTCAAAATTTGAACTTTTTAATTTGATCTCATCGTAAATGCTGTCCCACTGCTGGGCATAAGAGTGAGAAGGTAAGTCATGGAATACTCTGTAACCATAGATTAGTAAAGATTACTCGCTCCTAACAAGAAAATGTCACCTTTGACAATTGTCACTGTCATCTATTTTCGAGTTTGAAAAGTACGTAAAAGTAATTTAAAAAATGTAGTTTTTAGATCATTTACGAATGAAATTACGAAATCGGAGAAAAAGTGATTTCGTGTCTTAACGGCACATGTCGGCATTGTTCCGCGTAAATTACACCATGACAGCCATTCATGACAGTTTAAGCCATTTAATGGCTTCCTTCCATTACAAGGCGATGAGATATCTATACTTAACTATGTCTGTAACTTATACAATTTTTTATGATGCTAGAACTCTGTGGTTCGACTCCGGCGGCACCACCGCCACACCTATTTCTGTTATAACAGCAGTGTTAAGCGCTGTTGTGTTCTGCTTTGACGTGTGGTAAGGATACTTATGCGAGGTATTGCAGCTTTATCAAGGGTAGCAACGTACTTGCCAACCTCAAATAGGACTTTTACCTTATCTGGGGTTGATGACAAATGTCCATAAGCGGAAGAAGCCACTTATATGTGGGCGCGCCGGTAGGTAGATCTACAATGGTATTTCGATTCAACTAATTTAACCAATATTTATAAAAATATAGTTAAAATAATTAAATGAATAAGCGTTAATGCCACCATAGTAACAATAACACCCAAGCAAAACACCAAACAGTTCAGAGCACCACCGTGCCGTGCCCACTTTTGGACTACTTCTGATCTGTTGACAGTTGCGCGCCCCTTTTTTATACCCATGATACAGGTAGCCAATTGTTAATACGGAGCGGTAGTTCGAAATTAATATCATGTGATTTTAAAAACGGAATATTTATATATGAAATGAAGCATTCTCCTACATATAGTCCGCGTAAAACTGCTAGTCCGCTCCGAATATTGAAATGAATCGCGTCGCCATAGCATATTGTATGACTACACCTGCTCGCAACTCCAGTGGACTAGCAGTTTGGCGCGGACTATACCATATACAAAAAAGGTTTGCTTCATCGCAAATTTCTACTGGAAAGGCCACTTATATTCAGACAGGCTGCAGTAGCCACTAAACGCCTGAAAGCCTGCCATCAACTATTTTACAAAAGAGCTCCACTCAGGTACCAGGGCTTCATAAAACCGAATGGATTCTTCAGTCACAATAGAGGAGGTCGATTGTTAGGTCTGAATGAACTACTTGTGTGCTTTCAAAGATATTGGTTTCCTAGTTCAGACCTTGCAAGATTTTAGGCTAGGAATTTCGGATTTTTAGAGATTAAAATTTTCGGTACAAATAGGTAATGGTGAAAATTATTTTTAATATAATACTTATATTAAAGTTAGTTAATATGTGACCTTTTTTTTTTTGTTTTTAGCTTATGTTGTTATAGCGACCACCATTATAGGAGTTTAGGAGATAGAGCCCTGTAACAGACGGACAGACAGAGGAGGTTTAGTAATAGGATTCCTTTTTACCCTTTGGTACCCTAAAAAGTTGTACATAATAATTTCATTTGCATAATTTGATTATATTGGCTCTGGCTGGAAATTTTAGCATGACAGCATAGATTAGTAAAGATACTTCGCCGCCTTGAAATTGAATGAAGCCACAAACGGCTTATTAGTAAGTTATTTTTTTGAATTCTTGAGAAATAAAAACATTTTTAGAGAAAATTTACGAATAAATAACTAATACTGCGTAATTTACATAATAAATAAATAATTATTTCAAATATTTTAGGGACATTTTAGCACGGAGACGAGGCAAAACTTTTTTACGCAACTATTTCAATTCTCAAAACTGGGTACATTTTCTTGTTAGGAGTGAGTAATCTTTACTTATCTATGCATCACAGCTAAAAATAAACATGGCGATCAAAAGAAAAACTATGCCCATTAAAATTTCACGATTATGACAGTAAATTTGGCGGGAATGCGACAATTTGACAGCGGCTTGAAAGATGGCCGCTTCCGGCGGAAACTAGTTTCTAGTCTTTGGCGTTTTTAATTATTATTTATGATATATGGCGCCATAATTCTCTCGGAACTATAAAACTATTTTTATTTTAAAATAATGTACTAATGGTAGATTTCTCTAGTGTTAAGACCAAACCAGGTCGGCGGTTTAGGATGTTTAGGTCGAGCAGTTTATTACCTAGGGCCTAGGGCTAGTTGCCTGGGTCCTAGGCAACTAACGGTAAGGACGATTGGAAGAAATCGTCACATAAGGGAAAAGCGTTATGCCACCTCCGTACGACTATGTCTCTCTTTATACACATATCTCGTTCTATTTTTAAAATTAAATTAAATTTTCAAAATTAGTTTTTTTAATACAATCAAATTTTTATTGTCAAACGACCAATATTCGAAAGTAAATACAACAAAAACATTATGTGTCACATAAGCGTACGTAACTCCGACCCACAAAAATATGTGTTACATCGACACGCCCAATTTCACCCAACGCTACAAATACCCTCTAATCTTCTTTCCCAAAGCGACACAAGAATTAAAACTTCCATATTGTTTTCCCGGCTCACGCTTGACCATTTCCAGCAGAAGTAGGTCGCACGCATCCCATTCAGTTCTGTAATGACGACGGAAATCATTATTTTGACTCTGTTCTTTTATCTGCAAAATGGCGAGAATTTTTAAAACATATTTTTTAAACAATGAGCATTTCGGTACTTCTAAGCATTATTTTCAGCTAAAAGTCATCGCCAAGTTTACTGTCCCACTGCTGGGCATGAGTCCTCTTAGAGAGAGGATTAGGCCATAGTCCACCGCGCTGGACAAGTGCGTATTGGTAGACTTCACATACCTTTGAGATTTTTTTAAAGAATTTTTATGTGTTTCCTCACGATGTTTTCCTTCACCGTTTGCAAGTGATAATTAATTTCTAATACGCACATAACTTGAAAAATCAGAGGCGTACCTAAGAATCGAATCTAGGACCACGGATTATGGACCGCGGGTAAGGCCTAGGTTTGAGACGCCGAATATCTAACCATTGGCTATCATGACTAATAATTTTTAATGTAATTGGCATCTGATGCTTTTTTATATATAACTAGCTGACCCGGCAAACTTTGTACCGCCTCCAAATCTATTTATCAAATTTATTTCATATAAAATATAGCCTATGTTACTCGTGGATGATGTAGCTTTCGAATGGTGAAAGAATTTTTAAAATCGGTCCAGTAGTTTTTGAGCCTATTCATTACAACCAAAGAAACATACAAAGTTTTCCTCTTTATAATATTAGTATAGATGGGTGAACTAGCAAATAAGCATGCAGTCCACCTGATGCCAAGGTTAATGCCGTATGGACATCTATAATCAATCCCTATAGAACTGGAAATCTAAGATAGGCCGCAGATTTGTCTTTCTTTACCTCTAAGGATGAAGTTGGAACGACTTGTAAGTCCTTTGCTGCAACCATAGATACGAGTAAGTATAGATATCTCACCGCCTTGTAATTGAAGGAAGCCATTAAATGGCTTAAACGGCTGACAATTCTGTCAGCCATTTAATGGCTGTCATGGTGTAATTTACGCGGAACAATGCCAACATGCGCAGTTAAGTGCTGCAAAACACGAAATCGAAGAAAAAGTGCGGAAAAATGTCGTTTAATTCGTAACTGATCTTAAACCTCCCTTTTTTCATTATTTTTCAAACACGAAAATAGATGACAGTGACAATTCCGATTGTCAAAACTGGTTACATTTTCTTGTTAGGAGTGAGTAATCTATACTAATCTATGGCTGCACCCTTCAAATCAGGACAGCAGCGCTTAACACTGCTATTATAAAGTAAATGGTTATGGTGGTGTACCATTTATTATAGTATTAAACTTAAACAACTTATCTTCCCAATAAATTCTACAAAAATATAAATTAAAATATCGACAAACTACAGCCATTACGGCAACACGATATTTCGCGGCAAAACAATTTGACAGCTAAAACATGGCGGCTTCCGGCGGAAGAGTTTTTATCGCTGAGAAACTCCTTATTTATGGTGCCTTGGACTCCGGTGTTTTAGGTATGCTAATATTTGTTTTAAAATGGGGCAAAGTTTTAAAAAAAGACTTTTTTAATAAAGTATTTTTAAATCTGTGGTTTGGTTTTGGAGGCACTACACCTATTTTTGCCTTATACTTATGACAGTTTTGAAACGTTTGAATATTTGCGAATGAAACGATATTTCTCCGCACTTTTTCTACGATTTCCTGTTTTTGCACCATTTAACTGCACATGTCGGCATTGTTCCGCGTAAATTACACCATGAGAGCCATTAAATGGCTCGCACATTGTCAGCCGTTTTAGCCATTCAATTACAAGGCGGTGAGATATCTATACTTATCTATGTATCTACACTAATACTATAAAGAGGAAAACTTTGTTTGTTTGTTTGGTTGTAATGAATAGACTCAGAAACTACTGGACCGATTTTAAAAATTCTTTCACCATTCGAAAGCTACATTATCCACGAGTAACATAGGCTATATTTTATATGAAATATATTTGATAAATAAGATTTTGAGGCGGTACAAAGTTTGCAGGGTCAGCTAGTTTTTGATAAACAAGTAGCAGCCACTACCCACCATTCTACAGTTCCCTACATAAAGGGCTGTCTTACAAATATTTTCCCGCCAAGAATGAAAAGCACAGATAAGCAAAGCCAGAAGAACAGCGTCTTCGCACAATACTGGCCTATTTTAAAACAATGTACCATAGACTAGCTGTATTATTTTACAGGGCTGCCAACATAGAACTTATATTCTGAATCCTCTGTGGTTCGACTCCGACATCACCGCCACCTGTTTCTGTTATCTGTAGCCGATCTCCGGTAGGAATATCTAATCCTATCTGGGGTAGATTTCAGATGTCCATGGGCGGCAGTAGCCACTTACCAACAGGTGGACTGCATGCGCCGCTACCCCTGAGGACTAAGCTGGAACGCCTCGGATAAGTATGTCTCTTACCGCACTTCAAACCAGAACACAGCAGCGCTCAATACTGCTGTTATAACAGAAACAGGTGTGGCGGTGCCGCCGGAGTCGAACCACACAGGGTTCTACGACCTTTAAATCTCACCTGGGGTTAATTACACAGTCCCTAGGCGGCAGTAGCCATTTATATTTCACGCCAAACTACTAGTCCGCTCTGAAGTTGTTGCGAGCAGGTGTAATCATACAATTTGCTATGGCGACGCGATTCTATATCCAGAGCGGACTAGCAGTTTTGCGCGGACTACACCATCGTGAAGCATGCTCGTCTGCTATTCCTATATTAAAAAAAATGTGAGCCGTCACGGGACGCCTGGCAGATGTGAAACATCGACATTATTTTGTAGAAGTAATATGCAGAAAAGAACATATTGTGATAGGAACTAAATATGTCATAATGATAAAATAAAATATTACGATTTTTTTCCAGATAACGATGACTATTTATTGAATAAACATTTATTTTGATTAAATACAAAAATTTACGAATTTATTTCAAATCGTGACTACTTAATTCGTTTAATCAGTGACTTCGGTAATAGTTATTGCGCATGGCGACGCGTCGCCACACCGTACACACTACTGCATATAGACTGTATATATATACCATCGTATAGCGTGGCATGCGTCGCCACGCCAGAAATCGGTTTTACGTGCGGCTATAGATGTTTCACATCAAAAAGTCTTTAAAATTCAAATATGGCAACCCTAAAAGTACCAACAACAGTACGATGCTTTGCGATATTACTTTTCGGTACAAACACCGCAGGTAGGCATTGTCTCGCTATCGGCTGTTTTGTTCTATCTAGGCCAGAGGTTCCCAATCTTTTATCGACCCCCCACCCGACCCCTTTGTAAGAGATATAGTCGCTCAGTTGTTATTGCAGTAAATGCTACCGTAACATTTCTACCATTAATATTTTTATTTTTTAATGCGTTTGGGAAAACAGATTCTAGTATATTAAGTGTGGAAATTGCATCCATGTAACACATAATGTTTGGCTTAGAACATATTGTATGCAATTTGTATATGCATATGCATATGTAACACATATATGCTTAAAGAAGTTACGAGATCGATTTATAAAAAACGGCATAATTATGGTTGATTTTGATAAAAATTAAAACTGCATAAAATTATATTTTATAAAATTGATTGCTGGATTCGAGAATCGAACGAGTTAATTCTGTGAATAAACATAAACATGACATTATAACACCATCGCGTAGTGTCGCTTATAAGGATAAATTTTGGGAAGTAATGATAAATGACAAACAAAAAAAGAAAAGATTCATTTTTAAGAAATTGCATGTTTTAGGGTTCCGTACCCAAAGTGTAAAAACGGAACCCTATTACTAAGCCTCCGCTGTCTGTCCGTCTCTCACAGTATTCTATATTTTATACCGTAATAGATAGACACTGGATTTTTATACATAGTATGTATAATTTTGAAGGTGGTAGAACCCTTTGTGGTTCGACTCGGGCGACACCACCGCCACACCTATTTCTACCTAATAACTGCAGTGTTAGGTGCTGCTGTGTTCCGGTTTGAAGGGTGTGGTAAGGGAGAAAGATATTTCCGAGGCTTTCCAGCTTAGTCCTCAGGGGTAGCGGCGCATCTGTGGCCGACCTCAGGTAGGAATATCTAATCCTGCATGCTCGTCTGCTACTCTTATATTATAAAAAAAAAAAAAAAATGGTGGCCTATGTAATAACAAGTACTAATTTTTTTTAAAATCGCGAAGAAATAAATTAAAGATACGACTACTTTCGGCGTTTACACTTAATCTATTAAACAGTAATTGACAGTTGAAATTGTCACTTACTTCTATGACTTATGACAACAAATACTAAAATAAAATAAAAATTTGGTGATACGGAACCCGCCGTACCCGTTTCACACTTGGCCAATTATTAGTCTTTACAACATGTAACACTAACACTTTCTACACTCACATCCCCACACTATGATTCCCTGTGTGGGTGCCATTGACACTCATAGACAAATACACAAACCCAGACCCAGAAACAGAAATCTAAACAGAAATCAATTTTTTTTTTTGCCATTCGGTTTGAAATTATCTGAAACGTAAAAAATTTTTAGAAAAAATTTTTTACGTTTCAGATAATTTCAAACCGAATGGCAAAAAAAAAAATTATGTGCCCTTTCAGCATAAATCCCTATTAACCCTTAGCTATAGGCCCTTTTACCTTTAAGCACGCGACATCATTTAGATATGTCTGGCCAGGGATCAAACCCGGGACCCTCTGCGCGTCAGACCGCTATGGTAACCGCTCCGCTACGCGGGTTTATCCCAAGATTAAATAGATTCTTTCTGTAGTTCATTGTAGTAATGAATGAGGCTGTGTCAAAGGTGTCCCTTACTCCGCAGTATTGGAACTGAACCTTATTTGCTGAGATTGGGGTTCCTTAATTAGAAATCTTTGTCTCGCCTTGTGTCTTAGGGTTCCGTTCCCAGAAGATAAGGCTAAGCGCGATTCGAACTCATTTTCGGGGAGTTCCGTAGAAAAAAATCATTTGTTTTTTTTATTTTTAGTACTGACCATCTAAGTAAGAGGCTATTGTTGTATGAACATCTGTGATTAATCCCAGATAAGATTAGATTATTACTTGAGGTCGGCCACAGGTGCGGTCCCTGAGTACAAAATTGGAACCTGGGATAAGTATGTCTCTTTCCACACTTCAAACCAGAACACAGCAGCGCTACACTGCTGTTATAACAGAAACAGGTGAGGCGGTGGTGCCGCCGGAGTAGAACCACAAAGGTTTCTACCACCTTCGAAACCTTGTTAGCTGACTGCAGTCCATCTGATTTAACACCGATACAATTAATAAAGAATTTAGGTCTAGCTTCTTGTTGTATATTTATTTAGGTGTACAAAATACAAAAATCTTTATTTGTAGAATAAGGTGTAGTATACATTGGTGTTATATATATAATTTTAAGTCGCATTTTATAAGTTCAAATTATTAAATTGTAGATACTAATTTCCAGTATTATTAAAACGTTAATAAGATGAAATGTCAATAACAATAAAATGTCACATAAAGATAAAAATTAAAATGAAAAATGTCAGTGGTATCTCAATAGAAAATGTCAAAGGAGCATCAATGTAGGATCGAAACCAATGGGCGGGCAGCCTAAAATTAATTGTGTAGAAATAAATATAGATCATATTGTGTCTATGTTCTGCTAAATTAGTATCCAGTCAAAATACGAAGAGAACAATTAGAAATACGTCGAAATAATAAAGACAGACAGGCGGTCACTTCAATCATTTGTATGTCGCAGGCTTATAGCGAAATTGACATTTTAACAAACGTCTAGTAAAGTTCCCTTGTTCACCATTTTGTATTTATTATATCTACAGACATCAAACGTGTCAGACACGGGCCGTGTCAGACAAATAATATATATGTCGGAGAAGGACGGCTCTCATTGACATCATTGATAGAATCTATGGGTTTTGTGGGCGTTGTCATAGGGTACATGCAGGCACAAATACAGGAATCACAGTATTTATTGTTCTTACGTTTATAACTTCGGATTTACAAAATAACTATACTATACTACTACTATTACTTTACAAACAAAGGATTTGAGCAGCAGGTTCAAGGTAGTGACTACACGCTCCAAAGCACAACGAAATAATGATCCACCTCGATCACTCACATCAGTTCTTATCCATGTTTCCCCACCGCGCCGCCACATACCTCGACTCCACTAGAGACCTCTTAAAGTCTCTGCTCTGATTCTAATACAAAAGCTATACAATGACTGTTAATTATAATTTAAAGTAATTAACCCTTCGATTGATCAAGTACCAATAACATTACTAAAATACTAAAGTAACAGTATAGCTAAAGCTATATTAAATAACTCTGACTCTTCCTCCGATATATATATATATACAATGCAATATGTATTCGTCTTAATCTAAATATCATTTACCTTTAATACTTTATTGTTAATCCTAACATTTTATCTAAGTGCTGACATGTGTAACACCTGTAAAGGTAGCATTTAATTGACTTTATGTATTCTAATTGACCTATTGTATTAAATGCTTTACACAATAAAATAAATAAATGAAAAATAAATAAATAAATGTGTACTAATGTTCATCGAGGGTTCTGTACTACCAAAATGTTTATTTTTATTTTTTGTATTTGATATTATGGCAGCCATAAAATAAATGGATGGGTTAAAACTGTCTATTTCTTGTATGGCGAGCCCTTTTAAAGCTTTCTTATTTTAAAGTATTTCAGTTTAACCGTCCACCGTAAATATTTCATGTCTATCTATTACGGTTCCAGAGATAGAGCCCTGTGACAGACGGACAGACAGCGGAGTCTTAGTAATAGGATTCGAAAAGCGCATTATAAATGTTCATTAATAATTCATTGAAGCAGTGATAGCGTAGCGGTTAAATTCGACTTTCGATCGAGGAGTCCGAGGTTCGAATCCCACGCACCTCTGATTTTTGAAAATTATGTCCGTATTAGAAATTAATTGTCACTTGCTTAAACAGTGAAGGAAAACATCGTGAGGAAACTTGCATACCTGAGAGCTTAAAAAAATGTGAAGTCTGCCAATACGCACTTGGCCAGCGCGGTGGACTACGGTCTAATCCTTTGTAGGCATAATCATAACAAATCTTGTATGCCGTGCTATTTGCCTAGGCGTTTTATTAAAGGCCTAGTTTAACCAAGTACCTGCGACATTTATATATTATACTGGACCAGTTAGCGCGTGGGATTTTGGCATCATAACTATTATGGTGTTGTCTCTTTCTTTCAGCATACGCTAGATAGAGATAGATATAGATATAAAATTTACGAATTGTCCTATTAGAATTGCATCGAGTATTTATGTAACACAAAAAAATCTACCCGACATTTTTTTCATAATATAAAAGTAGCAGACGAGAGGTCCAGAAAGATTAGATTCCTACCTGAGGTCGCTCACAGTTGCGTCGCTATTCCTGAGGACTTAACTGGAACGCCTCGGATAAGTATCTCTCTTACCACCCCCTTCAAACCAGAACACAGCAGCGCTTAACACTACTTATCTTGATAGATGAGGACAAAATTTTATAGCGTCATATATTTTATCAACCCATTACTGTCCCACTGCTGGGCACGGGTCTCCTCTCAGAATGAGAAGCTTAGGGCATAGTACAGTCTTAAAAAATCCTATAACATAAAATGGTATAGAAAATAGAACCAGCATTTTCAGTGACTGATGCAGACATCTGATCTTAAGGTCCTGTAGAACATTAATAAGGGTGAGCCAATCAGGATAAGGGTGGGAGTCAATTTGTGTTTGGTCAATGGACCATCCCTTCGACCTTCTAACCTACCAATCCAACGGATTAGAGCTGATTTATTGATTCGGTGGATAATAAAGATGGTATTTTGTCTGTTTGATAGGAAATCTTGGTTAACTTCCTTATAAGGTTTAAAAAGTACTCTTTGTACGACCCGCGTGGCGGAGCGGTCACCATACCGGTCTGACGCGCAAAGGGTCCCGGGTTCGATCCCCGGCCAGACAGATATCTAAATGATGAATTTAGATTTCTGTTTCTGGGTCTGGGTGTTTGTGTATTCGTCTATGTATGTGTCCTTGGCACCTACGACACAGGGAATCCTAGTGTGGGGCTGCGAGTGTAGAAAGCGTCTCCGACTCCGGTGGCACCACCGTCACACCTATTTTTGTTATAACAGGTGTGGTAAGGGACAAATTATTTTCCGAGGCTTTCCAGCTTAGTCCTCAGGGGTAGCAGCGCATCTGTATCCGACCTTAGATAGGAATATCTAATCCTATCTGAGTTCGATTACAGACGTCCAAGGGCGGCAGTAGCCACTTACCATCAGGTGGACTGTACGCTCGTCTGTTACTCCTATATATAAAAAATGGTTGAAGTCGACCAAAAAAGAAACATTTAACCTGACTTTTTTTTCGATTTTTGACTTACCCCTCTGAAGGAAAACCGGAGCCCAGCAGTGGGGCATTGATATATATGGCACATATTGTATGTATGTAGGTTGTATGTGTATGTATGTATGTGCGCGTGGGTCTCGACTCACGCGCAGCCTGCGACCCTGAACGGGGGTCGATGAACTAGCGCAGTTCATTACCAGCACAGAACAACTTCACACAGACACTATGTATTTATATAAATAGACTTTTATTTACCTTTTAATCTGTTTTTTAATTATTTATTAACATTTTATTTATTATTGTTTTTTATCTTTTTTAGTTTATCCAATTCATTCCGCAAGTCTGTATAATCATTTAAATAATTAGTAATTATAATAAAAATAAAAAACTCGACCGCTTAAAAATATAGTCGCACTTTAGACGTATGGCAGTGGTAAAACAAACAATAAATCTCTTTACATCTAACAGTAGGTAAAAAATTGGTCCATTCGATTTTATTAATGGAATTATTCATTTATTTTTATCCTTCGCATTAATCTAAACCATGTCTAAAAATATTTTGAATCGAATGCTTGAAAATCTATGAAAAAATACCTGTATAAAATATATTATGTATAATATCTATTATTATTTAACAATCTTTAATAAAACTTAACAAACAGACATAACGCTCACATTTATTTTAATACAAGATTTAGATGAAGTGTAAAAACGTAACTGTCAACACAGAGGCGCTCGGCTAATTGATGACTGTCAACTGTCAAATGAACACAACACTGTCGTAAATTACAGTTTTAAAGAGGTTGATTTAGTTCGATGGGCTAAGGTTACGTATGATTTCATAAGTGATGTTAATATTGAACTGAAAAAGCATACGATTACCAAATTTCAATTCATGGAGTAAATTTATTGTAGCAGGCGTATGGATAGACACAAGTGTGATTCTATAAGGATTCCGTTTTTTTGTTTTTTCGTACGGAACCGTAAACATTATTAAAAAAATATGGGAACAGAAAACTAGTATAGACTATGGAGTCATAATTTTAAGGAATATACACGGCTTAGGCATGGATTCGGAAATTAGTAGACCACTGCACAATTTGAACCGAATATTAAAAAATTGTTATTTTCATCTTTCTGTTCCTTTTTATTAATTTCAAATTTATTTTACAATCTGTATGATGAGGTATCTTTTCAATTTTAAAACGAAGATCACCGATGCCTATATTTCCATCAGCTAAGTATTAATTTATAGCGAGAGTTAACCTATAAAACTATATTGTTTTTAGCCTTTCGGTTGGAAACTTTCAATCATCTAGATTTGAAATGATTGCCAACCTGTGGAGTATCGTCACTGCTGGGCTACTTCTTAATAAGGACAATTCTTAATAAGCCTGGGAATTGGTACCTTGCACGCGTTTTTAGTTATTACATTTTCGATAAAAATCAATCTATTAATGTTTCCTCACCTTTTACTTTCATTTGAATCTGCTAATAACTGATAACTATTAGGAATCGTCACGAACCATCACCATCAACCGTCTGTCCCACTGCTGGACACAAATCTCCTCTCAAAATGAGTAGGATTAGGCCAAAGTCACGCTGGCCTAGTGTGAATTGATAGACCTCACATATCTTTAAACACTTTTTACAGATCGCGCAGGTAAGCAGGTTTCCTCACGACGTTTTTTTACCGTTAATTCAAGTGATATTTAAGTTATAATACGCCTTTAGCTTACAAAAATCTGAGGAGCATGCCAGGGATTTGAACCATGGACCTTCTGGATAAGACCTATTGCTGCATCGTAATAAATGTCTATAATATATGCAAGAATATGTTTGTTTACTTGTGCCGCTTTACGAATGAATGAATCGAGCAATTCCTGAAACTTGGCAGTCATGTAATTCGTGTCATGGATGTTTACTTAGTGTTTTGATCCCGGGAAATTGCGCGGATCCCGAGGGAATAATGAAAAATTAACATTTTTTCATTACTTAGACGTCTCTCTGACTGAATTTGTAACATACATTTGGAATTTGGATTTTTCCATGATTGGTATGATGATAATTGTCATAGATAGTGAATTAATACAGAATTAGCAACACGTTTATTTGGTTAAAAACACATTTTGTAGAGTAAGGAAAACGATTATTTCATATTTCTCGTGTATATGTTTTTCCCTCACCACACCCTTCAAACTAAAACATTCTTATTTAATCCTATTTTAATTCAGCTTAACATTCGCGTCAAAAGGTCGAAATGTGTGACGTCACCATATACAAAAAAGTATACCTTTTATATTTGTAGGAGTAGCAGATGAGCATGCAGTCCACCTGATAGGTAAGTACTGCCATGGACATCTCTAATCAACCCCGGATATGATTAGATTCCTACCTGAGGCCATAGATGCGCCACTACCCCTGAACACTATTTGAAGGTGGTAGAACCCTCCGTAGGTTCGACTCCGGCGGCATCACCGCCACACCTATTTCTGCCTAATAACAGCAGTGTTAGACGCTGCTGTGTTTCGTTTTGAAGGGTGTGGTAAAGGAGACATACTTATCCGAGGCGTTCCAGTCCGTTAGTCGTTAGTCCTCAGGGATAGCGGCGCATCTGTGGCCGACCTCAGGTAAGAATATCTAATCCTACCTGGAGTTGATTACAGATGTCCGTATGGCAGTAGCCACTTACCATCAGGTGGACTGCATGCTCGTCTGCTACTTCTATATTATAAAAAAACACTAAGTTGAAATGCCTCGGAACAATACATATAACAAAAAAATGTGCAATACACAGACAGTACCAAATGCATACATTACAGATCAACACGCTATGCGTGACAGATGACAGTTCTCAATTAGCTAGCAACCAGCAACGAGACCTTCTTGACGTCTGTTGGCTCGTAACGGAGATTCTCATTAGAATATAAGGGCAACTACACACTAGCTTCGTAATACCATAGCGGATTGAGGTGCTCGGGTTTCGGGTAATTGATGAATTTAGATCTGTTCTGAGTCTGGGTGTTTGTGTGTGTCCATGGCACCCACGACACAGGGAATCCTAGTGTGGTACTATGAGTCTAGAAAGCGACTTATTTAGGCACTTAACATCGCCGATCGACGATTTAGCTGCTTTTCAAATAGATGCAATATTAGATACTTTTGAGCGCTGGTCGCAACTACTTTTTAAAGTTCTTTACAGTAAGTTAGATAAAAGCGCGACGAAGTATGAATGCAGCCTTCAAAACGTACGTTTATGATACTGTAGCCCAACGCAAGTCACTAAAGCATCAGTATCGATACAATCGCAAAAACGCAAATTACCGAAAAAGTAGCTAGTGTGCTAAAGCCTAAATAATTCTCTTTTGTTAACTGTATCGTTTGTGACAGTTTCACGGTTACGAAATGTACGAAAATAGTACGGAGTGGTTAAATGACGTAAATTTGAGACTTTTGTCCTCAAATTTAATGTTCCCTTTGATGTTACTAACGTATGCTTCAATACATATGCTTCATAATAGTATATTCAATAGGTTATTACGATTAAGTAGTGTTCGGTTATGCTCAATGATTGAACAACCATTATCATATATATTCCATTTTTTTAATTAATAACTTTTTTTAAATTATTTATCATTTAACAAAAGTAACACTAAAATAGCACGAGAAAACCACCGAGTTTTATATTATAATGCTATACAAAGCAGACTATATTTCGTCATTACTAAAGAATAAAAGAAAAAAAAAAGAAATTCAATTAAAAAAAGAGTTAAAAGGTAATGAACTTAGTAACTTTTAACCTTATTTGTCTGAGAGTAAATAAAAAATAGCATATTAGTTATTAAGATAGTGATACTGAAAACTTCGATTCCTTTTGACGTAAGTGCCATACAAAAACAAACATACTTGATCCAGATATAAAATCTTACGTTATTCAGATCCGGGACAAACCTGGTACCTTCTACATATCAGACCGAGGGTAGTTAATAAAACATATTTATGTTTCACAAATAATTGAAACATTTTAATTTTACATTATTGCAATTCAAAATTGTTATAATAAATATAAATAGTTGCCATTTAATTATAAAAAATATATTTACCAAAGTATAATAATTTAGATTAAATTCAAAAAATAAAATAGTTACAAAACAAAACATAAACTTTATTAAAATTTAATAAATTACGTAATGCTCTGTTTATATTTACTCTGTGGCGCGCAATCCTCCATGGATATTACGATTCGCATTAAAGGTGCGTGCAAGATGAAGCGTTTATTAAATTATAGCGTGTAAAAAACGCTGGTGTTTACACAAAGGGTTTATTTATAAGATTTACCTATTTCTGCCTCGTAACAGCAGCCTTAAGGGCTTGGTTTAAAGGGTGTGGTAAGGGAGACATACTATTCCGAGGCATTCCAGCTTAGTCCTCAGGGGTAACGGCGCATCTGTGGTCGACCTCAGGTAGGGATACGTCTTCCTATCTGGGGTTGATTACAGATGTCCATGGGCGACCATCATGGCGACCCCCAACCTTTTTTATTTTTATATTTATTGTTATACCAGCCCCCGTTATATATACTTTGTAAAAAATTCAAGTGTCTATCTATTACAGTTCCACAGATAGAGCCCTGTGAAACGGACGGACAGCGGAGTCTTAGTAATAGGGTACCGTTTTTACCCTTTGGCTACAGAATCCTAAAAATTGCTATTTCTTGTATCATCATCATCATCATCATCATCAACTCATTATTGTCCCACTGCTGGGCACGGGTCTCCTCTCAGAATGAGAAGGAAGATAGAATTTCTTGTATGGCGACCCTTATTTATTTTCAACTTTTTTTATTTGTAGTATTGTTATAGTGGACGCCTTTATACCTACATATTTTGTAAAAACAAAGAAATGTCTACCTATTACGGTTTAGGAGATAGAGCCCTGTGACAGACAGACAGCGGAGGCTTAGTAATAGGGTATCGTTTTTACCCATTTGTACGGAACCCTGAAAGTGGCCTAGTGGGTAGACGCGGGCGAGATGGGTCACACACCGGAGTCATGGCCACTGAGTACGTTCACCCCACCCTCCTCAATTGTCTATCTATCTTTTATCTTATCCATCATTGAAATTGAGTGCCAAACCATGAAGACCACGGTCAACTGGCCATTGCATCACATTGACCTGTATTATAAGTAATTATTTAACTGAAAAATTATTAACTAACTAAAAAACTTATGTAGTAATCTAATATTTTTTTTTGTAAAAAATCAAATATATTTTTAAAACCATTAAAATGGTTTTGAATGTCAAAAACCGCTTTGGAAGGTATTTCGCTATGGAGAAGTGGCGAAAGAAACTCCATACGTGTGCATAATAATATTGCAAAAATATACAAGTTAAATTGAAACTTATAAGGAAATTCTAGTACCAAATGAACATGTAGGCCACATATTGGTAGACGAAGGTTTTTTTTTTTAATAATATAAGAGTAGCAGACGAGCATGCAGTCCACCTGATGGTAAGTGGCTACTGCCGCCCATGGACATCTGTAATCAACCCCAGATAGGATTAGATATTCCTACCTGAGGTCGACCACAGATGCGCCGCTACCCCTGAGGACTAAGCTGGAACGCCTCGGAAAAGTCTGTCTCCCTTACCACACCCTTCAAACCGGAACACAGCAGCGCTCAACACTGCTGTTATTAGGTAGAAATAGGTGTGGCGGTGGTGCCGCCGGAGTCGAACCACAAAGGGTTCTACCACCTTTGAACCCTTTCGCATTCGTCTCCAGGGGCACCACCGACACATCTATTAACAGCAGTGTTAAGCGCTGCTGTTCTGGTTTGAAGTTTGGTAAGGGAGACAGACTTTTCCGTTCCAGCTTAGTTTTCAGGGGTCAGGGGCATGTGGCCGACCTCAGGTAAAACTGTAACCTAATCTGAGGTTGATTACAAATGTCCATACGGCAGTAACCACTTACCATCAGGTGGACTGCATGCTCGTCTGCTACTCTTATATTATAAAAAAAATGTGTCACAAAAATTAAAAGTACCAGGCGTACATAAATCTAAAGTACTTACCATTGATCAACTCGTTTCATAGTTTCATAGAGCGCTACTGAAACAGTTGAAAACAGCCCTTATATTATATAAAATAATTAATTAAAAATATCAAACCCAGATAGAATTGAAATCTTACGTACGATCGGTTTTACGTATGATGGCATAACTCTCATTCTGAGAGTTACCCCATGCCCAGTAATATGTTGACGAAAAAAACATTATTCAAAAAATCCTTTTAAGGGTAAAAAAATATTAAAATCCACACATTATATACTAAAACGTTCTTAGCATAACAAACAACATTATAGGCACACGTGCTCGCTTAACGAATTACATTCAAATTCATTTCTCGGTTGCGAAAACCTCCAAAATTCGCGATAGGAAGGTTTAAGGAAAATATGCGCATTTACCTTGGATAAGCAAAATAGAAAGATACTACCCTTGTAATTGAATGAAGCCACTTATGAATGATTCTGTCATTTATTTGTTGAATTGTTGACAAATAAAAATCATGTTTACAGAAATTGTACGTATAAATAACCAATACTATGTAATTTACGTAATAATAAGTATTTTAAACATTTTAGGGACATTTTAGAACGGAAACGTGGCAACACTTTATTTACGCAACAATTCCAATTCTCAAAACTAGTTACACTTTCTTGTTAGGAGTGATCAATCTATATATTTTACACATCTTTGGCATTTACCGATAAAACATCTTTCTTTGAATCATTTTATATGCGTCATAAGTATACTTATATGGTATACTGACTTGCACTTTTCAAATAAGCAAGTAGTTTAGACATCTACAGTTAAAACTAAAGTCCTGAGGCCGGCCACAGATGCGCCGCTACCCCTGAGGACTAAGCTGGAACGCCTCGGAAAAGTATGTCTCTTACCACACTTCAAACCAGAACACAGCAGCGCCTAACACTGCTGTTATTAGGCAGAAATAGGTGTAGCGGTGGTGCCGCCGATGTCGAACCACAAAGGGTTCTACCATTTACAACACCACCTACTTATCTGAGTTCCAACATAGCCTTAGGCTTAATAGTTTAAGGTTGATTACAGATTTCTATAGGGATCAGTAGCCACTTACCTTCAGAAGGACTGCATGATCGATTGCTATTCCTATGTATATAATAAAAAAAACCTTCCAAAAACCATTGACATTTTTACTGAACTGTATATAGTATAATCGTTTATCACCTAGAAGCCTCTAGGTATGTTTTCTTAATCATTTTATTACTCACGAAATGATCATTAATCATAGAATTCCAAAAAGTATTTCTTCAAAAGTTGCTCATTTTCCCGCCAACGCCGTATTAAAGTTATGTTACCTGAAACAAAAAAATATGGATTAATTCCTGATCTAAAAGTGCTAGACAGGATGTACAATATCTAAATAGTTACTGTAAAAATATAAAATACGACTACTTAAAAATGTAGCCTATGTCATTCCCACAATTTAAATGACTCCAATGACACCTCATATGTTAATCCGTCAAGCCGTTTGTGCTGCAGCGTGACAAAGAATGACACACATACATATACGTTAGAATAACATTACCCTCCGCTGTCGGGTAAAAAAATTAAAGCCTATTTTTAACCGACTTCAAAAAAGGAGGAGGTTTCTCAATTCGACCGTATATATTTTTTTTTTTTTTTTTTTATGTTTGTTCGGCGATTTTTTCACGATGCCGCGACCGATCGACATGATTCATACACCATTGTATGTGGCTAGGTTCACAGGGGGTCCCATTTCGAGGAAATTTGACAATTTCCGCCAGTTTTCTTAAAGATATGTGTATATTAGAAATTAATTACTTGCTTTGTTGAAGACAACATCATATTATAAGTTCTTTTAAAAATCTCAATTGTCTGTGAAGTCTACCAATTCGCACTTGTCCAGCGCGGTGGACTATGGTCTGATCCTCCTCATTCTGAGAAGAGAGCCATGCCCAGCAGTAGAACAATTAAGGACTCAAGATGAGTTAAAATATCTAAATTTGATTAACAGATGTAATGTAAATAATTATACTTAGTTTAAAAACTAAAAACCACTGTAAAATCGCAAAAGGAAAATCGTTAATCCTGACGATCCTGATGAGGAAAATTGGACAAAATTATAAAAATAGTGTACTGTCATCGGTTCTTGATAAGTGTTCGAAATTTTAAATTAATCGGACCGTTAAAAGTGGGTAAAAATCGAGTTCAAAATCTGTTACATACATACAGGTCAAGCTAATAAAAGCGAGGAAAATACCGAAATTTATTCACCAAACAGATAAACTTCCAAAAAATTGGTATGAAAGCTAGTAAATGCCTGAAAAGGTTTCTAAGGGTTGAATCTAGGACGACCGTTTCTCGAGATTAAAGTTCACGCTGTCATAACAAGGGTCCTTAGTAATAAGGAAAAGAAAACTGACGGGAAAATTATGCTCTTTAGTTTTACCTAGATTTGTTTTGACTAAGTATGCATTAAGGTTACTTGCCGGCAGATTGCAAAGATTATTTAATTGTAATTCACAAATGTATGTAATGTTTTAAACGTATCACAATGTATTAAAAGTAACAGTGTATAGTCCGTGCCAAATTGCTAGTCCGCTCTGAAGTTGCTGCGCGCAACTACAAGCATATATTCCGTAGCAACGTAAGGGCATACTAACGCAGCTATGTACACATGGGCGAGAGAAATCTAAAATGTAGTCACCACAAAACATTACATTATTCGGAATTTTTCCCACTTAAACGTCTCATAAGAAAAGTCCCGAATTCCTAACCCAGTTTAATGGGCACAGATTAAAAATTATTCCGAGTTTCTGAGTACGTATCGTTGTAAAGAAAATCTGAACATTATTTATGTCACAATCTACTTAACTAACGATTGTCTATGGGTTTGTCTGTTTTTAATTGGAATAAGAAACAAGCATGCAATCCACCTGATGGTAAGTGGCTACTGCCTCCCATGGACATGTGTACAACCCCAGATAAGATTAGAATCCTATTTGAGGTTGGCCACAGATGAGCCGCTATCGCCTGAGGACTAAGCTGAGATGCATCGGATGAATATGTCTCCCTTACCACACCTCAAACCAGAACACAGCAGCGCTTAACACTGCTATTAGGCAGAAATAGGTGTGGCGGTGGTGCCGCCGGAGTTGAACCAAAAAGGAAAGGAACCAAAAAGGTTCTACATTCACACCTATTTCCAGCGTGAAGAAAATTTATGATGATACTTAAAATTTTTACAGAATATGTATAAGGGTCGCCGCTATAACAACAAATATAAAAAAATCGACATACAAATAATCGCTATTTTTCTGCGTTTTTCGCTTTATCTATTGAACCGTAAAACGTAGACAGTAAAAATTTTCAATGCATTGACTTCTATTGCTGCTATGATAACAAATACTAAAAAAAAAGAAAATCTTGTGGTACAGAATTTAGAAAAAAAATATGTTTGACCGGGGATTGAACCCGTAGCATATTATTATGAAACTGTTATATTTCGTCAACTAAATTCAGTTTATTCAAAAATTATAAAAAATCAAATTATTTAATAAATTCAGTTTAATTATTACGGATTACAGACAAACGTTAGAATTTTATTTGTATATAATAACGATTTACGATCTATTTTGGAATCAATCCAACCGCCATCTTGAAGACGGGAACTTTTTGGAATTGACAGAACGCGAAATAGTTTAATACGCAAATTTACGACTTATTTATTTTAGCGTAATTAATGTTTATTAATTTAATAAATTGATGTTGTAGGTTGAGATGTGGTTTGAGGCATGACCATCGCCACTTTTGAAGGTGGTAGAAGCCTTTGTGGTTCGGCTCCGACGGCACCACCGCCACACCTATTTCTGTTATAACAGCAGTGTTAAGCGCTGCTGTGTTCTGTTGAAGGGTGTGGTAAGGGAGACTTCCTTTTCCGAGGCGTTCTAGCTTAGTCCTCAGGATAAGCGGCGCATCTGTGGCCGACCTCAGGTAGGAATATCTAATCCTATCTTTTTTTTTTGTTTACGATGGGGAAACCTTCAAAAGGTACCCGACGACGTGGGAGCGACGCCGGGTTATGTGGGTTTTTTACCGCACTAAAACCACCCCGGTGACCGTCCTCAACGCTTGTTGAAGAACTCCGGGATCTCCGAGGGAACACAACCGGAGTCCTCCAAGCGCGATGCCCATCTAATCCTATCTGGGGTTGATTACAGATGTCCATAGCCAGTAGGCACTTTCAGGTGGGCATGCTCGTCTGCTACTTCAAGTTTATAAAAAAAAAAACAAAAATATTAGGTTCTTCTTTCTTATATGTCCAATATTGTGGGTTTCGTTGCTATCAATATATTTGTCTGTGTGCGTGCATAACATTTATGTGTGTAGTTTTTTAACGATGACGTCATAACAAGTTAATCTATCTAAATTCTGTGTGAGAATAGGCGTGAAATTAGCAATTTGTACATATGTAATAAATCTTTATTACATTACGCTTAATAAATTTTAGTAAGTAAGCTTTTGTACCCGATTCTGCTATCTAAGCCTCGTTTATCATAGCAAAGAGTATCATCATCATCATCATCAACCCATTACTGTCCCACTGTTGGGCACCGGTGTCCTCTCAGAATGAGAAGGATTAGGTCATAGTCCACCGTTCATTTCAAACTCGGCCTCTCGATCGAAGGGTCCGAGGTTCAAATCCCAGGCACGCACCTATGATTTTTCAAAGTTATGTGCGTATTAGAAATTAATTATCACTTTCTAAACGGTCAAGGAAAACATCGTGAGGAAACCAGCATAGTTGGGAAATTTATAGAAAAAATAATCTCAAAGGTATGTGAAGTCTACCGCGCTGTACAAGTGCATATCGGTAGACTTTACATACCTTTAAGAGCTCATTTTTAAAGATCTATTAGGTATGCAGGTTTCCTCACGATGTTTTCCTTCACCGTTAAAACAAGTCATGATTTATTTATCATTGCACATTTCCAAAACCGAGAATCGAACCTCATACCTCCTTAGTTAATTTGGAGAACTTATTACATTATAGAACGAAGTCATAGAGATATTAAGAGCTAAGAAGGTAAATAATTCTCTATTTTTGCTAAAATTTGTTCGAAATAAATTCATTTTTACATTACAAGCCTCAATCTGGGTCAAGGCCACTACGCCACAAACTTCTGCTTACAACTTTGCACATAAAATAGAACTAAAACGAGTGTAATAATATTTTTTTATAATATTGAAGTACCCTAGTACTTTGACTAGACTAGCAGTTTGGCGCGGACTATACCTCTTGTCAAGGAACAAACATAACCTTTCTACACATGTTACTCGTCTCCACAAAATAAGCAATTCTTTTGTGGGTCAATGTATACGTTTTTATAATAAACTGCCCATCAAAATCAGAAATTGGTCAATTAATAAATTTAAAGTTATTATCAAAAGCAAACTTAGTCGTAAAGCTTATTTTAAAATTTCTGATTATATTAATGATAAAACAGCTTGGGACTGATCAATAACAAAATTATTAGTTAATTAAGAAAATGTCAAAGTGTAGCGTATCTTGCTGAACAAACTTCTTTTTTTTAGATAAATGTAAAGCAAGATACTGGAGCTAATGCTTTATTAATTATATGTAAAAATAATGGCATTTAAAAAAAATGAAAAAGAGAATAATTATTTTTAAAATTAAAAAAGACAAACCCACTGAGTTTCTTACCAGATCTTCTCAGTAGAGGTCGCGTTCCGATCCGGAAGTAGTTTAAGAAAATATTGTAACTGACAATTTGTAAGTGCCGCCGTTGGCCTATACAAAATAAATATATTTCATTTCATTTAATTTCTTCGTAAGGGAAAAACCTCTGAAGGGAGCAAAGTCACGGGTAAAAGCTAGTGTTAGATAAAATGAAATCGCGGCAATGCCTTAGTATATAATGTATTACATGTATAATGTACTCAATCAGGACAATGCAGCGGTCCCGGCGCTCCCGACACGGCTCATTTGTCCCGGAATTTCGGGACGCCTCTATTCTTCCATTGTCTCTGGTTCGAGCTCCATTTACGTCTATTAATTGTTTATGCTTTTTTGCGCTCTATTGTGCGTCTGACATTGTGTATTTGTTGTGTTTTTAAATTTAGTTTAATATAATATTATTTGTGATAATTATTTTAGTGGTGTTGAAGATTTTTTATACGGGATAATTTTATGGGTTTAGTTAATTTAAATAATATATGTGTATTTTTTTTAAATCTTTTTAAAAAAGAGGTACATAAAGTTCTTCATAATCTCGATATTAGTGACTAAGTAAACGTACAATTGAAATATAAATATTATTTACATAACATCTTTGGTATATAAATTATTATTCATGTGTGTGTTTATCTTTGAAATGAATTATATATTTATAGTATTTATACCTGTATTTATATATTAATACCTATATATAAAACGTATTCGTGCTGTTATGAGTTCTTTAAAAAATTGTAAATCCGTAATTGGCTGTAAGAAATACTATATAATAAATGTATTTGTATGAATTTAAGAGATGTGGATTTTGTAATAATTAAATAAATATTATTTTTATATCAATTCATTTGTCTTTATATTTTGTATTGTACCCGCAGCCTTTTAAATATCTTGCCTAATAAATAAACCCTAAAAAAAAGTTGCACTTGAAGTGCCAATGGATATTAAAATAATAATGGTAATAATTTTAATTTATAAACAAAAAATGGAGTAAAATTTATTTGGGGAAAAATAAACCTACCTATTATTGATAGTGTTAAAATGTCAATTCTGTCGATAGATTGTGTTCTAAATTTATTTATATTCTGTATAAGCAGCGCAGATTAAAAATATCAATGCAGAATTGTCATGTCACTTATATGGTATAAAAATATTTTTTTTCTCACTCACACTCAATACAGAAAAAACGAGAGGAAAATAGAAAATCCTACCTTCCCCAATCTTTATTGAAACAAAGTAATGACAAAGCATAGATAAGTAAAGATTACTCACTCCTAACAAGAAAATGTACCCAGTTTTGAGAATTGAAATAGTTGCGTAAAAAAGTTTTGCCACGTCTCCGTGCTAAAATGTCCCTAATATATTTGAAATAATTATTTATTTATTACGTAAATTACGCAGTATTAGTTATTTATTTGTAAATTTTCTCTAAAAGTGTTTTTATTTGTCAAGAATTCAAAAAAATAACTTACTAACAAGCCGTTTGTGGCTTCATTCAATTTCAAGGCGGCGAAGTATCTTTACTAATCTATGTGACAAAGTATAAAAGTTTTCTATAAAGCTCCAAGGTTTAGAAGCGTCAAGCAAAGTACGTGTTAATTTTTAATATGTATCTGACCGTGGTTTAGGGTTGACAATCTTGCCAATTCTTTTTTTTTATTACATAGGAGTAGCAGACGAGGCATGCAGTCCACCTGATGTTAAGTGGTTACTGCCGCCCATGGACATCTGCAATCAACCCCAGATAGGATTAGATATTCCTACCTGAGGTCGGCCACAGATGCGCCGCTACCCCTGAGGACTAAGCTGGAACGCCTCGGAAAAGTCTGTCTCCCTTACCACACCCTTCAAACCGGAACACAGCAGCGCCTAACACTGCTGTTATTAGGTAGAAATAGGTGTGGCGGTGGTGCCGCCGGAGTCGAACCACAAAGGGTTCTACCAAATTCAAATTCTAGTCCAATCCCACTGTTGGGCAAATTCAAAAAAATAAATAAAGGGCTCACAAAAGGGTGCAAGAAAAAATCTACACAATATAATGAATGAGAATGTGTTTGATTACAACACTTTCACGGCCTAACTACATAACCGATTGTCATGAAACGTTGTCAGGGATGCAGAAAAGGACATAAAGTATAGTCCGCGCCAAACTGCTAGTCCGCTCTGAAGGTGTTGCGAGCAGGTGTAGTCATACAATTTGTTAAGGCGACGCGATTCATTTTAACACGCTTTTATTAGCTTGGGTTGTATGTATGTATGTACGTAACAGAGTAACGGAATCTTTGAACCCAATTTCTATCCACTTTGATAGTTCGGTTTAATTCAAAGTTTTGAAGAATTATCAAAAACCGATGACAATACACGATTTTAATAATTTTGTACCATTGTCCTTATCAACATCCTCGGGATTAACGATTTTCGACACGAGATTCTTCAAGCGCCTTAGAGAAAGTTCATCGCAAGTTATTAGATGGCAAATAATTATTGCTTTTTAGTTTCAATAAGGCGTAATAGCGTGATTTTCTATATTCTGAACGGACTATCAGTTTTACGCGGCCTATACCTTTTATCTCGAAAAAAATACTGTTCGCGAAGAAAAGATAAAAACCGCTGATCTGAAAACTAGAAGTATGAAACATTAGACTCTCCAGCTAAAACTGTAGGTGCCAGCCCTATACCCTAAGGCCTTAACGCTACCAAACAATGCAATTTATATTAATAACCTTGAATAAATGATGCGCTCACGGCTATAGGAACAGCGTATTTATAAATATAAGCGTCGAGTTGACCGTTCATAGTAAAACATACTTCCGTGATCGTATGGTTTAGTTTAATAGAACCCTTTGTGATTCGACTCCGGCGGCACCGCCTCACCTATTCCTGTATAACAGCAGTGTTAAGCGCTGCTGTGTGAGTTTGAAGTGTGGTAAGGGAAACATACTTTTCCGAGGCGTTCCAGCTTAGTCCTCAGGTAGGAGTCTAATCTTATCTGAGTTTGACTACTGATGTCTATGGACGGCAGTAGCCACTTATAGTCCGCGTAAAACTGCTAATCCGCTCTGAATATAGAAATGAATCGCGACGCCATAGCAAATTGTATGACTACACCTGCTCGCAACATCTTTAGAGGACTGCATGCTCGTCTGCTAATCTAATATTATAAAAATTATGTTTAGCTTTCAGTACTCTCAAGTCTAGGTAACTCATAATTATTATTTTTAATAAATAATGTTGTGTTACTCAAAGTTGTGTTATGTAAGTTTTGTATTGTCGAACAATTATTTAAAAAGCAAGTAAAAATGTTTTTTTGAAAGAATCCTATGACACTACAAGATATCGATTTAGGAGATGGCCTAATTTTTTGTCTGTTGGTATATTAAGTACCTATAGTTAGTCTATAGTAAAAAAAAAACTATTAACAATTTTTATTCTGTGCCCCAAAAACCAATCAAAATCAACATTGCCACAGATTAAACAGATATCCCACAAATACAGAGAACAAAAGAGCTTGTCTATAAACCACGTGATTGTAAAAGATATAAAGATAAAACGTTATAAATTAGTAACAGAAAGAAGATTCTAAATGAATCGCGTCCATTGATCAAGCGTAGTTCATTAGAGCAGTCAATATAAACTGTGTTTACGCGCGGAATAAACAGCTGTGGAACGCGGCCATCTTGGAGTTGTAGTGACGCGCGAAAATACACAGATAATAATTTATTGCGCACTGATTTTTATGAGCGCAGTTTAACGAAATTAAAGTAAAAAATCTTGTTTTTGTAAAGTAAATATGTTAATTAATAAAAGGTAATTAAAGACGTGAATTAACGGCGGCGGCACCATTATACATATTTATGATTTATAGAAAATTGTTTCCAATAAAAATATTAAATATAAATGTTTATTACTTTTTCAAAGTGGTTAAAATATTTTTACTGAATTTATCAAACAATTGTATCTTACGAATAAATCCCTATTTAATATACAACCACGTATATCTTATATATAAAATTCTCGTGTCACAATGTTAGTTACCGTACTCCTCCGAAACGGCTTTACCGATTTTCACCAAATTTTTCAGGTATGACGGTTTCCTCAAGATCTTTTCCTTCACCGTTTAAGCAAGTCATAGTTAATATCTAATTCGCTAACTTTGAAAGATCTTAGTTGCGTGCCTGGGATTTGAATCTAGGACATCTCGACCAAAAGGCCGAGTTTCTTAACCACTTGGCTACCTGTACCCTTACCAGGAGTTTTTACGTTTCGACAAATATGACTGTTTTGGTATTTGTTTACGTATTTGCCCATACGATTTCCTAGTTCTGACAAAATCCGCTAGGGGCGCTGATTGGAATTTGTATGGGCTAATACGTAAACAAATACCAAAACAGTCATATTTGACGAAACGTAAAAACTCCTGGTAAGGGTACTGCATTCCGTCTACAATCACAGAAACTTACAAAAATGTGAAATAATTCTATAATACTACCGGCATACAAATGGCAAATTGGTATCTTATCAAACACTTCACTTTGGCGCTACGCCAGATTTACTTTTAATTCCCAGCCAATAACGAATGACTGTCATAAATTTGAAATTGGAATATTTATGAATAACGTTTTTTAAAAAATATTATTTTTCAAAATTGTGGCGTTTCTATTTATCTTAACGGTGATATAGTCCGCGTAAAACTGCTCCGCTCTGAATATAGAAATGAATCGCGTCGCCATAGAAATTGTATGACTACATCTGCTCGCGACAACTTCAGAGCGAACTAGCAGTTTGACGCGGACTATAGAGCCCTACGTATTTCAATCCGTGAAATGTAATTAAATTCAATATTTATTTTGTATAGGCCTACGGAAGCACTGACAAATTGTCAGTTACAATATTTTTCTTATACTATTACCGGATCGGAACAAGACTTTAAAAGAGAAGACTTTCTTACTTCTTTCTGACTTCTTTTTAGGGTTCCGTGCCCGAAGGGTAAAAACGGTACCCTATTATTAATCCGCTGTCTATCTGTAATAAATAGACACTTGATTTTTAACACGCTTTTATTAGCTTCAGACGTATGTATGTTGGTATGTTGGTATGTTAGTATGTAACGGAATCTTTGAACATGATTTTAACCCCCTTCAAAACGTCGGATTAACTCGAAATTTGGCATACTTATTAAGGACCGATGACAATTCAATATTTTAAACATTAATAGTTTTGTACCATTGTCCTTATCAACATCCTCTGGATTAACGATTTTCGAGGCGAGATTTTTCAAACACCTTCAGCAAAGTTCATCGCAACTTTAGATTGCAAATAATAATTATTGCTATTTAGTTTTAATAGGCGTAACTTTTATATCGTGATTTTTAGTTTAGAAAATAATAATGTTATTTCCCTATAACTCAAATGTTCTGAAACATATCTATAATGCGCTCTTTTAGAATGATTTTTAGGATTCCGTACTCAAAGGTTAAAACGAAACCCTTTGCGGTCTGTTCGTCTGTCGTTGGGCTTTATCTCTTAAATCGTAATAGATAGACACTTGATTTTTTTACAAACGATGAATAATGGTGGTCGCTATAACGAGAAATACTAAAAATTAATAAATAATTATAGTTCAAAAAACTAAAAAACACGCTTTTATGATAAAATCAATCATCAATGGGGTGCTTTTCGAACCTGATAAATGGAGCACCCCACACTTTTTCCACAATTATACTACTTACTGTTCCTTAATTGATTCTTAGATTGAAAATTATTTTCTACTTTTTAGTTGATTTTATCATAAAAGCGTGTTTTTTAGTTTTTTGAACTATAATTATTACAGAGTATGTTTAATCATAATCGCTATGACAATTATTGACCCATTTACCCATGACCCCCATTTATTTAAAAAAAAAATAAAAAAAAGTTTTTTTTCTAAAAATGTTTTAAAATAAATGGGGGTCGCCATACAAGAATCCCCTGTTTTTCCATATTCTTCTTTTTATCTATTGAAGCGTAATTTGAACGTAGACAGTTCAAATTTTCAAAAAGTATTCTATGCCTGCTGTCATAAGTACTAAAAATAAAAACCAGAATACAGCAGCGCTTAACATTGCTGTTATAACAGAACTAGGTGTGGCGGCGCCGCCGGAATCGAACCACTGGACTTTTTTTAAATATAATATAGGAGTAGACGAGCATGCAGTCCACCTTATGGTAACTACTGCCACCATGGACATCCGTAATCAACCCCAGGAGTAGATTCCTATCTGAGGTCGGCCACAGACGCGCTACTACTCCTGAGGACTAAGCTGGAACGCCTCGGAAAAGTATGTCTCTTACCACACTTCAAACCAGATCACAGCAGCGCTCTATACTGCTGTTATAACAGAAATAGGTGTGGCGGTGCTACCGGAGTCGAACCACAGTTTCTACCTTCACATTAGATTTCCTTACATAACAACCATCAGGTGGTCAGCTACCTAGTTATGACGTATGAATGTTTGCTTTATCGCGGTATCGAGCATCGGTGGAGTCATGCGTGCCTGCTTACTTTCTCCGCTAGTGATGTTAGAATACTTGTTCAACTGACGTAATAAGATTCGGATCTGGTTCTAAATGCACGGAATATCCGAAAAATATCATCATCAACCCATTACTGTCCCACTGCTGGGCACGGGTCTCCTCTCAGAATGAGAAGGATTAGGCCATAGTCCACCGCGCTGGTCAAGTGCGTATTGGTAGACTTCACATACCTTTAAGATTTTTATCTCTCAGGTATGCAGGTTTCCTCACGATGTTTTCCTTCACCGTTTTAAGCAAGTGATAATTAATTTCTAATACGCACATAAATTTGAAAATCAGAGGTGCGTGCCTGGGATTTGAACCTCGGACCCCTCGATCGAGAGGCCGCGTTTCTTAACCACTAGGCTATCACTGCTTCGAAAAATATAATAATTATAAAGAAGTAATTCGCCAAGTGTCGCGTACATAGGGTTTTCGTTGCTTTTATTTGTAGTATTTTATTATAGTAGCCATAGAATTTGATGTATTGTGAAAATTTGAACTGTTTACCTGTTCCGGTTCAATATTTAAACAGAAAATAGCGGTTTCTTGTATGACTCCATTTTCGAGATATTTTATTTGTTATGTTGATGGTTGGCCTCTGTTATACATATTATGTAAAAAAATCATGTCATTATATATTATGGTTCAGGAGATAAAGCCCTGTGAGAGACGGACAGAAAGCGGAGTCTTAGTAATAGGGTTCCGTTTTTACCATTTTGGGTACGGAACCCTAATAAAAAAAATGTGAGCCGTCACGGGACGCCTGGCAGATGTGAAACATCGACATTATTTTGTAAAAGTAATATGCAGAAAAGAACATATTGTGATAGGAACTAAATATGTCATAATGATCAAATAAAATATTACAATTTTTTTCCAGATAACGATGACTATTTATTGAATAAACATTTATTTTCATTAAATACAAAAATTTACGAATTTATTTCAAATCGTGACTACTTAATTCGTTTAATCAGTGACTTCGGTAATAGTTATTGCGCATGGCGACGCGTCGCCACACCGTACACACTACTGCATATAGACTGTATATATATACCATCGTATAGCGTGCCGACGGCATGCGTCGCCATGCCAGAAATCGGTTTTACGTGCGGCTATAGATGTTTCACATCAAAAAACAAAAATCTGGCTGCTTAAAACATAATCTATGTAACTCCTATAATTTAACGAATCCATCGATACCGCATATTTAAAATCCGTCAAGCGCTGCTATTTTTCGATTGCAAAGGTACCCAAGGCATACTTATCCAAGGCGTTGCACTTTATTCTTAAGGGTTTTGGGGTTGCAACGCTGTGATCGACCTTTTTTTATAATATAGCAGTAGCAGACGAGCATGCAGTCCACCTGATGGTAAGTGGCTACTGCCGTATGGACATCTGTAATAACTTAAATAGGATTAGATATTCCTACCTGAGGTCGGCCACAGATGCACCGCTACCCCTGAGGACTAAGCTGGAACGCCACGGAAAAGTCGGTCTCCCTTACCACACCCTTCAAACCGGAACACAGCAGCGCCTAACACTGCTGTTATTAGGTAGAAATAGGTGTGGCGGTGGTGCCGCCGGAGTCGAACCACAAAGGTTTCTACCACCTTGTAACCTCATGTAGGAGTCTAATCTTATCCAGGGTCGACGTCCAAGGGCAGCAGTAGCATACCATCAGGCCTCGCTTTTCTCCTATATTATAAAAGACAGCGGCCATCACTACATCGTTTTTACGGCAATCTACAAACTACTACAAACAATTATCAGCTCCAGGAACTATAACGTAACTTTGTATGGTAATTGTATGACGTTGTGGCGTTAGATTATCATAATCTATACACTGAATACAGTGTCTGTCTGTGGTATTATATAAATATATTATCCGTTATTTAATTCTTATGCTCAGCGAAAACAAAAAAATCTTTCGAACTGAATCGAAATAAAAAAACTGTTTTGTTAAAAACGATTCATTCGTTTTAAAACCAAATCTTACTTCCATAATGCCATACGGGTCACATTCTTTCCCTGCTTAGACATGTGATTATTTAATCTTATTATTGACTTGATGCTTATATAATTATTATTATTAATCGTCTAATGCCATACATGTATTATAATTCAATTAGTAACAAATTTTAATTTATGTTTTATATAATTTTGTTGAATTTTTACAAACCTCATACAGGTAGAACACACTGGACTGTAATATGTACATAATATCTCTGTAATAACTGTGTTCTAGCAAATAAAGAATTTGAATTTGACTTAAAATTTTATAGAGATGGAATCTCCTCGCTTTTACTATTTTTTAAATTATAGTAGTAAACCAGCATGCATTTGACATAGGACACTGTCGTATGGACATCTGTAACTCCATACAGAGCAGGTGTCACCTGAAGCCGATCACACGTCACTCCTGAGCACTAAGCCGCTGCCTCATATGTAAGTCAGGACACACCCACACACACACACACCCGCACACGCACGCTGAACCACTGCACGCTAACAACTGTGACGGTTGCATCCTCCGCGCCAAACTTCTAGTCCGCTCTGAAGTTGTTGCAAGCAGGTGTATTACAATTTGCTATGGCGACGCGATTCATTTCTATATTCAGAGCGGACTAGCAGTTTTACGACTATACCTTCCTAACCGAGCCATACAGTTGTACCACCTTAGTTAATAATAATATGTTATTAATATATTTAATACCAATAAACTGATATAAACGTGCACTTAAACCTTTCAGAATCTACCCCTATAAAATCTACAAACCCAAGAATAATTTCCCTAAATCTAGGCAAAAATCTTATAGTTGGCAACACCATTACCAGTAATGGTATGAAATATTAAAGTTCTAATTACGGTTGTCCGTAGCCTCCGGATGTCGGAAGCGGGCGCGGTCCGGCACCGGATACCGGGCTTGAGAAATCGTGTAACATGTACCTCTTTATATAACGTTATATTATAGTTGCAGACGAGCATGCAGTCCACCTGATGGTAAGCTACTGTCGCCTGGACATCTGTAATCAACCCCAGATATGATTCCAGCTTAGTCTTCAAGGGTAGCGGCGCATCTGTGGCCGACCTCAGGTAGGAATATCTAATCCTATCTATGGTTGATTACAGATGTCCATGGGCGCCAGTAGCCACTTACCATCAGGTGGACTGCATGCTCGTCTGCTACTCCTATATTATAAAAAAGTCACTTATTATTTTTAAATACTATAAAGAAAAAATAGACTTTTCACCATTATTAAATCACTGTCCATAGTATAATAAAATAGCTGTAAATTCTACAATACTAACACAGTGAGCGAAGGTATCTAGTTAGAAGTTTGCGGCTCTGTGGCGGAAGTTCTGATTACTTTGAAATGTAATCAAATCTTAAATAAAGCTGGGATGATCTTTAACATTTCAGAACTAAGTTCTAAGTAAATGTGAAGTTTAAAATACTGATTTAATAATAGTTAGTATTTTCTTTTTCTCAGGGCTCAGTGCCGTGCCTTGGGAGAGGCCTATGTCCAGCAGAGGACTAATGTGGGCTGAAGATAGTATTTTCTTAGATATTTTAGTATTGCCTTCAAACAGATGTGTCAAACAGAACTATGTTCTTTGTTAGGTGTAGTAAGTCTAGAAATTTAACACAAAACATTTTTATTTAGAAATGCTAACAATTACATATTGTTTTTTTTATATAATTATTTTTAATATTAGTAGTTTTTTGTTTTAATAATATTTATCTGAATTATTTTTAGGGTTCCGTACCCAATGGTAAAAACTAACTATTACTAAACCTCCGCTGTCTGTCTGTCACAGGGCTATATCACTTCAACCGTAATATAAAGACACTTGAATTTTTTACAGAGTATGTATAACGGTGGCTGCTAAAAATAAAAAAAAAACATGAAATAAAAAGGGCGTCCCATTACAAGGAACCGCTATTTTTCGCATAATAGGTAGACAATTCAAAATTTTACAATTACGCATTGTAAAATTTTACTTACTTTTATAGCTACTATAGTAAAAAATACTAAAAATAAATTAAAATTTAGTAGTATGGAACCCTACTTGTAAGAGTCTGATTCGCACTTGGCCTTTTTTTTTGTTATTCGCTTTCTGTATTAAAACCGTAGGTAATAGAAAGTAAAATCTTCACTTTTCAGTTACACTATGGCTGATATAAAAACAAATTCTAAAAAAATAAATGAAAATTTGATGGTACGGAACCCTCCGAGCGAGTTCGATTCATACTTGACCAATTCTTTTCAAGGTGATGGTGAAGGTCGTCCTTAATTCAGATCTACTCCCATTGTTACTAAAATTCAACGTATAGGTCATGTATGTAAGAAATTGCTTTACGCATTAGAGTTTGTCAGTCAAATACTTTTATATTGCCTTACGTAATGTGTAATCCTGATTACGGTCCATTACTGCATCATAACAAACCACCTCTCTCGCTCTAACGTAAAACAAACAACATTGAAAGAAAGAGATAGGCGTATCCCACGGGAACCGGTACAAAACTTTTTCGTTTAAAGGTCGTTGGGGTAAGTCGGACATTCTTTCAAATTCTGTTACGTGCGGTAAGAAAGTTTGGGCAATCCCTTTGGGGAAAATTAAAATAAAAATGTACGTACAAGTCTTTGTTGAGATATTTTTAATTAGTGCGCACTGAGTTTAGACAGGCATAGAGCGTGTCAGACCCGTGCCGCCACGCTCTATGCTCAATTTATCAGTTTTAGAAAAGCACCCCACACTTTTTCCACAATTATACTATTTACTGTTCCTTAATTAATTCCTAGATTGAAAATTATATTCTACTTCTTAGTTGATTTTCTTTTGTATGGTAGTTTCCCATTCTCGACTTTTTAGGTCGGTAAATTCTGAAACCCCCGCCCTGACACTCTCAGGGAGAAGGAGATTCAGTTTCCCCAATAAATAAATTATTCCCTAAAATTTTTGATAATATAGTGTTGGTGTGAATAGCGGCTTGTTTCTGTATAATGTGTATGTTTATATTTGAGTCTAGTTTATCGCAATATTTATGTAAACTTTTGGCTATTATTCCAGTGGTTCCTATTATTATTGGTATGACGGTGGTGGGTATTTTCCAAAGTCTAGTTATTTCATTTTTAAGTGGGTGATATTTACTTAATTTTTCTATTTCTTTGGCTCCGATGTTATAATCTGATGGAATTGAGACGTCTATTAAATAAGCATGATTTTCTAGTTTATTAATGTAAATGATATCTGGTCTATTGTGTGAAATTGTTTTGTCAGTTTGTACCGGTATCTCCCACATCAGCTTAGCTGTTTCATTTTCTATTACTTGGGGTTGTGTTAGTGTTTCTTTCCACCACAACGGATTGACGTTAAACTTATGTTTTTTAGCTATTGCCCAGTGAACGTATTGCACTATGTTGTTATGGCGTTTTGTGTAGTAAGTACCGGCCAGTTTCTCGCACCCCGAGACAATATGTTGTACGGTCTCGTCTTTTGCTAAGCATACTCGACACTTACCAGTTACAGGTTTCTTCATAATATCTCGTTCAAACTGATTTGTAATAATAGATTGATCCTGTATAGAAAATATGGAAGCCTCCAGTATTGGAGATACCGGTTGTTTTTTTAACCACCGGAACGAGTATTCGGTGTCTATGTTTTCTTTTTCTAATACTGCTTTCAGAAATTGTCCATGGAGTACTTTTGATTTCCAGTTATTAATGTATTTTTTTATGACTGCTGCTTTTAATTCTTTTTCTGTATAGTATTCTTTATCTTCTATTCCTATTTCTTCAGAAAATCGCCTGGCTTCCTTATAAATTGAATATTTATCTCGATTTTTGTCATGTACTACTATAGCTTTAATAAGATCATCTTTACCTGATTTTAAATATTTTTTATATTTTATGATTTGAGTTTTGTAAAGCATTTCTATATTAGTAAGTCCTCTTCCACCCTGTTCTATGGGTATGTACAATCTGCTAACGTCTGCTTTTTTTTGTTGAGCTCTATTTATTGCTAATAGTTTCCTGGTTTTAGTATCTATTGCTTTTAAATCATTATTTTTATAATTGATCACTCCAAACGAGTACAACAAAATTGGTACAGCATACACATTAATAGATTTGATGAGGTTTCTAGAGTTAAGATGTGCTTTAGTAAGGCATTTAACACGTCTGAAGTATTCCTTTTGGATCTGTTGTCTGACTTCACTATGGTCTATTTTTCCTGATTCGTTAATCCCTAAATATTTGTATCTTTCATGACTTTGCAAATGTTGAAATTCTTCTCCACTTAACAATATGTGTCCTTCTCCTTCGTGACCTTTTCTTCTTCCTGCTATTAAATGTAAAATGCTACACTTATTAAGACCGAAACTCATTCCAATATCATGTGTAAATATTTCAGTACTATCTAATAAAACTTTTAAACTATTTTTATTTTTGGCATACAATTTTAAATCATCCATATAAAGTAAATGGTTTAAGTAAACACTATCTTTCAGATGATATCCTTTGAGCTCATACTTGTTAAGGATGTGAGACAAAGGATTTATACTTAAGCAGAACAAAAGAGGTGATAACGAATCCCCTTGGAATATTCCTCGCCTTATATAAATCGGGTTAGTAGTTATCGAGCCGTTCATGCTCTGTGCTGTCATCACAACTTTCCATTTGGGCATCACCACTTGCAAAAAATTCCTGATCGCCATTGGACATTTATAAACTTCAAGTACTTTTAGTAACCAATCGTGTGATATGCTATCAAAAGCTTTTCGATAATCAACCCATCCCATACTGAGATTCTTTTGAGACTGGTGGGCGTCTTCTAGTATAGCTTTATTCATCATGAGATGGTCTTTACATCCTCTGGCACGTCGGCGGCATCCTCTTTGTTCTGGGGCTATAATGTCGTTATTTTCACAGTGTGTATATAATTGATCAGCGATAACAGATGTTAACAGTTTGTACATAGTTGGTAAGCATGCTATTGGACGCCAGTTTTTAGGATCTGTAGTGTTCTTATCTTTAGGTATTAAAATAACTTGTCCCGTAGTAAACCAATCTTCTATAGTTTCGGTACCTGTGAAAATTTTATCAAAAAGTTGGGCTATAAATTTATGAGCATTTGTAAAATATTTAAGATAATAGTTATGTATTTTATCAATACCCGGCGTCTTCCAATTATGTAATTTGTTTATTGCATTTTTTACCTGATCTAAGCTGATACTACTAAAGTTATGTTCATTGAAATTTAAGGTGGATTCTTCAACTTCTTTAATCCAAGTTGCTGTTTTATTATATGTTATTGGTTGTTCTAAAATATTTTTCCAAAACTCTTCAAATGATTCTTGTGTAGGAATGTCACAGGCTTTGTTGTGTTGTCCTGATATTGTTCTGTAGAATTTATGTTCATTTTCTAAAAATAAATTATTTTGAGTTTTTCTATCATTTATATCCTCATAACGTTTAAGTCTAGCTGCCATAGCTTTAAGTTTTTGTTTAATAATTTCTACCATTTTATCATGATCTTGTTGACTAAATATATTGTACTTATTGTATAGTGTGTTTTTTATTTTAAGTATTTTTTTGCTACTTACTCCTTTTCCTATTTCTGTTAACTGTCCTAATTACTTTCTAATTATATCTATTTTAGTTTTTAGTCTACGTTTCCAGGGTGGATCTTTAGAGGGTTTTTTCGTTGTTGATGGATAGTAAGGTTTTTGGCCATTTGTAATTATTAGTGTTTTTGCTGCAGCATAAATAACATCATTTGTGTCTCTTAGTGTACAATTTGTAATGAGCAAAGTGGGTAGAAAATCGTTGATTTTACGTAAATTGTTGATAAAGAGCTTATTGAATTTAGGTTTCGGTAAGAAATTTCTTTTGTCTATTGGTGTGTGTTTAACTTCAGCCAGTGTTTGTAGGAAATCTAAGATGATTTGTTCTTGGTCTTCGCTTGTGTCTATGTTTCCAGTATTATCAATAAATTGTTGTCGTTCAGCTGCATCTATGACATCTTCATTCTGATGATTATCTAAAATAATGTCATCCGTGGCTACTTCAACGTTTATCCTAAAGTTCGTTTGTTGTGTATCTGTATTGGGTTGATTGATTTGAGTGTTTGTTGTATACGTTTGTGTATGTGTTGTAGTACAGACTGGATCTGTGCCTATTACAATGAGTTCAGCTTGTCGTTTAATCTCCTGTAGGACTTCTTCTGATATACAATTACGATTAATTATGCTTCGCGCTTGAGTCGACAATGTGTTTCTAGTATATTTATTGATTTTAGGATTATTGGGATTACGCTGTTTAAATATGCGTTCGAGTCTTTTAATGTAACCCGGTCCTTCAGCTTTTGCTTTGTAGTAGCAAAACATTAATTCGTGTAATTCATCTTGTGACCACTTTCTTCTAGCATCCTCAGATATTGTTGAACGTGTAGTGGTCGTCTCCGATGTACCGGCAGAGTTTGTGGGAAGTCCACTACTCTGCAAAGCGCAATCGGCATCACTGAATATTTCGGCTGTAGTAACTTCGGGTTCCCCGACTCCTGCCCGCCTGTTCAGCAAGGAGCCACTGGCGGTTCGTATGCTGTCACGCTCAGCGCCAGCCCCAAGCGTGCCCCGGCGAACCCCGGGTAGCGGCCCTGAATGCAAATCTCTTAATACTCTTTTCATATTTGAAGGTCACTAGTGCTCCGTTAGTCATTGGTGTGTATCTAACTCTAGGAGTTTCCAATGTCCGCCCCTCACGTGGCATCGATGGTCATGCCGGACGTGGAGTTAGCCTTTGAGGGGCTTAGTTGATTTTATCATAAAAGCGTGTTTTTTTTTTGTTTTTTTTTTTTAACTATATTTATTTTATTTATTTTTAGTATTTGTTGTTATAGCGACCATCATTATGCATCGTCGGAATCGTCGGAGTACGGAATCCTAAAAATCATTCTACAAGATAGCATTATAGATATGTTTCAGTACATTTGAGTTATAGGGAAATAACATTATTATTTTTCAAAACTAAAAATCAATCTTGTAACTTTGCGATGAACTTTCTCTAAGGTGCTCGAACAATCTCGCCTCGAAAATCGTTAATCCTGAGGATGTTGATAAGGACAATGGTACAAAATTATTAAAATCCTGTATTGTCATCGGTTTTTGATAATTTTTCAAAACTTGAATTAAACTGAACGTTCAAAGTGGATAGAAATCGGGTTCAAAGACATACATACATACATACATACATACATACATACATACATACAAACATACATACATACATACATACAACCCAAGCTAATAAAAGTGTGGTAAAAATAGGTTTCATCAATGAAAAGCTTAGATAAAAGTCATCCCCAATTCGCATCGTAGACCAATATTTTAAAATTTAAACATTGCAAGTTGCAATCAAATGCACGCGAGAGCAGGACAGATGCCCCTATCTCCCCGTTGCAACCTTGTGCGAGGTTGCCAGCGCGGCAACACATGTCCTGTCAGCTGGCGGGAGTTAGCTGCTTAGGGCTCTATATTTTATCTGTAGATTAAAGATTAATTTATAATAAGGATTGTTTACGCAGGAACTGAAGATTTGGATAAACCAGAGATTTAGAGAGTCAAATTGGAGTACCAGAATTGACCGGGTATTTACATAGATAAACTTTAAATATTTTAAATTACATTTGAATCTTTGGCCTTTTAAAACAAACTTTCTATCAAATTGCTGTCAAACAAAACTGTCTGCCATCTATTAAAACCATAGATATATTATCCTACTGACAAAATATATCTATGATTAAAACTGACTGACTATCTTAAACACATCTTTAAATTAATTTAAATTTAAACATAAACACATATATTTATTTATAAAACGAAAATGAATACACGATTTTAAATTCGTTGTACGATTGTAGTTTTTTTTTTAACTTAAATAATCGATCCATTGCAACTTCCGTAAGTTACTACCGAAGCCCACTTCCGTCATGTGCTGAAAATAGCTTAGTCGGTAATCTATTATTAATAATCAATCTATCTGTTTTGTCTGCTATCGATCGATATTTGACAATTTGTAAGCAGAAACTGGCATATGCTGTTCCTAATTTTTTGTCTATAAAACTTTAACATTAGACAATAATAAGTAGTTCTTATAGTACAAAATATTAAAATGGTACTTAGAAATGATATTTGCATTTTCTATTTATATAAAATGAATGTTTGTCTGTATGTCCTTTATAGAATCGTAAAAAATGCATTTGACCATGCGATAATCTTAAACAAAGTTATTGTGAGCTCACGAAGGTTCTGAGTTGGTACGACCAATTTTCGACAGATGGCGCCACTATCATTGCAATGAAGGCACAAAATTTTCAGTTATATATATGTCATGTTATTTTTTTAAGCGCGGGCGAAGCCGCGGACATTACTAGTTATTAATAAATTAGTGCTAGATTATGAAAATTATTTAAATATATTTTATCTCGACACCCATAATTAATATTTTCAATAGATGACATGTACAAGCAAAATTAATATTCAAAATGGCGGTACGTTGACATCAAATTAATATTTGTACGCTGTCAAATTTTACATTTGACGTAAAGATTTTATGTTTCACGTAAAACCGACTTCCTCCATAGATTCTCAGAATGTAAAAGACGGTCGAATTAATTTTATGTTCCGTTGCGAAATGGAAATAGTTAATTTTACTGTAATATAGGTCGAATGTAATCGTTCATTTCATTTTATGGAGTTATGTGTTTTTAAGAATTTTGTGTTAACGCCATTTTTTTATTACCCAAATTTAAAAGGTGGTAAAACCCTCTTTGATTCGACTCCGGCGACACCATCGCCACATCTATTTCTGTTATAACAGCAGTGTTAAGCGCTGCTGTGTTTGGGTTTGAAGGGTGTGGTAAGGGAGAGCTTTTCTGAGGCATTCCAGCTTAGTCCTCAGTGGCAACGTCGCATCTGTGGCCGACCTCTGGTAAGTCTTATATGCGGCAGTAGCCACTTACCATCAGATAATCAACCCCAGATTAAGAGTCCTGAGGTCGATGAATTGCTAACCCTGATAATAAAGTTGGAAAGCCTCAAATAAGTAAAAATTCTCCCAAATTAATCCCATAGTTCCCAAAGACAGCCAAAATTTATAATTCTAAAGAAACAAGAACGGTATTGTTCAATAAATTACACAATAAGTGGTACAGTCACTTAATAGTGGAGTTGGTACAAATCAGTTAAACAGTTTAATTGTCGGAGTTCCAGAGAAAAATAGTCAGGACATGTTGTTACCTAGGGTTGTCAGTCGTGAGAACAGTAATTTGACAAGTGCGAGACGACCTGGCACACGAATGGTTCCGTACCACCAAATTTTATACTTATTTTTGTATTTGTTATAATACTCGTACAGAAGTAAAAAATAAAGTGTTTCTAATTACGATTCAATACATAACCTTAAAAACGCTGAAAAATACCGTTTTTTTTTGTATTTTTTATAATATAGGAGTAGCAGACGAGCATGCAGTCCACCTGATGGTAAGTGGTTACTGCCGCCCATGGACATCTATAATCAACCCCAGATAGGTATAGATATTCCTACATGAGGTCGGCCACAGATACGCCGTTAACCCTGAGGACTAAGCTGGAACGCTTCGGAAAAGTATGTTTTGCACGAGAACCCTTCTTTTATTGTAATATTTTTATTTTTATTATTTGCTATAGGTTATACGCTATATATAGACTATAATCTATATATAACATATAGCAATACTCAATAATAATATGCTCATAGCAATTAAACAAATTTCAATTCCCTATCTATTACGGTTCCAGAGATAGAGCCCTGTGACAAACAGACAGACAGCGACGGCTTCGTAATAGAATTCCCTTTTTACCTGCTAGGTACGGAATCCTAAAAATACCACCATCTAATAAAAACTGAAACAAAAATCTTCGAATTAAAATTATATTAATGAAAATGAAAGAAAGTGTAGTGGAGTAACCATTTATCACACACATAATATATTCCGTAATCTGTTCCGCTCGGTTGGTCCACAAACGAAATTAAATGCTGTTGTTCACGAAAATGAAAATATATACCGTTGAAGGCGGTTTCGACGTAAGTTTAATAAAAGTTTATTGCTTTTTTCAATTGATTATTGAGCTTATTGCTTTAATTTTTAAATAAAATGTCAGAAAAGAAGGAAAAGAATACTCATTTTACGTGATAGTTGGTAATTGCCGCTCATGGGAATCTATAATCAATCCCAGATAGGATTAGAGTTCCATCTGAGGTCTACCATAGATGTGTCGTTACTCCTAAGAACTAAGTTGGAATGCCTGCGGACTAAGTTGGCACGCCTCGGAAAAGTCTGTCTCCCTTACCACACCCTGCAAAACGGAACACAGCAGCGCCTAACACTGCTGTTATGAGGCAGAAATAGGTGTGGCGGTGCCGCCGGAGTCGAACCACATAGGGTTCTACCACCTTCATAACGCCTACCTTTTTTTTCGCTTCAAATTAGAACACAGCAGCGGTATACTACTATAACAATGCAGAAGTTAATGTGACGGTGGTGCCACCGGAACTAAACCAGGGAGAAGTTTAATACCGTTAAAAATACGTTATACGAGTAAATACAAGCATAAGATTGCTTATAAAATCGTTATTTCTCATTAAGAATAAAATTGCTTAGAAAAAACACATACTTTTTTAAAACACAAAAAGGCACTGGGAAGGTAATGGTAGACTTGTATAATTAATTCTTTAATAAACCCAGTGTTAAATTATCGCAATTATTATCACAACAATTCTGTAATTAAAATTAATTGATCATTAATTTTTGTGATTAATCATTTTCTTGTATTATTTCTTCTAATTATATTGTTACATGAAATACTTTGTTTTTTTTTTTATAATATAGGAGAAGCAGACGAGCATGCAGTCCACCTGGTAAGCTACTGCCGTCCATGGACATCTGTAATCAACCACAGATAGGATTAGATATTTCTACCTGTCGGCCACAGATGCGCCGTTGCCCCTGAGGACTAAGCTGGAACGCCTCGGATAAGGGAGTCATCCCTTACACACAAACCTTAACAAGGGTTGTTACAAAGCCGTAGATATAGTGAAATGCCTTAAAACGAAATATTCTGTTTTGCCAGCCCTGTTGCAATGCTCGTGAGGACGCAATTTACGATTTTTCACAATGTTGGAGACGGAACCAGCTGATATATAGCTTACAAAACTTACCCAAATTGAAAAATTCTCGCCATGCGCAAGTTTACGTAATAACAACATGTTTTTCTTTAGTATAATGTAGTAATTATCATTCTAAAAGTAAAGTCTTCGTTTATAGGTACAAAAAAATAAATTTATTATTACTGATTAAAAAATCCTTAAATTTAATTCGCCAAGAATTGAAACCGGGACACTATAGACCAGGGTTTCCCAAACCATGGGTCGCGACGCAGTGGGGGGTCGAGCGTATATTAAGAGGGTCCTGCCTGTACTGTGCCTTTTTAACACGCTTTTATTTATAATATAGGAGTAGCAGACGAGCATGTAGTCCACCTGATGGTAAGCTACTGCCGTCCATGGAGATCTGTAATGAACCCCAGATAGGATCAGATATTCATACCGGAGGTCGGCCACAGTTGCACCGCTACCCCTAAGGACTAAGCTGGAACGCCTCAGAAACGTATGTTTTCCTTACCACCCCCTTCAAAACGGAAAACAGCGGCGCCTACCACTGCTGTTATTAGGTAGAAATAGGTGTGGCGGTGGTGCCGGAGTCGAACCACAAAGGGTTCTACCACCTTCATAACGCCTGCCTGAACGACACACCACCCGACATATCAAACTCACTGCGATTAAAAATACCTCAAGTTCAAACTGTAAAGGCGAACAACAATTTCATTCTTTCTATTGACATAACCTTTTCGATTTAATTATTTATTTAAGTAATAACAAATTGTACTTAAAATTTGTTTTTGTTTGTTATTTGAAAAGTTTAATCATATTGGTAACGGTTAAATTCCCTAGAGATGGGTCTCGAGATTGGAAACTTGTATTAGTGGTCATTGCCCAGACAAGAAGCAGTGATAGCCTAGTGGTTAAGAAACTCGGCCTCTCGATCGCGGGGTCCGAGGTTCAAATCCCAGGCACGCACCTCTGATTTTCAAATTTATGTGCGTATTAGAAATTAATTATCACTTGCTTAAACGGTGAAGGAAAACATCGTGAGGAAACCTGCATACCTGAGAGATAAAAATCTCAAAGGTATGTGAAGTCTACCAATACGCACAAGGCCGCGCGGTAGACTATGGCCTAATCCTTCTCATTCTGAGAGGAGACCCGTGCCCAGCAGTGGGACAGTAATGGGTTGATTATGATATGCCCAGACAACTTTGGGAACCACTGCTATAGAATGTTTGTACCATTCGTTTTTAACATGGTCAATAAAGAGTAAATAAATAAATAAAATAAATAACACAGTGTTCATGGTTCTATTCTACCTTCCGTAAAGAAGCAAGGGATGCCCCATACTTAAATAACATTTGTATTTAGTTTTATGCTTCCGTACCCAAAGGGTAAAGACGGAACCCTATTAAGAATCTGCTGTCAGTCTGACACAGGGCTCTATCTCCTGAACCGTAATAGACACAATAAATGAAGCGAAATACATAAAAAATCGTGGTTTCTTGTATGGCGACCCCTTTTACTTTCAAGATTTTTTATAGAATTTTTTGTTATAGCGGCAACCATTGTACAATATACATATTCTGTGAAAATTACGAGTGTCTATCTATTACGGTTCCAGAGTAGAGCCCTGTGATAGACGGACAGACAGCGGAGGCTTAGTATAGTTCTCGCCAAACTGCTAGTCCGCTCAGAAGTTGTTGCGAGCAAGTGTAGTCATACAATTTACTATGGCCACGCGATTCGTTTCTATATTTAGAGCGGACTAGCAGTGTTTACGCGGACTACAATAGGGTTCCGTTTTTACCCTTTGGGTACGGAACCTTAAAAATATGTGACACAGGTACCTTCCCTGTCGAACTAATTCTACCTTTCTGAATGAATGTAATTTCATTGTATTTGACATTAATAGATACAATTATCCATTTAGTTTTTGTCCACATGATAATATCGTTATTCCCACGTGAAAAGTTGTTTAGTGTGTGCGTGTATAAAGGTGGGTACTGACATGACGTTGTAATGTTACAGCTAAACGTAACATTACAAGGTCAACTCGAACGCGCTTGTAACTACATGTAATTGATAAATAGATTTGATAATTAAGAGATAGATTAGTTAAAAAAATAATGAATTAACTTTATACTCGACTTTAGATAATGTTTTCCGAGCGTATGTATGTATGTCTCCTTCTTTAGCACCCTCTATAACTATAACATATGAGATATTGTTGGTTTCATTTAAAATACCAATATTTAGACGTTTTTATATTTAGTAATCCCTGAATCTTGGTGCAACTCACACAGACCATAATTAATCATTAATGGATCTAAATTTATGATCTAGATTTCTGTTAAAGAATAATACCTTGAAGTCTTTGCATTACAAATCGGTATGGTTACCTGGGTGGCGCAAAGCCGTACAATATCCTTGGTTTCTATCCCAAGAAAAGCACATAAGAATATGAATATAAGAATTATTCTGTTTTGGATGTGAGTGTTTATGTGTTTGCTCTTGTGTGTTACACGCGTTGCACAAGAAGCTATGAATGTTGAAAGCAATATTTATTACGTATCACACCCATATAATACGCTTGAAGCAAGTTTAGTACCTGAACAAATGCATATTGTAATGTTATTTATTTTTACTGCCGAGAGGAATGTTTTTCGTATGTCTGTGACACTACCTCCGGCTTAATGGATTTTAACATGTGAGGTGTCGTTGGATTCGTCTAAATTGTGGGAGTGACATAAGCTATATTTTTGATCAGTCTAATTTTTATTTTTATTAATTCTTTAGTCTTATTATTACTTGTTATTTTTATTTAGATCTCTTTCCTGTCGGATCTAAGAAGACAGGATCATTTACAGACTCATAAATTTATACAATTACAGTCAGTTCATAATATTTCATGGTTTCATTGTTTTTTCACATCAAAAAAAATCATAGGTATGTGAAGTCTTCCAATACTCACTTGGCCAGCGCGGTGGACTATGGCCTAATCCTCATTCTGAGACCCGTGCCCAGCAGTGGGACAGTAATGGGTTGATGATGATGATGATGATGATGATGCTGATACATGACTTTATTATCGAACAATAATTCTTGGAATTACACATCCAAAATCGTAAACACAATTAAATTATATTACATTACATAAATGCTAAGTCAGCACCCACCTTTACTTGTCACGAAGTGTCAAATAATATGTTTACGAATTTTTATTGCCGTTTCAAATAACATTTTGTTTTGTTAAGTTGTTTATTTACAGAAAGATGTTGTTAAAAATACGTTTTGATTATTTTTAAGACGGTATAACTGTTTGATATTTGATTACCGTGGTACCGTTGTCACACCTATTTCTGATTTAAAATAATAGTAAAGCGTTGCTGTGTTCTAATTATTTTTTCGGTCATCAACATCATCAATACTGTCCCGCTGCTGGGCACGGGTCTCCTCTCAGAATGTGAAGGATTAGGTCATAGTCCACCGCGCTGGCCAAGTGCGTATTGGTAGACTTCACATACATTTGAAGTCTTTTTTTTAACATTTCCAGGTTTCCTCACGATGTTTTTCTTTACAGTTTAAGCAAGTGATAGACAATTTCTAAAACGCATATAACTTTGAAAAACCAGACGTGCATGCCTGGGATTTGAACCTCAGACTCTTTGATCAAGAGGTCGCGTTTCTTAACCACTAGGCTATTCGCAATTTTTCATTAAGTTAATTATATTAGATTCCTATCAGAGGTTGGCTATACTGGTATCACGCGCAGAGGGATCCAGGTTCGATCACCGGTCAGACAGATTAAAAAAAAATAGAATTTTGTCTGTGGCTGAGTGTTTGTGTATTCGCTTGTGTGTGTCCATGGCACTCACACAGGAAACCCTAGTGTAGGGCTGTGAGTGTAGACCCTTTAAGGTTTCTCAAAAAAGGTATTATAAAAATATTTGTAATTTTACACGATTTATTTTAAAAATATCATCAAAGCAGGTGACGCAACGAACATTTTGAAAAATGTATTTACTGAGTGGAATTCAGAAGCTTACGTCCTTTCAGTTCCGTAAATAGAATTATACTTGCTTCCCATATATTGCTAACTGAGAATAAAAATATACAGAAGACGCCATACGAAGTTGTTCGAAGGTGTGGTTCGACTCCGGTACCACCGTCACACCTTTCTGTTATAACAGCAGTGTAGCGCTGCTGTGTTCTGGTTTGAAGTGTGGTTAGAGATATACTTTTCCGAGACATCCCAGCTTAGTCCTCAGGGATAACAGCGAGTTTGTTGCTGACCTCAGGTAGGAATCTAATCTTATCTGGGGTTGGTTACATTTATCCATGGGCGGCATTAGCCATTTACCATCAGGTGGACTGCATGCTCGCTTGCTACATCTATATTATAAAAAATGTATCTAATTTTGAACCATATTTTAACTAAGAAATTATAAGTTAATTTCGCTTTGAATATTAATTTTATGTTACACACTATAATATATTTTATATAATATAGAAATAGCAAACAGTCCACTGATGGTAAGTGGTTACTGACGCCCATGGACATATGTAATCAACCCCAGATAAGATTACATTCTTCTTGAGATCGGCCACAGATTCACTACCCTTGAGGAGTAAGCTGGAACGCCTCCGAACAGTATGTCTCCCTTACACCCTTCAAACCAGAAAACAGCAACGCTTAACACTGCTGTTATAACAGAAATAGGTGGCGGTGTCCGCCGTGGAAAACCCAGAGTGTCCTTTACCACCTTTAAATCGAAAGATCGTTTATTAATAACGGTACGCTACATTCAACAGGCGCTATCTACTATTTGTACATTCCGCGGCGTAGGGACGGAAGCCAGACGGTGCACAAATCGATAACGCTCAGACCAACTAACTCCAACCGACTCTGTTATAACATACTTGTAAATAACATTTTAATCTTTATTTATAATATGTAGTTCGCTTTTTTGTAGCAAATGAGGCCGTCCTAATGGTAAGTGGCTACTGCTGTACATGGGTAGGTAGGTATCTATAATTTGTTGTCTTTTAAATAAAATTATTGTGTCACAAACTCACAATGTTAGTTACCGTACTCCTCCGAAACGGCTTTACCGATTTTCATCAAATTTTATATGCATATTCAGTAGGTCTGAGAATCGGCTACTATCTATTTTTCATAAGTGATAAGGGTTGTTCACCCTTAACATTTTTTTATTTATATGGCAACACAACGTGTGCTGGGTCAGCTAGTAATAACATACTTGTAAATAACATTTTAATCTTTATTTATAATATGTATTTCGCGCAATGATTACCGCCCATGGACATCTGTTACTTGTTATAAGTAGGTATATTGTTTAAATCTTTATATTCATAATATGTAATTCGTCTATTTAGCGAACGAGACGGGCCTAAGGGGGGGTTCAAGTATTACGTAACGCAAATTGGGGGGGGGAGAGTCTTGTAAAACGTTACGATGCGTTACAGGGGCGGGAGGGGGTCTTTTTTAATACAAGATTCGTATAGAAAAACGTTACGGTGCGTTACAAGGGGGGGAGGGGGGGCAAAAATCTTCAAAAATAGCGTTACGTAATACTTGAACGGCCCCTAATCGTAAAAGGCTAATGTCACCCATAGACATCTGTAATTTGTTTGAAGTACTATAACATATAATACTTGTAAATAAAATTTAAATGTTATGTATAATATGTACTTTGTTCAATTTGTGGCAAATGAGACGATCCTAATGGTAAGTGGCTACTGCTGCCCATGAATTGTAATCTATAATAGATTACACTTGTAAATAATATTTAAATATTATGCATTTTATTTGACTAATTTGTACTTAGCTTCTTTATTTAGTTGCAATTGAGCATGTAGTCTACCTATTAGTAAGTGATTGCCTCCTATGAACTTGTAATCTCCAGATGAGATTATACTTCTATCTATCATCCGAAACAGACGCGTTGATACCCCTAAGAACTAAGTTTAAAACCTCGGATAATATCTCCCTTACCACACCCTTTAAACCGGAACACAGCGCTTAACACTACTGTTATTAGGCAGAAATAGGTATAGCCGAAATAGATATCTAACCATAAAGGATTGTACCGCATAAATTCTTTTGCATTAAATATTTGTTTCCATGAAATATCTTTAGGTCGTCGGTCCAGCGCGCCGGGGGGCGTCCTACACTCCGTCTGCCGATTCGTGGTCGCCACTCGAGAACTCGCCTGCCCCATCGGCCATCCATTCCTAAAGAAGGCTGGTGGTAGTGGCTGGATGAGAGCAGCGCAGGACCGCGTGCTGTGGCACACCCTAGGGGAGGCCTATGTCCAGCAGTGGAACGATAAAGGCTGAAGTGATGATGATGATGATGATGAAATATGTACCTATTCCTAGATTCCATCTAGATATAAATACCATATAGTCAATAAAAATAAATGGTTTGAATTTAACTCTCACATACATTTTTTTTTTTAAATTAGTTTGTAATATTAGGTATATCATAAATATTAGTAGTGTATCTATGAAGTATAGATAAAAATCCAAAGGGTTAAATCTAAAAATCCCTTAAACGATCCTTGTTGGGTGTAAATTCTGAACCCAGCGCCATAAACCCGCTCTACCGCCTTCAAACCTAATCAAATACGTCGCAATAAGATCCGAAGGCTGTGGCTTTCAGTATGTGTTACACCACCAACGAGGTAGCTATAATATCGAATAGCAATAATAGCCTTTTTTGTTGACGAGGATACCTTCAAAAGGTACCCAGTGTCGTGAGAGCGACGCAGGGTTATGTGGGACTCTTACCGCACTAAAACCCCCCGGTGGCCGTCCTCGGCGCTGCGTAGAGGACTCCGGGATCTCCAACGGAATGATAGCCTAGTGGTTAAGACTCGGCCACTTGATCGAGGGGTCCTACGTTCAAATCTCACGCACCTCTGATTTTTCACATTTATGTGCTTATTAGAAATTATCAATTGCTTAAACGGCGAAGAAAAATGTGACGAAACCAGCATACCTGAGAAATCTTTAAAAAAAAGTTTTCAACCAATACGCATTTGGCCAGGACGGTAGACTATTTCGTAACCCTTCTCATTCTGAGAGGAGACCCGTGACTAACAGTGATTATACCACTTATCAACCACTGTGCCATGCTGATCACGATTATCCTTACTAATATTATAAATCCGAAAGTAACTCTGTCTGTCTGTCTGCCTGGTTGTCTCTTCTTCACGCCCAAACCACTGAGCCAATTTTAATGAAATTTTGTACAAAGATAGTCTGAGAGCAGAGAAAGGACATAGAATAGTTTTTATCCCGGAAATCCCACGGGAACTAGGGATGGCGATCTAAGATCGATTAATCGGAGAATCGATCTTTTGGACCCAAAATATCGATTATTTTAATCGATATTAGTAAGGATTGAATCGTAAACTATGCATTTGATCAAGTGATGATCTTTAGCAAAGTTGAAGGTACGAATTTTCAGTTTTTATATGTTAGTATGTTATATTATTTTCTTTTAAACGCGGACGAAGCCGCGGGCAAAAACTAGTCAATAAATAAACCTCGCTTATCGCTAACAAGCCCGCGGTCTACACAGAGCATTACCTCTTATCGATCGCGCTACAGGTAGCGCTCCGGACAACGCTTTATTTAGATCCCATTTTCGTGCTATTTTAGTCATTTTTAGTTAACTCTATGGATAACGTAATGGTTACAAACTCGCCCTCTTATTCAGGGTCAGATTCGAATCCTAGGAACGCATCAGATTTTTTGTTGTGTGCGTTAAATATTAGTTTTAACAATGAAGGAAAACATAGTAAGAAAGCCTATATCCGACAGTCCAAGAGAGAAGAGGTTATATCGGTATGTGTGTTAGGCACTGCTGTGTTCCGTTTTGAAGGGTGTGGTAAGGGAGACAGACTTTTCCGAGGCGTTCCAGCTTAGTCCTCAGGAGTAGCAGGTGGACATCAGGTGGACTGCATGCTCGTCTGCTACTCCTATATTATAAAAAAAAGCTTTCCGGGTTCAATCCCTGGCCAGACAGATATGTAAATATGACTATATATTTTTTAGAACACAGCAGCGCTAAACACTCCACAACCAGTCGAACAACGTATGGTACTTTAAATAAATCTCAGAATTTCAAATTCGCTCTTACCCCACGCCCTCTATGCCCAGCAGTAGGAAAATATCAATCTTATATATAAAATTCTCGTGTCACAATGTTAGTTACCGTACTCCTCCGAAACGGCTTTACCGATTTCCACCAAATTTTACATGCATATTCAGTAGGTCTGAGAATCGCCTACAATCTATTTTTCATACCCCTAAGTGATAAGGGTTGTTCACCCTTAACATTTTTTATTTATATGGCACAACGTTTGCCGGATCAGATACTAAATAAATACATATATTGTATGAAAACAATACAAAACATGACAGTACGTCCGTCTAATTGTCATTCTTCTCGTCTCTACATTTTTAATTCATATCACGTTTGTATCATTAGCAATGTGTATTTAAATACAGACAGACGGACATTAGGCGAAAGTGTTACTGTGATTAAAATATATAATAAGTAATTATATGTGGAACCATTTGTGGTTTAACTTTGAAGGCATCGCCACACCTATTTCTGTTATAACAGCAGTGTTAAGCGCTGCTGTGTTCCGGTTTGAAGTGTGGTAAGGGAGACATATTTTTCCAAGGCGTTCCAAGTTAATCCTCAGATATAGCGTCTCTGGCCGACCTCAGGTAGGAATCTAATCTTATCTGGGGTTGATTACAGGTGTCAATGGGTGGCAGTAGCCACTGACCGTCAGATGGACTGTGGTTTGCTACTTCTATATTGTAAATAGAAAAATAAATACAAAAGTAGCAGGCGAGTATGCAGTCCACCTGATGGTAAGTGGCTACTGCCGCCCATGGACATCTATAATCAATCAAATAACGCATCGGTCGGGACGCATCTGTGCGTCGTTACCCTTGAGAACCAAAGAACGCCTCGGAGAAGTATGTCTCTTACCACACTTCAAACCGGAACACAGCAGCGATACACTGCTGTTATAACAGAAATAGGTGTGGCGGTGGTGCCGCTGGAGTCACAAAAATCTACACGACCCGCGTGGCGGAGCGGTCACCATATCGGTCTGACGAGCAAAGGGTTCCGGGTTCGATCACCAGTCAGACATCTGAATGATGAATTTAGATATCTGCTCTGGGTCTGGGTGTTTCTGTATTTGTCTTTGTGTGTGTCGATGACATCCACGATACAGGCAATCCTAGTGTGGGACTGTGAGTGTAGAAAGCGTTTATTTATTAATTTACTATGAAAATGTCAATTTTTAGGGTTCCGAAAGGGTAAAAACGGAACCGTGTTACTAAGACTCCGCTTTCTGTCCGTCTGTCACAGGGCTCTATCTCCGGAACCGTAATAGATAAACACTTGATTTTTTTTACAAAGTTGATTTACTACTGAGAAACTAGAGATACTTTTACAGAGGATGCATAACGGTGGCCGCTATAACAACAAATACTAAAAATAAAATAAAGTTGAATATTAAAGAGACCTACAACAAATCGGTATTTTTCGGCATTTTTCCATCTAACTATTAAACCGAACTAGGAAGACAGTTGAAACTTTTACAATCCGTTCACTACTATAAATAATAAACAAATAATTAAATAAATAACTGTTGTCATAATAAATACAAATAAGAACAATAAAATAAGTAAAATTTAATTAACATTTTGTGGTACGGAGCCTCTATGTGCGAGTTCGACTTGCACTTGGCCAATTTTCTTTCTTTACATAAAATATGAAGAGTTCTCCAAACTTCCTATTCATTATAAGAGGGAGGTCTTCCTGATCTCGATACTTAGCTTATAACAATAGCTAATTTTACTAGCGATACAATTTTTCTCATCGACATATTGATAATATCAGCATATGAGGGAACTCCGCACAACTATGAAATTAAAATGTATAATAAGAAAGTAAGGTTTGCGTGTCTGCATGTCGAATATATTTGCAAATAAAGTAGTTAGAAGTAACATCGTCATGAATCCATTACTGTCCCACTGCTGGGCACGGGTCTCCTCTCAGAATGAGAAGTTCATATTGGTAGAGTTCACATTTGAACACCGTCACACCGAACAAGTCACACCTTTGAAAAGCATTTTTTTAAGATTTCTCAGATGTACAGGTTTCCTCGAGATGTTTTCCTTCACCGTTTAAGCAAGTGATAATTAATTAATTTCTAATACGCACATAACTTTGAAAATCAGAGGTGCGTGCCTGGGATTTGAACCTCAGACCCCTCGATCGAGAGGCAGAGTTTCTTAACCATTAGGCTATCACTTCCTGCCTGAATAACTAATATTATAAATGCGAATGTGTTTGTTTGTCACGCCTTAACTACATAACCGATTTTCATGAAATGTACACACGTTGTCAGGGGTTCAGAAAAGGACATAGGGTAGCTTTTATCCCGAAAAAAGTACCATTGCCGAGGTATAAACCGAGCAAAACCGCGGGTTACCGCTAATATTTTCTTATAAAAATGTTCTTAACTTGCTAAGTATCTTAAATCCAATATTTACATATTAGGATGGAAGATTAAAGTAAGTTGGTTGGTTTTTTAATAATAATAAGAGGATTAGGGTTCCTTGTGACCTTTATGAACGGACAATTTCGTTTAATTAAATATTACGTTGAAAATAAAATTAGTTTACTATCCTTAAATATTTTTTCGCTGTTAAAACCATAGATAAGTATAGATATCTCACCGCCTTGTAATTGAAGGAAGCCATTAAATGACTTAAACAGCTGATATAGTTCTGCTGTTTAAGTCATTTAATGTCTTAACTTATATAGTCTTTTCAAACACGAAAGTAGTTTTTGAAGGTGGTAGAACCCTTTGTGGTTCGACTCCGGCGGCACCACCGCCACACCTATTTCTACCTAATAACAGCAGTGTTAGGCGCTGCTGTGTTCCGGTTTGAAGGGTGTGGTAAGGGAGACAGACTTTTTCGAGGCGTTCCAGCTTAGTCCTCAGGGGTAGCGGCGCACCTGTGGCCGACCTCAGGTAGGAATATCTAATCCTATCTGGTGTTGATTACAGATGTCCATGGGCGGCAGTAGCTTACCATCAGGTGGACTGCATGCTCGTCTGCTACTCTTATATAATATAAAAAAAAAAAAGATGACAGTGACAATTGTCAACAGATTACATTTTCTTGTTAGGAGCGAGAAATCTTTACTAATCTATGGTTAAAACAAGGTAATACGGTATTCAGTAATGCATTTATGCATTTGGGGTGGAAGGGTTGTACCAAATCTCACCCAATTTCACCTAAGGGTGGTCTTCACATACTGTGACATTATGAATGAAGTTTTAAAAAAGGCATAATATTACATAAGCTAACACCACTAAAGTGAAATTAATAATTTACTCGACGATATTAAACATAAATCAGTTTTGTTGAAATGCAAAAACGGAACGCTTCAGAGGGACACATTTGCTTACCGAAGATAATGAATCTATCTGACGTTAACTTTAGTTGGCGTCGTGGAAATTTTTTATTGAGACGACAGTAACAGATAGTTTGAATGTCACAGTAAAACTCTGGTAGCTAACCGAGTTTAACTGTTAGTAGATTATTGAGACCGGCCGTAAGTGGCTACTGCCGCCCACAGACATCTGTAAATATACTCGTATGTGTTGCAAATATATGTGTTGTACAGACAAGCGAAGCTTACATTATTATATATAGATATAGATAATGAATTACTTTTATAGTTATTAAATCATAATGGAGCGTTATTAATTAATATATTTATCTACTAAAGTAATAAATGATTGGCATATCCTGTCGTAAACCAGTTTTATTAGCGCTCGGAGAATGTAGTGTTTTATTGGTATCGGTAATTCTTGAACGAAAATAAAATCTGAAATGTATACTGTACAAATTATACTCGTACAATAGAAATCTTATACATATATAAAATTCTCGTGTCACAATGTTAGTTACCGTACTCCTCCGAAACGGCTTTACCGATTTTCACTAAATTTTATATGCATATTCAGTAGGTCTGAGAATCGGCTACTATCTATTTTTCATACCCTAAGTGATAAGGGTTGTTCACCCTTAACATTTTTTTATTTATATGGCAACACAACGTTTGCCGGGTCAGCTAGTATTACATAAATTTCAACAACATAAATCTAAAATAACTTGAAACTGAATGAAAATAATAGTATTACGTCTTTTGAAACCCAGCCAGTGGTTCTTAAAGTAACATCTTGTGACAGCGGCGCTCAAAGTCTTAAGACCATTGCAATCCATCCGCCCGTTACAACTTTGAAAAGCATTAAATATTAAATGAAACTACAATAACTGCGGATAGCTTTGTATAAAGAAATATTCGAATTATTTTGTCAAATTGAAATCGGTCAAGTGCGAGCCGGTCTAGATTTTTTTGTGACCGTGGTAAATAACACACTGAAATAATTGGTCCAATGTGAGTCGAAATGGCACACGGAGGATTCCGTACTACCAAAATTTCTTTTTTTTAGTTCCGTGCCCAAAGGGTAAAAACGGAACCCTATTACTAAGACTTCGCTGTCTGTCCGTCTGTCTGTCTGTCACAGGGCTCTATCTACCGTAATAGATAGACGCTAGAATTACAGAATATGCATAACGGTGGCCGCTATAACAAGAAATAGTAAAAATAAAATAAAATTGAATATTAAAGGGGGTACCAGGTACTCCATACAACAAACCGTTATTTTTCGGCATTTTTCGATCTAACTGTTAAACCATACTAGGAAGACAGTTTATTTTTTTACAATCCGATTACTACTACATATAACCGCTATTGTAATAAATACAAATAAGAACAATAAAACATATTTTAATATGGTTATATTATGAAAATAAGTAAAATCATGAATATTTGGTGGTATGGAACCCTCTATGTGCGAGTTCAACTCGTATTTAACGAATTATTTACTATTTACTGTGATAGCAGCTCAAATTTCGATTTCTGTCTACAAATTGCCAAATTTCAATTGCATTAGATAAATCCGTGGAGGTAATTCCGATGTACCTATTACGTGGATGACGTCACTAGTGTTCTTGACAAACCACATCCAACAGAGGATCTGTCAGTGTCAATGAGGATCCTATTTCCAGACACGTGCAGGCTTGTGTTACCAAACCACGCCTTGTAAGGTCTCCCGTAGGGTCATCAGGGTTGTGTTAAATGGGCTCTTATTTGATCAAATATCTTTTAAGTCGGAAGTCGTAAGATATATCCGGAAGTCGGATAAGAGCGGATAAAACCGGTTATGAAGTTGTTATAGGGTTCCGTACCCATATGGTATAAACGGATCCTATTTTATATAATATAGGAGTAGCAGATGAGCCTTAAATCCGCCTAGTAAGTGACTACTGCCGCACATGGACATAGGTAATCAACCCCTGATAGAATTAGATATTCATTGCTGAGATCGACTACAGATGCGCCGCGACCCCTGACGACTAAGCTGGAACGCCTCGGAAAAGTAGGTTTCCCTTACCACACTTCAAACCAGAACACAGCAGCGCTTAAAACTGCTGTTATAACAGAAATAGGTGTGCCGGTGGTGCCGCCGGAGTCGAACCACAAAGGCTTCTACCACCAAAATCATTGTTAAAAAGACAGAATAAGTGTCAATGCTAAAATAAGGTGCTAACTAGATTTTAATTGAGAACAAACTCAACATTTTCATTAAAACATTTCATTTTAAAGTGGCAGAAGACCCAGTAATTAATGGCTACTTCTTCCAATTAACTTTTTACAATTTCACACTCTAATTCGAATTCGAATTCAAAATTGAAACGTATTAAATTGTTTTGACCTTCAAAATGGCCGACTATTTGACACTTTAAATCATAGATATTTAATAGCGTAGCGACAAAGCTAAGTCTACGGTTTAAATAATGAAGATTTTATAAATATAACATAAAAACCTCTTGTAAAAATAATAATAATTGTGGAATTTTTAAAATACGTCTCGACATTTTATAGCATTCGTTTAGTTCAGAGATTCCCAAAGTTTTATCGCGCTATTTTATGTCATGTATAGTCAAATGAATGTCTATTATATTGACTTAGATTTTTTTATTTTATTTATTTATAACTGCTTAAAAATCATCAAGTTCTAATGTTTTTGACAGGTTTCTACATGTTTTGTTTGGTACAGGACAATTTTCAATTTTTAAATAATAATAACCGGGTCAGAATGTTTAAGCGAATCCACTTGCGATATTTTTAACATGTTATCTTTGACATAAAGTAGGTTTCATCCATTAAACGGATAGATGAAACTAATTCAATCTGCTACGAATACGAATTGAATAATTAAGTACAGTGTTTCAGGGCACACTTCTTTAGTTTATTTATAGCCTTTTCAAGTCTGTAGTTTTAATTGATTTAAACTACTAACTACCAATCTAAAACACCACATGAACAATATTTACACAGTGGAACCGAACACAATAGCATTAAACTTATATGAAGCGGAAATAGCAAAGCCGCATTGAAACCACAAAGAACTGCCATAAATTATCACTTACTTAGACACAGATAAAAACTTCAAATGAATGTCATCTTATTGATCATAAAACCTATTTTATAAACGTCAACAACTTATTACTGCAAAATTTACCAAATCTTAAGGAAAAAAAACCTAGTGGTATTTTTCATTTATTTTTATTCGAATACATCCACCATAGCTAGATGGCGTATTTTTTCTTAATATAGAAGTAGCAAACGAGCTTGCAGTCTGCCTGATGGTAAGTGGCTTCTACCATCCCAAATAAGATTAGTGTCCAAGCTGAAGTCGACCTCTGAGGACTCCGATAAGTATGTATTCCTCACCACATCCTTGAAACCAGATCGCAACAGCGCTGCTATTACACATTTGCAATGCGCAAATTTGATTTTTACAAGACGGTAAGTTGGTCAATACTCGTTTAGCCCTACCTTCGTTCGATTTAGTTCTTCAGTTAAATTATAAAGGTTCGCGTTACCTTATCAATGGTGTACGTTTTTTATATGCACTTGATTTTATACGATTTTATCTATTTAGCATAAGGGATTTGCAAAAATTTGACTGCATACTTCTAAACTAAAAAACGCGTAAGTTCAAATTATTTTTTGCGTATTTAAATGTTCTGCACTTGACCAGCGTAAAGCATCATGGCATTGACCCTACTGTCTTTTCAAATGACACACGACAGTAATGGCTTTATGGTTCGCTGTAACACTCATATCATTACCGTTTATGTCGTTTAGTTCCTCACGTCACGTACACTTGGTTTTTATACACAAATATCACTTGTCACGTAATATTTGTTTTAGTTTTCTAGTTCTCATCTTCTAGTTCTCATTAAGAACGGAACCATTGATTTGGTAAATCATTCGTTAATTTTAACATATTCATAAGTTTCTCTGTAATTAATCATATGACGATCAATAGGATTCATACGTCTATTCTTTATTTTCATCACCAAATCAAGAACTAACGGAATCATGAAGAATTTTGGAAATCGTTTGTTTTGAAAATATTTTTAAAGTTTCTCTGTAAAATTATATGATGATGAGTAGGTATTCATTATTCTATTCCCTAGTTGTATCATCAAATCAAAAACTTTGTACATCAAATCAAGAACTAAGTACGGAATCATCAAGTGATTTGGTAAATAGTGTTGAACATATTCTTGAGTTTCTGTGTAAATAATTATATGATGATCAATAGTATTCATTACTCTATTTGACGAAATTCAGACATGGCTTAAGTCCTAGCAAAGACGAATCATCTGCTTCTGGTTACTGTCGTTTTCGGACGTGTACAATACTAGAAGGCTCGCCAAAGTATCGCCAGTTTGATATAATACATAGTTATATATAAAACATCAGTGATTTTGGAGAATGCGATATGATATGAATGTAAAACGCAGCAACTATGTTTCTAACGCTTTAACTACAAGATTATTTATAATGAAGAATCAAGAGTTAATATTTTAAGATTCTAAAATGATATAAAAATAAATCCTTAGTATTTTTAGATCAGTAGTAAAATGTCGATATACAAAACCATATTTTTCTGATGACCATAACACTAAACTAAGTAGACCTTAATATATTGTCATATCATTTTATCACATGTAATGAAATAAGAGAGTCTTATATAATAAGTATAATGTAATCAGTCATCTTGAATTGCATCGGAATAGATCCCTTTCGTAACATCTTAAGAATCTTACGAGAACTATAATTAGTATTATAAGCTCTTTTGCCTGCAGCCGGAGAGCTTGTGATTTCTCTGTATGCTCTTCTAATTATCTGCTCCTTAAGGGAATGTTACCAAGATTGTACAAATAAGAATGCTTCAGTCTTTTGTATTTAGAATTCTTATTCTTCCCTTTATTTAACTACACATTTTGTCGTAATGTTGTTTTAAGGTATGTGAATAGTACCACAACATATATTCTTCTTCATGCAGTAATTTCTCAATAATAATTTTGCTATATCATAAGGTAATTTTGATTTACAGCTAGCCAGATCGCATCAAACAGGATCTGAGCTGATTATTCAATACGCGTCTTATCGTAGTGCATTAAACTAAATTTATTCGCGCTGGCAGCTTTCCTAATATTGCCAATGTCTGACAAGGATCGCCGTGACGTAGTTCATTTAAGGTTAATTCATTTCATTGGCGTAGTGCGACCGGGGCCGAATTTATTTCTGTTACCGATGCAATCAACTCAATCGCTGACTGAAATACATTACAAAACATTTTTCCTCAGTTAGCGAAACATCAACGGTGACCTTTCTGAATAGACCGACGTAAATTCTGCGCACATTTCAGCGATATTACATTGACATTCGCCACAACCTAGGACAAGGATAATGAAATAGGAAGTGCGTGTAAACCATTGGATGCTCATAAATATGTTAGAGGAGCTCGTCGCTGGAACCTACGCGTTATTGACCATGCTAAATGCAAAAACGGTAAAGCAGCTTATGTATATGTAGTATCTACTCGCATCCCTGTTGCTCGCCCGGTAGTTTAGATCGCGCCCACTTGAGGGCGGTGGCGACAGATCGAATGGTGTATCGAATAAAAACAAAAGCACACGTCGAAGCCAAACGGAAACGTGCATAGCTCTGTTTACAACGAGCCGGTACCTTTGTCTCGGACACGCTCCCCGAGCCCGTATCGATACGACACTTCACTAGCGCTACGATTCTGCGTGTTATCGAGTCGAATACTTGAAATATGACTGAATGCGCAATGAATGCCCGTGTTTTGTTTCGTTCGTTAAACAGAATAGCTCGAGATCGAGTCGAGCTGTCGCTCAAACGACCGGCGTTCGCAAATCGGCTGTAATAGAAAACAATGGACTGCGAGATGCCTCGCTCGGGCTAACCGCAACACCGCAGGACAACGACACGATCGGAGGCCGTTTTCACACAGAATCACTCGGTACGCAGAAAAAAAATGGAGTTGTGATGTTGTATCGACGTTTCGACGTGCCAAGCGGAGCGATTCACAATGTCGCCGCTTTGAACCGCCGCGGTAACACTTTATTGGCTTTTTACGGCTTCAGAAAAACTACTCGAGTCACTGGCACTGGACACCGCCGCGTGTAAGGGCGGAAGGCTCGCTCACCTGAGCCGGACGGGCGGCGGGATGTTGAAGGCCGGGAACAGTTTCGCATTGGGACTCTCGAACAGCATCGCGATTGTTTTGTTCACCGCGCGTGCATCGTGCACTCGTCCGCGTGTCGAGACGGCCGGCCGTACACTGCCGGCTGCTGCTCCCCGCGCCGTGACGTCACCGCGCCACTCGCCGCTGCCGAGCCGCCGCACACCTCTCTGTCGCACACCCGTCGTTAGAGCGAGATGGCGCGTCAAGACCGCAGTACCATGTCGCCGCGTATTCTACAGTTCAGCCCCTCTTTTATATTGTAGGGCTTCGCGGCGTTCGCTGCGTCTCCGGCGGTGTCGTGCGTATTCATTTATTATGGAGTCGATTCGTATTAATACTCGGACGGGAGAGCCGGTTCGCACATCTCCAGTAGTTAGAGCACGCATGATCTAGACTACTACGACACTGTTAGTTCGAAGGCCATATCATGTAAAATTCAGTCGCATTCGTAACTAGTAGAGGGTAAGGTTACGAAGGTCAAACTCAGTTATTGAATAACGCAATCTGAACCAGATTCCGATGTCCGCTGTTCAGTACCAGGCGGACATGACACCTCAAGTGCGCACTACGACGTTCATTTCACTTTGACGATTGTCTTTTTGTGAAGACGCGAGGCGGAGTATTGTATTCCAACAAGAATGTTACAGTCTAATGCAGCTTTTTCTACGACACCATTAAAGTTCTCATTAAGTTTTTTAAAGGAAATGTAACGAGTTACATATCTTCTTTCTTTTATGCCCGTCGGTTCATAAATTGAATCTAATGACGTCTTAAAGCTATTATGAGACGGGTTTCTCGAATTTTCTTTTAATTTTCCGGGTTTTACTATAGAACTCACTTGCATTCTTCTCAGGCTCCACCTACTGCATATTATCGTAGTTCTACTTAATTAAAGTATAACATTTTATTTCATGCGAAAAAACGGTGATAATAAAGTAGCAAACTCCGAAGGCACCTGTTTCTGCCTATAAACGACATTGTTAATCGTTGTTGTCTAGTTTGAAGAGCGTGGTAAAGGAGACAGATTTATCACAGGCGTTTCAAGTTAGTCCTCAGGGTAGCAACTAGTAACGCATCCATGACCAACCTCAAATAAGAAAGTCTTATCTGGGGTTGATTACTGGTGTCTATGGGCAGCAGCCACTTATCATCTGGAGGAAGGCATACTCATTTGCTACATCATTATAAAAAAAAAACAGAAATGAAAAATAATTTTTATTTCTGAGTAAAATAGAACATCAGTAGTGTCTACACTCATGTTAGTTAACTAATTAACTAACTCCAGCCGAGCCCTTCCCATGCTCTACATCTATTTTCATTCAAAAGTATTTTTAAATAATCCATTTATGACGTTGACAGTACCTTCTTGCAGATTATTACTCGGCATTACCTATTTCCTCTTAAGATTTCGTTATGGACCTTCAAAGATGATCACTCAACATTCCTTTTACGAGTATGATAATCGATAAATACTCTTCAATTATAGTAGAACTAATCTCATTTCAAGGTGCCTAAAGCCAGCTTATAAAGAAAATAGATTAATTAAAAGTAACATTTTAAGTAAATAACTAACAGTTAAATAGAAAACCCCAAAATTGTACCTATAAAAAGCTTTCCGATTTCGACAAACGTTAACGTCCTTTAAACTAATCATAATTGCAGAAGTTAAGTAAAAGAGAGGGGACTTAAGTTTCCTTATTTTTACAAATTATTTACTATAACTTTAAATGCATCTCAAAAATAAAAACAAAAAATCAATAATATTTATATAAATAACTAGGTATCGCTTGTGTGCGCTCGCTGCTAAAGCAGCTCGCGAAACGGTTGTCTTCTTTAGTTTTGCGTGCAAAATTTTTTTACATTTTTTCCCCTATATTGAAGTTTTATTCATTCTGTTTGGGGCTGTTTGGAAAAGATATGAGTTAATATTTGCAAAATACTAAGAATGGTCGTGATTTTTTTGTCTATAAGCCATACATTTTAAAGACATAATAAGGAGACAAAAGCTTGAAATATTACATACAAAAATAACTATTTATAAAAATTGTTATTTCTTGTATGACAACACTTAAATATTTTTTTACCAAAATGTGTAGTCTATTAGTACATACAAACGCGTCATACATTATTTCTATATATTATATTATCTATATTAATTCTATACTTATAATAAATCTGTAGAGAGATCAATTCTGTACAAGAAATATATTTCCAAAATAACTATCAGGGGGTATTTAGGGATCGATACTGATGTCAAGAATGCAATCATTAAAATTTTTGTCTGTCTGTCTATATAACCGTTATAGAAAAAAAACTACTCGACGGATTTTAACGAAACTTGATACAATTATTTTTCATACTTCTGAGCTGGTTATAGTATACTTTTCATCACGCTACAATCAATAGGAGCAGAGCAGTGCAGAAAATATACCTCTTACATTATATCCTTCTTTTGTAAATCGTATATCATATTTATCCTGTCCATCCTTTGAAAATATCCAAATATACCTAATAGATTATGGCCCTTCTTTAGTAAATCTTATATTTTACCCCTCTTTTAAAGTCACAAAAATGTTGAAGATTAATACATTTTGTATCCTTTACTTGACTACATACTACATCCACAAAATCTGTGTGTCTGTGTCTGTTAATAAATAATTATACATTAATACGTAAGAAGAGAATCTAACATCTTACGCCCCTTCCTGCTATGTGCATGGTAGGGCTACACTCCAAAAAGAATAATCACGGGTAAAATTCATATAGGTAACTTAAGCCACAAACAATTTAACACATACAACCAATTAAACTCAAATAAATAGAATACTCCAAAACTCAAGTCATAAAAAAATTTCAAACCAGTTATTGCTTTCTCAACATACCAATAAGTTACCTCATTAAGATTAAATCATATACATTTTTAAACGACTCATAAATTAATTCCGAAATATATACTTATAAACCCTGTAACCGATTTTTTGTATGGCAGCACTGAAATATATTTTCACCCAAATGTTCAAACCATAGATATATTATCCTACTGACGTAGGGTTCAAACTGTTAGTAGCTAACAACGCCACGTATTAGGTAATAACTTCAAAAGGAGACAACAGTTTTAAATATTACATACAAAGATGCATGCGTATAAAAAATATTATTTTGTGTACGGCACCACTGAATTTTTTTTTACCACAATGTGAAATCTATTGATACCTACAAACGCATCGTACATTTTAATGTTGTCAAAATATACAACAGCTTGAAATATTTAATAGAAAATACATATGTATGAAAATTATTATTTTTTGTATGGCCACACTAAAATATTATTTTATAAAAATGTGCAGAATATTAGTACCTTCAAACGTCTCATAAACACTAATGATATTAATACAAGACAACAGCTTGAAATATTACATACAAAAATACATCTGTATGAAAATTAATATTTTTTGTATGGCAACACTAAAACATTTTTTTACCAAAATATGTAGTCTATTAGAACATACAAACGCGTCATACATTATAGGGTCGTCAAAAATAAACAACAGTTTGAATTGTGACATATAAAAATACATACGTATGAAAATTATTAATTTTTGTATGGCAACTCTGAAATATTTTTTCACCCAAATGTTAAAACTATTAGTATCTATAAACGTCTCATACATTCTAATGATATCAATACAAGACAACAGCTTGAAATATGACACACAAAAATGCACTTGTATGAAAATTATTATTTTTTATATGGCAACACTGAAATATTTTTCCACCAATTTATACAGTCTACAAGTACCATTAAACGCCCCATACAGAAAACTGATATTTAGTGATGCTGGGCATGATGGTGGTGGTCTTTAAAGGGAGACAACAGCCCGAAACACCACATACAAAAATACAAATGTATGAAAATTGTTATTTTTTGTATGGCAACACTAAGCTTTTTTTTAATCAAAATGTGCACAATATTAGTACCTACAAACGCCTCATACATTCTAATGTTACCAATACAAGACAACAGCTTGAAATATTACGTACAAAAATATATATGTATGAAAATTAATATTTTTTGTATGGCAACACAAAAATATTTTTTTACCAAAATGTGCAGTCTATTAGTACATACAAACACGTCATACATTATAACGTTGTTAAAAATTTACAACAGCTTGTAATGTGACATACAAAAATGCACATGTATGAAAATTATTATTTTTTGTATGGCAACACTGAAATATTTTTTTACACATTCGTACAGTCTATAAGTGCCATTAAGCGCCTCATACAAAAAAATGACGTCAAATGGTGGCAACAGCTTGAAATCTTCGATAATCCTGTAGAAAATGCATTTGTATGAAAACATTTTTTTTGTATATGGCAACATTGGATTTTCGATTTTTTACATAGGGTCCATTTAAATTAAAAAATATCTCCCTTACATTACTTATATTCTCTGTCCACGGTTTCCGCCCAAGGACTCAAAAAGTGAAAATCGTGAAAAAAAATTCTGTATCCCAGTGTTGCCAGTTGATTAAGATGAAAATGGTCAAATGTCATTATGGCACCCAAAAAAAATAGTTCTGTGAAAAAATTTCATTAAAAATATTTCTCCTTCTACTTTTTGCATTTTTGAATGGAAAGTTCCAAAAAATGTATGAACGATGAAAAAAAAAACTTTACCTGGCAACACTTCGAGCCGAGCTCCGTGACCGCCCAGTACAAAGCGACTCGCTCAAATGTTGCCAACCTCAAAATATTTCACTTCGAAAAATGCATTTTTTCATACATTTTACAAAATGGCTGACACAAGGTGCGCCATCTGGTTTAAAAAAAATAATATTGCCATATGATAAAATTGAGGATACACTCCGGCCAAGAAAACAAAAATGTCGAAAAAATATTAATAAAACCATCGCGCTACGACCCCACGAACACACCTCGAAAAATGAAAGATTTCAAACTCAAATATCTCGGCGGCCATCTTGTTTTTCCAATTTTTTCTAATTTTATCGTAACAGTCGTCCCACAATTAGCCGAAAATGACACCATTCTCAGGTAGGCGCGCAGAGTAAAAAAAAAGTTGAAAATCGCAGGAGGGCCGCCATCTTGAATTTTGTATGTTTCCCATTTTTCCTATAACCACCATAATATACCGAAAAAATATCTCATACATTATTACTACCCCACACCAATAGTTTAGTCTGGGCTACTCGAAATGTCAAAAAAGTGAAAAAAAAAATCTAGTTCCCAGTGTTGCCAGTTTATTTGGATGAAAATGGTCAAATGTCATTACGACCCCCCTGACAAATACCCATGTAAAATATTTTCATTAAAAATGTTTCTCCTTCTACTTTTTACATTTTTGAATGGAAAGTTCCAAAAAAAGTATGAACAAAGAAAAAAAAACCTAAACCTGGCAACACTTCAAGTCACGCGCCACAACCGCCCCATACAAGGCGATTCGCTGAAATGTTGCCAACCTCAAAATATTTCAATTCAAAAAATGCGATTTTTCATACATTTTACAAATTGCCTGACGAACGATCCGCCATCTGGTTAAAAAAATAAATAAATCCGATTTGGTAAAATTGAGCATATATCCGAGAAAAAAAACGAAAAAAATCAAAAAAATATTAAAAAAAAAACATCAATGCCACCCCGCAAACACACCTCGAAAAATGAAAAATTTCAAACTCAAATATCTCGGCGGCCATCTTGTTTTTTCAACTTTTTCTAATTTTATCGTATCAGTCGCCCTCAAATTAGCCGGAAACGATACCGATCTTGGATAGGTGCAAAATAAAAAAAAAAGTTGCCCAGTCCAGCTCGGCCGCCATCTTGAATTTTGAAAGTTTCAGATTTTTCCCATAGACACGGAGGCAAATAAAAAATTCCACTCCTACATCAAACCCACCCCCCACCACTCCTTCAGGTCGAGGAAGTCGATTTTTCGTAAAACTGAAAAAAAATTCCTGCGGCCAGTGTTGCCAGTCGACATCGACGAAAATGGTCAAATGTCATTACGACAGCCAAAAAAAATATTCCAGTGAAAAATTTTCATCAAAAATATTTCTCCTTCTACTTTTCATATTTTTGAATGAAAAGTTTGAAAAATGGTAAGAGTGGGGAGAAAAAAACTCAAACCTGGCAACACTTCGGACCGAGCCCCACGACCGCCCCGAACAAACCAAATCGCTCAAACGTTGGCAACCTCCGAATATTTCACTTCAAAAAATCCGTTTTTTCGTACATTTTACAAATCGCCTAACAGACGACCCGCCATCTTGTTGAAAAAATAAATAAATCCAATTTGGCAAAATTGAGGATATATCCGAGAAAATTTAAAAAAATGGCAACAAAATATTAAAAATCCCAAGAGATACGACCTCCCAAAAACACCTCGAAAATTGAAAAATTTCAAACTCAAATATCTCGGCGGCCATCTTGGTTTTTCATTTTTTTCCAATTTCATCGTAACACCCACCTGAATATTATTCGAAAAAGAAACAAACATCAGCATAAAGTAAATAAATAAAAAAGTTAAAAATTTTAAATCGGCCGCCATCTTGAATCTATGGCATCTCATATTTTTCCCTTTGCCTCGGGGGGGAGAGGAGAAAACCCGCCATAGACAACAACGTCGCTCCTAGACGGCATCATGGAGAACGGCATGTCAGTCAGTCAGTGGTAAGTTCAGGATTATATATATATAATAATGTAAACAGAATCAATCAAAATTTTTGTTGGAATTTAATAAGGAATTCTATTGACTTCCGGTTCGGGAAGCGAACTAAGATCTTTGGGATGCGCTGCCTGCTTTCGAGGACAATAACTCTGAAATACTCAGTAACATTTTTAATTGCTTAGTCATTCAATAATATTCAACCAGTTATTACAAAGAATTACCTAATATTACTGTATATGTGTTTTATTTATTTTGAATTTTTATTATGTTAAATAACGTATAACTCTCATTTATACATTAAAAAATATTGAATCAACTAAGTGGAAAAATGATTGAATCCATTTTTATGTAATTAATGTGATCTTATTTACACATTTTTTGAAAAAAAGTATAGTGGAGCGACCATGGAGCCTTGAAATACTAGGAATATTACCAAAAAAAAATTATAGACTCGAAATAAAGTTATTTTTTCTTATTTTTTTTATCAAAAGTATGTAAATCTACCAATACGCACTTGTCCAGCGTGGTGGACTATGGCTAATTCTGAAAGGAGACCCGACCCAGCAGTGTGACAGTGATGGGTTGACGATGACAATAATTGTCATCTTAAAAACGTAATTTTGCGACATTGACTTCCGATGATGATAATTAACATGTTTAATGACATATTGATAGTTACGTACTTAGAGAAGATAGATTTTTATTAATTTTATTTTATAATATTAAATCATAGATTAGTAAAGATTACTCATTCCTAACAAGAAAATGTATCCAGTTTTGAGAATTGAAATAGTTGCGTAAAAAAGTTTTGCCACGTCTCCGTGCTAAAATCTCCCTAAAATATTTAAAATAATGATTTATTTGTTATGTAAATTGTACATTGTAATTGTAAATTACGCAGTATTAGTTATTTATTCGTAAATTTTCTCTAAAAATGTGTTTATTTGTCAAGAATTCAAAAAAAGAACTTACTAAAATAAGCCGTTTGTGGCTTCATTGAATTTCAAGGCGGCGAAGTATCTTTACTAATCTATGTATTAAATTAGCAAAATAGCATGCAGTCACCTGATGGTAAGTGACTACTGCACCCCATGGACATCTGTAGTGAATCCCAGATAAGATTAGATTTCTACCTCAGGTCTGCCACAAATGAGGACTAAGTTGGAAGTTGGAACACCGCGGATAAGTATGTCTCCCTTACCACATCCTTTTAACACCGCAGCTCTTTCTAAGTAGGTACCTTTTTTTTTCGAGGGGGAACCCTTCAAAAGGTACCCGACGATGTGGGAGCGACTCCAGGTTAAGCGGGATTTTTATCGCACTAAAACCCCCCCGGTGGCCGTCCTCAGCGCTTGGTGGAGATCTCCGGGATCTCCGAGGGAACACAACCGGAGTCCTCCGAGCGCGATGCCCCGATCGGGCGCTGCCCTGGGGGGAGCACTTTTGGCTCCTCCCACACTATCTGGTGTTTATGACGGTGTGCGACCGCACATTCCCGGGGTTGCTTGCTGGACGGTTCGAGCTCCCACTCCTGTCGCCCGCAACCCCGGAAGCCCCCTTTTAATCGCCTCTTACGACAGGCAGGGGATACCGTAGCTCTATTCTATTCCCGGGACAACAGGGACAAGGAGAGACATACCTACGTATTTATCCGAGACATTCCAACTTAGTCCTCCAGAATAGCAACGTATCTCTAGTCGATCTCAGGTAGCACCCTAATCTTTTCGAATTTCTAATAGGAGTTAAAATAACTACAGATATGAGATGGACGGCATTAGCCTTACCATCAGGTAAACTGAATGCACCTTTCCTACGTCTATATTACAAGAATACGGATCAACAAACTCCATACCAAACAATTGCAAAAGTATTACCAAGAGGAGCCACGAGTAAGATCGCAATAATTTTCCGCTCAAATGATTATTATTGAATAAAAACTGTGCAAAACTGCTTTCGTATCGAAAACCGTTGTTACAGCTCGCCATGGTGGACCTGCCATGACGTTATGCAATGTATTTTGTGGTTTTTAGGGTTCCGTACACAAAGGGTAAAAACGGAACTATTACTAAGCTGGCGTCTACCCGTCTGTCACAGGGCTCTGTCTCTTAAAGCGTAATAGATCGATTCCTTAAATTTCTACAGTGTGTATTGCTATGGCCACTATAATTTCAAATATTAAGTTGAAATACGAGTAGTTTGAAATAAAAGGGGGTTTTCGGAATTTTTCGCATTGACCACAATAGAAAGACAGTTTAAATTCTGACAATTCATTTTTATTACTATACGTTGTTATGGATACAAATACATATAATAAATATAAATAAAAAAAATAATATTTTTATTTTTCTTGGTGGCCATTCCATCTATATTGAATGATACGTTGAATATATTCGTTAAAATTTACTTTTATTTTCATGATACAAAGGTACTTTAGTAATTGTCATGCCCACACAATTAATAAAAACTAAAAACAACATAAAAATTTAGTGGTACGGAACTCTGTGTATGCGTGTTCGACTCTTATTTGGCAAATTATTTAATTTGTTTCATCAGATAGGGCATAGAGTGAAATCTCTAGTAGACCGCACGTCTAATTTGAGATTAAGGCCATCCAACACAGCCATCGATCGGGAAACTTATAACTTTCAAAGGTTTCGAATGTGGTAGAAGTGGTAGAACCCTTTATGGCTCGACTCCGGCGGTAACACCGCCACACCTGTTTCTGTCTAATAACAACAGTGTTAAAGGCTGCTGTGTTCTGGTTTGAAGTGTGGTAAGAGACATACTTTTCCGAGGCATTCCAGCTTAGTCCTCAGGAGTAGCGGCGCATCTGTTGCCGACCGCAGGTAGAAATATCTAATCTAACCAGCTGACCCGGCAAACGTTGTCTTGCCATATAAATAAAAAAATGTTAAGGGTGAACAACCCTTATCACTTAGGGGGTATGAAAAATAGATAGTAGCCGATTCTCAGACCTACTGAATATGCATATAAAATTAGGTGAAAATAGGTAAAGCCGTTTCGGAGGAGTACGGTAACTAACGTTGCGACACGAGAATTTTATATATAAGAGATTTAGGGTTGATTTCAGATGTCCATGGGCGACAATAGCCACTTACCATCAGAATGACTGCAAGCTTTACTACTTCTAAAATATAAAAAAACTTAAGCATCAAATAAGCAAACACACTTAGAAAATAGTTATTTAAAACTGAACAATAAATTGTATAAATTCTAAAGTTATCTATCACTCCGAAGCAGCATTTCTGCATAATGACAGTTCTGTGGCGAGAAGTATTCGTGTTTTATTTAGCTTTCCAAACTCGACCACAGAATCAATTTCTTCACACTTTTATAGCGTAAAAACACGTTTTATTGCCTTCTGCAAACAGTTCATTCGATTCATAAACTGTTTTTATATTATAATAATAAATAATAATAATAAAAACATTTTATTGCCTTAAAAATTACAACAACATAATCTAAACTTAAAATTAAACATGTTTTTTCTTTAAATATAACATAATAAAAATACACAAAAGAGATAAAAAACAAAGAAATAATAATAATTGCTTACTACTTGTGGTTATAATCTAGGCAAAAGGAAGTGCCTCAGCTATTGCTACCACAGGATTACGATCCTATATATATGAGTATTACGTAAATTATTGCATTAATAATAAACAAATGAATCGTTAAATGATAAGAATTAAAAGGTCCATAGTCCGCTGTGCTGAAAAGTGCGTGATTGTAGACTTCATATACCTTTGAGAACATTTTTTTCAAAATTCTCTCAGGTACAGGTTTTCTTACGATTTCTCCTTCAACATTAAAGTCAAAATCAATTTCTAATACGCTACTCGTAAGTTTGAAATATTAGAGGTTATCATATATTATAACTTACTGGTAAGTTTGAAATATCAGAGGTGCCTGGGATTTAAACCTCTAATCCCTCAATCGAAAGCCCGAGTTTCAACCATGAGGCTATTACTCATACATATATTATATACATACATTTTAGTTTTATAATATAGAAATAGCTGACGAGCATGAAGTCCACCTGATAGTAAGTGGCTACTGCCGCCCATGGACATCTGTAATCAACCCCAGATAGGATTAGATATTCCTACCTGAGGTCGGCCACAGATGCGCCGCTACCCCTTCGGACTAAGCTGGAACGCCTCAGAAAAGTATGTCTCCCTTACCACACCCTTCAAACCAGAACACAGCAGCGCTTAACACTGTTATAAAGCAGAAATAGGCGTGGCGGTGCTGCCGGAGTCGAACCACAAAGATTTCTGCCACCTTCATACCTACATTCGGAAAACATTACCTTCCGCCGGGTACCAGGTGCACATACTACACCGTTTCCTCTCTCAGTTTAATCACACATGATTGCAGACCTAAACAGAATGTAAGCGATTTGCGAAAATGTGTCGCGAGTATAGCATCTAGAACAAGTACAGTGATGTGTCCCGGCACGTCATTATACCGCCGACTTAGATGAGTAAAATACATAGATTGATCACTAACAAGAAAGTGTGATATTATTGTGCTTCTTCAATTCATTTTTTTACTTTTACGTACCAATAATATTATGCTTTTAATTATTTTTTTTTCTTTTATGTTTCCTTTTTTTCATTTAACTTGCATGTCTACAACTATAATTATAGTGGCATTAACCTAGCTAGCCCTTAATATGTTTTGTTGAATCTTAACTTTATAAATGTACATTATGTTGGTGTTAAGTAAATAAATAAAAATAAATACTTAACGATTAACCGTCGTAGAATCAACTTACCCTGATGATATTCCGTTTTGGAGCGCAAACGCGTGGTGTTTTATTTTTATTGCTTTCAATTTCAAGACGGTGAAGTATCTTTCTATTTCACTTATCAAAGACCGCCGACGAAACCGTTTTAAACATACACTCTGTAATCTGATAAAAGCTTGGATAGCGGATAGAAACTCTCAGGCAGGGCCGAGGCTCAAGCCCCTGTCTCGAACGTCAAATTTTTTGAGTAATATGTACGTTTTAGAAATGAGTTATCACTTGCTTTAACGTTGAAAGGAAAACACATTGAGAAAAGTCTGAGACTTCTTTAAAATTTTAATAACATGAATACGTTTACATAAAATTTACGTGAACAGCATGTTCTTTTTATAACATTGAAGGGCAGGACAGGTTGAGGACTAAGTTGAAACGCTTTGAATAAGTATGTCCCTTACCACACTTCAAACCGGAACACCGCAGCGCTTAAAATTGCTGCTATAACAGACATAGATGTAGCGATGGTGCCGCCGGATCGTACCATAAAGAGTTCTACAACCTTCCTAGGCCAGTTCAGTACAACCTTTAGATAGTAGGTACATAAAAATTGATTGATATAAAGTTCAATTTCGCAAACAAGAATGGGATTAGAAAAGAAAACCACAAAGTAATGTATGAATATCTGTTTATTTTAAAACCGATTATAAAAATGTACTGAGTTTAATTTCTAAATATGTATTACTGATATTTTAAAAGTATTAATAGGTAGGTACACGCTACAACTTAAAACTATGACGTATGGAATTTTTAGAAAATGCTATGATCAGCTCTATGACAAAAATTTCGTAAGTTTTATGTTTACTGGAAGCGGCTAATAAGGTAATGATATTGGTTAATGATTATAAAGTTACCTACTAGTTATGGTTCATTAAAAGTGAAAACTTCTATCTTCTATATTGTTTTTTGTATTAAATTAGATTACTATTAATATTTTAGTAGATATGTGGATATAGCGATATGTCCAACAGTGGACTAATTATAAGTATTATAATATATTTGCATAAGGATCACTACAAACAATAAAGGCTTTTCATATCTACATAGAACGTGTCGTCAGACAACATTTTCTATACAATATGTTGACAAGCACAGCCCGTGTATAAACACGTTCATACACATTATATGGAATTAAAATCGGTCCACTAACGGCGGAGTAATGCGTGTACATACATAAAAAAAAAGATACCGGCCGAATTGATAACCACCTCCTTTTTGAAGTCGGTTAAAAATATGATTTTGTTTTGCCCCACAATGTCTCTATAGATATAAATGCACCAAACTCGAAATTTCCAAAAAGCGACACTTATTTCGTTAATCGATTAATGTGATGAACATAAATTAATATTTAATTAATAAATAACTATTAAAAGTAATCGAAGACTTCAGTAGATTACTATCTACTCGATTAGGGTTATTCGATTATTTCATAAACGATTAACATAAATAGGTAATCGATATAATTTTTAATGTCCATGTGACTTTGTATTGAATAACAGATATAAAAGATAAAAATATTACAACTAATATGAACACATTTAAATTCGAACAGAAAAACGAAATAAGTTAAAATAAACCTTTATATTCCATCGCACCATACATATTATTACAATATAACAAGTTATATAAAATGGCAGTATCATTGAATACGATTCGTTAAAAAATGGCAGCACATGCATTCTGAATCGCGCTATGAATTTTTTTCAATGGAAACTTTTGGAACATATGAGAAAAAGAAAAGCGATTTTTTACAAAACCAATTGCCAACCAAGTTGCCTAGTATATACATAGATTAGTAAAGATACTTCGCCTCCTTGAAATTGAATGAAGCCACAAACGGCTTATTTTAGTAAGTTCTTTTTTTGAATCCTTGACAAATAAAAACATTTTTAGAGAAAATTTACGAATAAATAACTAATTTACGTAATAATTACGTAATAAATAAATAATTATTTCAAATATTTTAGCGACATTTTATCACGGAGACGTGGCAAAACTTTTTTACGAAACTATTTCAATTCTCAAAACTGGGTACATTTTCTTGTTAGGAGTGAGTAATCTTTACTTATCTATGAGTATATATTGTAAGTTTTGCAGATAGCTATATTTTTAGGTATGATGTTTATGATACGATGATTAGGTATACCTATATTTTGATGAATGATTATGTATTAGTACAAAAACGAAGCCACCCATTTCTTAAACATCACTCGTCTCCGTCGTTACAGCCAAAGGAAAGAAGTACAACGCCGGTGAAATAAATAACAGAAATCTGTTTAATATTTTCTTTTACTTCAAAATGTTCATAATATTGTAACATTAGTTTAAAATCAACATGAGAATCTGCTCCGGCTAATAAATATATGTATGATATTATATTATTAAAACGTGTCTATTATGTCTCAGGCATAGATATCTAAAAATACTAAGTCTACTCTATCTAAGGCCCTAGCAGACTAGCTTTGGTAGTGTGATTTGCGTCTTTGCGACTACATTATTCTTAAAAAATGTGCTCATCAACATATAGATTTTAACTTATTCACTGGTTTCGATTTCTTCCCGAAAATAGCTAGTCAAAAGCCCGTAATTAATAATGAATCTATCCAATGTTTTGACTACCAAAGACTGTACTACTTACTCCTGAGTACTCAAAGTAGTCACATTTGGATATTTGATAGCTAAAGAATAGATTGGTTTAATAATAGGAGTCAATTATTACAATATATTAATAGTATTATAAATAAAAAAATCATAGTGATTTTTACATATTTAATGTAAGTTACACTATTATTGCTGTATAGTATCACTCTCCCTCTCCCACATCTTCCTCTCTCTTTTTTTAAGGCAGTTGTTTCCAATCTTATCAACCTTACACCCCCCCTCTCACCCTATTCAAACTCTTTCCATTCATCCCCCCATCTCCTCTCTTCTCTATTTTCTACTCCCCTAAGGAGGGATCTTATCTCCTTCTCTCCCTCTCCTCCCCTATTCTCCCTCTGTTCCAGTACTCTCTATTTTCATATTTGCTCTGCTCCATTCCACTCTCCTTCTCCCCTGCCCCTCACTTCTCCCCCTGTCACATTCGCCCCTATTATCACCTCCACTCTTCTATCTTCCAATCCCCCCCTCTCCACTCCCCCCCTCCTTCTCCCCCCCCCTCTCCGTCGCCCCCAGTCTACCGGCCACAGCCGCCGCCCCCACACTTGGACCGCTTGGGCGGGCGGTACGATGACGTCGATGCGCCCGCACTTAGCGGCATGTAATCTGCCATTGATTAAAACAATAATAGGTTTTAGAAAGGACACAATAAACTAAAACAGTAGAATACACAGTGATCGAGTTTTAACGATAGTTTTAGTAACGACCTTTTATCTTAAACAACATAACCAACTGTGTTAAAACTGTGGCCGACCTCAGGTAAGAATATATGATCCTATCTGAGGTTGATTACAGATGTCCATGGGCGCCAGTAGCCACTTACCATCAGGTGGACTGCCTGCTCGTCTGCTACTCTTATATTGTAAAAAATAAAAAAATAAAAAAGTCCTATCAGTAAAATATTCATCTAAAGCATTTTTTGTAATATTGAAGTAATGAAAGAGCATACAATCCACCTGATCGTAAGCTGCTGCCGTATGGACATCTGTAATCAACCTCAAATAAGATCTACGATCCGAAAATAACTCAGAGGATTCATTTGGAACCATCTCCATTGCCACATTCTTTAAAGCGGAACACATCATCATCATCATCATCATCATCATCACACACACCACGTCTATTTCTGCTAATAACACTGCTGTTACTAACAGAAATAGGTGTGGCGGTGATGCCACCGGAGTCAAACAAAGAGTAACCATTAAACTAATTCGTGTGTATCTATAATCTAAATAATATATAACTGAAAGGTGACTGACTGACATAGTGATCTATCAACGCACAGCCCAAACCACTGGACGGATCGGGCTGAAATTTGGCATGCAGGTAAATGTTATGAAGTAGGCATCCGCTAAGAAAGGATTTTGATCAATTCTGCCCCCACGGGGATAAAATAGGGGATGAAAATATTACTTCGAACGCAAGCGAGGCCGCGAGCAAAAGCTCGTATTATCATAACATTGTGTAATATCAGAGTTAAGTAGAGTCTCACCATCGTCGGCAGTGCCCAACTTATTCCCGGCCGCTGCCCCATACTTCTGCAGCCGCTCCAACGCTTCAGCTCGCTTCTTCTCTTCACGCTGGCAACACAATACAAATATGTAAATTCTAATATTTTTTTAAAGCGAAATTTGCTTATACGCCCCATGAGGGAAAATATAGTATTATTTGTTACGGAAATGCTAATGCTGGGTTATATTGTCAATTAGTCTGTTAATAGTAATAATAGTTAAGTCGGGATTCTTCTTATAAGTGTCTTTGTTATATTTGCCTGGTCTTACGTAAAAGTTGGCTAACTATATATTATGTATATGTTTGTGTTATTGTGTGTGTAACTATTGAATGCAAACGTGCGTTCGTCCAAAAACAAAACAGTTATGCCTAGTGGTTAAGAAACTCGACCTCTTGATCGAGAGGTACGAAGTTCAAATAATCAATCAGAAAAAATATCAAAGTTATGTGCGTATTAGAAATTAATTATCACTAGCTTAAACGATGAAAGAAACATCGTAAAGTAACATGCATACCTGAGAAATCTTAAATCAAAGGTTTCAAAGATATATGAAGTCTATCAATACGCACTTGGCTAGCATGGTGTACTATGGTCTAATCCTTCTCATTCTGAGAGGAGATCCGTGACCAGCAGCGGGACAGTAATGGGTGGACAAAAATAATAACATGCGTCCTCCTTAAGAATTACCTGTGTTAACTACGTGCGAGAGAGGAGTAATAGCTGAATAGAGACAAGAAAAACAGGAGGGAGGGAGGTTTATCTCCTTTGTTTGTCCTTGAGTAGAGTCGAGGGTTATAGAGGGGAGTGGGAGGAAGTGCGGATAAACTAGGGAGTGTATACCTCCTTCTGTAGCTCGAGGGCTTGCTGTGAAGCTAGCTGCAAGCGCCGCTGCTGCTCCTCACGAGCGCGCTGCACCGCCTCCTCGCGGGCTAGGGCTAGGTCCGGATCTATAAACATACAAGTTGATTTGTATGATGATCATAGTAATGATATTAGGTTGATATCAAATAATATCGAAAATATATCGACCTTGATGAACATAGAAAAAATATAGGAATATTCAAACATCACTAAGAAATTAATTAAATAATAAAAACCATAGACAAAGCATTAACATTTAAATACTCTACCAAGCAAGTAATGTTTCTCTAGATTCTAGATTATGTTTTATTTTTCCACTGAATTAGATAGAAGATTTGTCATACGAACTTTTTGTTTTTTAACAACATTAGTATAATGTATGTAGTAAATTAAAAATTTCCACTTTTATACATACATACATACATAAATCATAGATTAGTAAAGATTACTCACTCCTAACAAGAAATTGAAACCAGTTTTGACAATTGAAATTGTCACTATCATCTATATTCCTGTTTGAAAAATATTAAAACATGTAGTTTTTAGATCATTTACTAATGAAACGATATTTCTCTGCACTTTTTCTTTGATATCGTGTTTTCGCACCACTTACCTGCACATGTCGACATTGTATGGCAGCCGTTTAAGTCATTTAATGGCTTCCTTCAATTACAAGGCAGTGAGATATCTATACTTATCTATGACATAAAACGCGAAACAAATTTTCTTGCTTTTAAAATTAAAACACGAAAAACTAAATTTAAGCTTACCTTTTTTATAAAGAGCATCCCTTCGCTTCTCGCGGAAGAAGTCTGTATGTTTGTTGATCAAGTAGACGAAGTAGGCAGCGGCCAGCCCCGAGAACACCAGCAACCAGCCGTAGGACTCTAGGAACTGGAGCACTGTGGAGAACTAATGTTATAGTTTGCAAACTTCTAGTGCGCTCTGAAGTTGTTGCGCACAGGTTTAGTTAGCATGTACTCTGTAACGTAAGTGCACACTAACGCAGCTATGTCGCTGCGGGCGAGAGCGGGCAGCGGGGGGTACTGGGACCCCGCACTGTTTTCGTCCCTATATATCTACAATTTGCTATAACGACGCAACATGTTTATAACATAGGAGTAGTAAACGAGCATGCAGTCCACCGAATGGTAAATTACTGCCATATGGACATGTGTTATCAACCCCAGATAAGTTTAGATTCCTACTTGAAGTCGGCCACAGCTGTGCTACCCTTGAGGATTGAGCTGGAATGCCTCGGAAAAGTATGTCTCATTAACCAAACCCTTCACACCCTAACCTAACCTAACCAGAACACAGCTCGTAAAACCACTCCTAAAAAAATGCTTTCCTTTTTTTTTGCCTAAATAACTTTGAATTAATTTGTAATGTCCGTTACTTATGTTAACAAACCCTTATCTTGTTGACACAGATTACTGAATCACAACATAAAACTAAAATTCAGTGACCTCCAATAAAACTCATACATATTTCATTTGCATACAATTATTTGTAGAATCTACTAACAACTATTACCATTTTGATCAATTGCAATGTCATTGCCCCTTATGTAGGAAAATAAAGCTTTTATTCAACATATAAAAATATCAATTCAAATCAAATCAATACTCTTTATTGTACCCAATAAAAGAAAATACATATAAAAATAAATAACTAAATTAACAAATAATACAAAAGGCAGTCTTATCGCTGACCAGCGATCTCTTCCAGACAACCTTTAGGTGAGGAGTTATAGTAGGGATGAATAGAAAAATAGGTAGGGTTCAAAATAACAATATATTTGTGAAGATGATAGAACCCATTCTGGTTCCACTCCACAGCAGCACCATAATACCTATTTCTGCCTTATATATTGTAACACTGTTGTATTCTGGTTTGGAGGCTGTTGTAAGGTAGACATACTTATCGTAGATGTTCCAGTTTAGTTCTCAGGGTTTCGCCGGGTTATTCGGTAATCATGCTGGGGATCCACTTTATTCTTACTATTTCTTACTGTCTTATTGTGAAGCTTGTATATGGACAATATTAGATTTTTTGGGTTTCGTAGACAAGATGATGAGAAAATTTAGATAACGTGATTCAGAAACATGTCTGGACCTGACTTCAGGTAGAACTTCTTATTGGGGCTGACTGCACTACTATAGGCAAGAGTGTCACTCATCATCAGCTGGACTGCATACTCTTTAGTACTTTCATTTTATTATACAAAATTAAACATTATCTCTATTTATTTGACTAATCGATATTGGAACTTACAGAATGTAATCGGATTAAACATAATCCACGACGTAGTTTTTGAAGCCACGATATTCTCCACGTACGGAGAGTCCTCCTCCTCCACCAGGCCGTCCATTGGATCCATTATCGAATATTATCGATAGACTCTGTTAGCTGTGGGTCGACTTCCCGTCTGTAAATATGGCGAAATACTTGCGAATATTACACCCAAATATTTTGTTCAAAAATCACTTAACAACAACTTTTTGTTAATTTGTCGTTTACCGTATTAGTTTGTATTTCAAAATATTGAATTTAAGTTATTTATTCACGATCTTCGATATAACATGACGTGTATAATTCAGATTTCCAAAACACCTTGTAACTTTGACAGTGACAGCTGACTGACATCATTTAATTATTTTTTAATTTTGTTTTTAAGACCTCGGCTTCTTGCTTTTTAGCCTAAGCAAATGCTTTTATTGTAAAACCACCGTGTCCGTACGTATGCATAGAACAGGGGTTAACTCTGGTCGGCCGAGTATACGTCGCTCACGCCCATCTCATGGGCACGCTGTATGTGGCGTTGTTCAATTCCTTAGCGCTTTTCTGCAACTCGTCAAGAGATAACGCACATGTTTCTGAATCACGCTATCAATTTATTCTCAATATATTGTCGATATACAAGCTTCGCACTAAGGCCGTTTGTCCACCGCCACCGTCACCGAACCGATACCGAGTTGACGGCGCCGAAGTAGCGGTACATACATTTACTATATAAGCGTGTCCACCGCACGTCCGTCACAAGAGTCATCCCGCCCGCCGGTACTTCGAGTAGATCGGCTTGACCGCTAGATCGGCATCGAAATATTGACGGGCCAATGTGCCGGCAATATACACGTTTGAACAGCTGGAACAAACTAAACCGGCGGTATAGGTCGCGGTGGACAAACTATCGCCGTCACGTCATATTAAAATCGGCCCGAAATAATCTCATTCTCGGTATCGGTTCGGTGACGGTGGCGGTGGACAAAAGGCCTAAGACTCTCGGAGTACAGTCATTCCCCTCGCATGATTTCCTAGCTCGGCAGATCCCAATTTGCTAAAAGTTCATATAGCTTGATACTTGCGCACAAGCATGCAAAACTGCCTCGACTTCATAGTCCTCATGAGCTAAGCTTATCTACCTTAGATCTGTCTGCAACCAGCATAAAAAATATAAGACAAAAAAACAACAAATCGTTTACAAAATATTCATTTATTCAGTTTGGTTTCAATTACACACTTAATTGCTACTATCACGTGGTCGCCGCACACACCCACATGCTACACGTACATAACACACACACATCCAACATATACTATTTACACGTGTGTGCGGCGCCGGAGTAACGCTTAACATTTAATATTACATCAGACGGTGCTTCGTACAGTCTATTAAGTCTATTTATTCGAGACTTGACAACCTTTACACGCCCGCGCGGGAAATATTCTAAAGTTTAGGATAGGTTAGGTTAGGTTTTCTAAATATGACATACCAGGTTTAACTATGACGTCACAAAGGGGGTTTTATTACGAAATTTCATAAAATGTGATGTGACTTAATATTTTAATTAAATTATCAAAATTATGCTAATAATTCAGATAATGTTACTGTTAAACATTTTTATAGATAATAAATTATAATGTCAACATTATCAATATTATAAGTGACGTCACTAAAAGATACGAGGTAAGAGGCTTACAAAAATATCATCGATTAAATAATAAAAATAATTATTTTGTTTTATTCGTCAACATAGTGAAATTATCTTATATAATTTAGCGAATTTACAATACATAATTTCAATAGTTTTTACAATATTATAAATGGCAACATTACTAAATAAATTATGTGTTACACAAACGAGCGCAACTTCCGTCCCACGGTAAAAATATGTGTTACATTGACACACTTCACATTCGCTCCGACTAAATGACACACTTCACATTCGGTCCGACTAAAAATACCTCTTATTTTTTTCTTAAAAACAAAGTAGAAATTTAAAAATGCTTATAAACCCACTTCTCGCGCGGGCAACACCAATAGGGTGCGTTTATAGACGAGAGGATTAACCGGCACCGACACTAATTAACGTCCACTATACACTGATAAGCTCCGTCGTTTAGGATACTCTATAAACGCACCCGAACGTACATTTGAAATACATCGAGAACGAACGCCAAAACATATCTTATCCTTATAGCATAAGTACTGAAATGGCATTGACATTATATTTAAAGTTAAGGTGCGCGGACACTAGTCTTGTGGTCCAGTGCTCAATATCGAGCAATATGAGCAATATTGCTCAATATTATAGGATATTGACTGGTTTTTGTACCAAACGTCAACTGCAGTATCAGTATCATAAGTGTGGATTGAAAGATTTCATACATTTTTCATCTATCCTATATCTATTTGTCCCTTATTTTAAAATATTCATCATTTCATGGGCTCATACCCGTACGAAAATGCTTATATTAGCAGGATATAAAAAGACACTCAAAATTATTTGGAAATCCTAAAAAATATTAATTGTGAACTAATGCTTCATAAAATATTAATTACACTCATCATGTTTTTTCATGAACAACACTAAATTTTGAATTGTATAGTACAAATTTAGGCAACTCTTATTTTCAGAAGCAATATTGTATTGACATTATAGGGACCACAAAGTACTAAAGACAAGTGCGCGAACACCTTAACAATTGTAACTAAAATTCAACTAAACCTTGTACAAGCAGGTACACCGGATTTTGCTTAACAAATTAAATACGAGGGCCTGTTTCCTGTCACGCGGTGTTTATTTTCGTGTTACACCCGCACCAGTTACTTAATTCGATGACAGCGATCATTATCGACCTATTACAGTCTCACTGATGGGCACGGGTCTCCTCTCAGAATGAGAAGGATTAGGCCATAGTCCACCGCGCTGGACAAGTGCGAATTGGTAGACTTCACATACCTTTGAGATTTTTTTTTAAACTTTTAGGTGTACAGGTTCATTCACTATGTTTTCTTTCAACGTTAAAGCAAGAAATAAAAAAATTATAACACATAACTTTGAAAAATTAGATGTGCGTGTCTGGGATTTGAACCTCGGACTCCTCGATTCAGAGATTACCTATCAACCACTTTCACAGACCACTATGCTATCACTTTTATGACATTACATGACAGGAATAGTATCCATGACACCAAAAGATGCGACTGACGCATGCGAGCTCACCGCGTGACAAGAAAACGCCGTCTCATACACAAAACATACAAATACTAAATATTCAAAGTACTTAAAATTAAACATGAGCTTATAAATTTAAATATTAAGTTTGGTTTAAGTTACTCAGCACTTGAAACATTGTATTTACAACAGTAACAATATTTGTATCACAAACACTACAATGTTATATACATTAAATTTGGTTCCCGTTTACATATACATATACAACAACAATATTCAGAATTAAATAAAAAAAAAAAACATTTTATATCAAAGTTTATGAGCAAAATTCAATTATTCTATTAAAAACTAATGATATATTGTGGTGACTTCCCGCTAGTCGGCACGAGATGGCGCCACGTGTACTCTGAATCACGCTATCGAAGTTTTCTCAACATCATGTATATATACAAGCTCCGAACTGAGAACTCTTGGCGAGCAGCGGAAAGTCACCACATATTGATTTATATTTACATAGACAAGTATAATGGACATAAATGATATTGTTACTTAAATACAATATAATAATATGTGCTAATTTTGATATTATTTGAACGAATCTTTAACATGTTTTGTGGTAATAGAATGGTGGATTTGTCACGTAAGGAAAAAGGGTTATGCCTTGTAGTGTGTGGCGCTGTTAGTTCCCTTCTAAAAGATTGCAAGTGTTGACGTTAGTGCGTGCATATAAAAAGTATAATGTATTAATCAAAACATGGCCATTACATGTAAGGACTATTTTAAGTACACATGTCACCTCAATGTGACTTTATGCGTGTGTCTGTGCGTATAAATATCGATATTCGAGCAAAGAAGTGCCGTGCGCGACCGATTTTACAATTTAAGATAATCAGCTATTAATCCATTAAGAATGGCTCCATGACTCTTTAAAGTTTTTTTTTAGCAGCGTAGCAGCACGCAGAAGGTTCCGGGTTCGATCCCCGGCCAGAGCTATGTAAAAGATGAGTTTATATTTCTATTCTGGGTCTGGGTGTTTGTGTATTTGTATATGTGTTTGTCTATGGCACCCTCGTCACAGGAGATCCTAGTGTGGGGCTATGAGTGTAGAAAGCGTCTCGAAAAAAATTAATTGTGCCGAATATGGGTGTTGGTGTGTGTGTGTAGAAACCACAAAACATATTCTTCGATTCAGACAGTGGCAGTGATATACGAGCAGTTTGTTCTTTATTTAGTAAAATAATACATAGTAACAGATTCCCTTATCTATAAAAATACAAAAATGTAAATTTACAATTAAATTTTTACAATTACACCTATATAATTATTAATAATAAACTGACCATTCACATTTATTATGATAACTTTACACAAATACGTTTTGTACAGTAACAATAAATTATTAATAAAACAATATTTCCTAAGTACAAATTGTTTATTTTAAAACACTTTTTCAAAATATGAACACATATTTTGAAGACATTTTCGTATCATGTTCCTTTGTACGAGTAAACATTTCTGAAATATTTAATACAAATACGTTCAGGATGACTTTACACTTGCTACTATTGTTTTTGCAACTGGTAGATTAACGTTCATTATTAATAATCAATCTATCTAATGTTTTGTCAACCAAAGTCGATCTTTGACAAGTTCTTGAAAAAAATGTTTTTACTTATTTTATTTCGTGGTTAAAATGGATTGCGTACCAAGGATTTTCGTTCAGGTGTCATAGACCAGTCAAAACTAGGTTGGTAGCGACAATAAGGCCTACTTAGAAAGAGAACTATAAGAAAAAAGTCCTCCTACTTTTTAAATTTTGTTGCCTCTAAGAACAACCAGTGTCTGTCTTTAATACCATTTTCGATTTTGGAGGGGTTAGGTCCTCCCATTTTCGGGATTATTAACTACCCCTTCGAGGTCACGTGACTTAAGTATGTGATTAAAAGAGAGGGGGTTGAAGCTTTACAACCCCCTGTGTCCACCACTGTCTGGGTGTATATTACTTGTTAGCACACATAGCTCGGGGGCCCTACCACCATCTTTTAAAAACCATCATAGTTCAGGAAAGTGTTATTTCCTCCTTAAAACAGTAAAATATTCCTTCATACACAGATGAACAAACTTAAACCCTTATTAATTTTTCGCCTATCCATTGTATAAAACCAACTGAAATTATCATATTTTGCTTAAAAAGTTAAATTTCCTGCAAAAAAGTAAAAGTATGATTAAAATAATATTGTGTTAAGAGATGGTAGTAACCTCCCCTGTTGAATTGACGACAATTCATATTAGATTACACATGAACATTTCTCAAATATTTTTTTTTTTAACTCCTTTTATCCTGCAATCTGCCTCTCAAGGCATTTAGCTGGAGGTTATGTGGTTACTAGTAGGCATGCATGGTTTACGCCCAGTGGCGCACCCATTTATAAGTGTATCCTTGTAGGCAATTTCTAAGAAGGGAGAAGGTCATGGGGAGCTCTCCTTTTGATGCGCTTAAAGGTGTGTGTGGACTAATATTTCTCTAATATAACAATAAATACTAATAACTGTTTACAATTTTACATACAACCTCTGTTCTTAATATGTATTTTTCAAATTTCATTTATATCTAAAATCATTTTCCGATCATTTCCCATTTTTTTTATAACATTCATGTACTAAACGAGCATGCAGTCCACCTGATAGCAAGTACTACCCCCAAAAGACGTATGTAATCAACCCCAGATAAGATTAGATTCCTACCTGAGGTCGGTCACAGATGTGTTGCTATCTCGGACTAATTGGATGGATGGCCTCGGTTAAGTACAGTGGAACACAGCAACACTTCTGTTATTAGGCAGGAATAGGTGTAGAATCCTTATCCTTACTAATATTATAAATCCGGAAGTAACTCTGTCTGTCTGTCTGGTTGTCTTTTCTTCACAGCTAAAGCACTGAACCTATTTTAATGAAATTTTGTACAAAGATAGTCTAACACCCGAGAAAGGACATAGGATAGTTTTTATCCCGGAAATCCCACGGGAACTAGGGATGGCGATCTAAGATCAATTAATTGGAGAATCGGTCTTTTGGACCTAAAGGATTGAATCGTAAACTATGCATTTGATCAAGTGATGATCTTTAGCAAAGTTGTTGTCCATGAGCCCACGAAGTTTTCAGAGTTGGTACGAACAATTTTCGCCAGATGGCGCCACTGTAATTCCAATGAAGGTACGAATTTTCAGTTTTATGTATGTCATATTATTTTCTTTTAAACGCGGGCGAAGCCGCGGGCAAAAACTAGTGTAATGTATATTTGTAATCCACCATAATGTCATTATCATTAAACTGTTTCTGTGTGTTCCCTAGTCACTGTTGTATGTCGTTAGTATTCCTACAGCTTTTCCTTTATACAGGGTGGATACTGTCATACGACAATAAATTTAACCACATGAACCTATCCATCTCCCGAGCCTCCAAACAAATTTTCAATCAAATATCTTTAGTACTTTAGGCACAGGATGTTTTTTTTGCATTTATAAAATTTCCTATACGCTTTGTCTAATCGCAAAAAGATTTTAAATGGAGACGTAATAAAACTACAATGTTGCAAAGTCGTCAAAGTAAGGAAATGCATATTGTACCTTATACCTAAGACATAAGGATCACACTCGCAGCAAAAGATTTTACATCATGACACTGCGCTGTTGCCGCTCTTATAAAAGTTGAGTGGACTGATGTTTATAAATGGCGTTCAATTTTTACCCCATTATTTATTATAATGTGTTTGATTTTTTTTTAATTCGATGTTAAGTGTTTTTTTTATTTATTGTCACATGTTCTTAGGAAGGAGTAGGACTTGTATTATCATTTATTATCGTATGAAGGTATCCACCCTGTATGTCAATTGCACTGTCACCGCGTCTACATTGTCAGTAGGAATTCTGTAGGAGTTCCATCTCACGAAGTCTCTCTTACGACTTAGAAGACGGGATTCTAATAATAATAATAAATAATATGTATATTACTTTATTAAATTGTCTAATAAAATACATATTTTGTTTTTATTTCAGGAAGTATGATAGCTAGCGTTTACCACGAAGTTTAGTTTGCTATTATGGGTCCTAGTTGCCTGAATTATAAGTGAATTTTATTTTTTAATTTTAATTTAGTTAGCGTTTAATTTACGAAGACATCTATGGAACCTGAACAGACTTCGTGAGATAGAACTATAAGTTCTCTATAATTGTGCAAGCGTCAGCAGGCGCTGCTACACAATCTATGCACATACTCATATATGTAATAGTTACATTGTTACTATGTACGCATTAGTCACTGACTCCACACTCACCGAGTGCATACTAGTCACTGTGCCACCACTGTGCATACACTAGTCAATACCACCACCCTGATTCCATGCACTATAGTCTGATTCATAATTAGGTGTCCAAAATGTAAACAAAGAAATGTCATTGTCAAAATTCGATTACAGGTATTGTAAACCTTAACAAATTAACAAGAAACGAAAAATTTCACAAAATTAAACATGAAACAAAAATTTAATAACTGCACACAATTAAAAAAAAACGCGCTAAGAAAACTAGAAAAAATTCGAGTTCGATCACGATCACAAAAATAAATAATATCAACTACGAAACTTAAAAATGGCGGCACAAAAAATGTGTTGAATGCCGATTGTGTGACCATTATCACAATTTAATTTTATCTCATAAATCTTGTTTTTTATTATTATTACTGTATGAAATTAAACTGAGTTAATATAAATATTGGAAAATGTGAATTGATTTTAATTTATTTAGATTATTATTTTATTATCGATGTATTAATTTAATATTGTCAAAAATAAGAAACTGCCATATTTTCTTGATAGGTCAACACCTTTGTTTACATTTTGGACACCTAATTATGAATCGGACTATAGACACTGTGCAGCTAAACTCTGTTCGCACTCACAATAGTCACTGTTACACTGTCACAATGCACGCACTAGTCGTTGCCACTTTGCCACTACACTTGCCACTTTGCCACCACGCTCTAGCCACCGGCACGCTAACAGCGCCACTAATCACCGCACTCCCCGCTGCTGCACACGTCACACACGTCATGACTCGCGACAGTCTCTCGATAGGCGACACAGCTCGCGTCAGTCTCTCAGCAGACGACACAGCTTGCGTCAGTCTCAATAGACGACGCAGCTCGCGTCAGTCTCTCAGCAGACGACACAGCTTGCGTCAGTTTCAATAGCCGACACGATTTGCGTCAGTCTCTCAACAGACCACGGGCCTTAGCGGTGAGGCGCCGCACGCGACCCCGCGACGATATCGACACCGGCCCGCCCGGACCCGGCCCGGACGCGCCAGACCCGGACCCGGACCCGCTCGCGTGACCGTTTGCGTTGTTACCTGGGAATCGAAACAGAGTTTATACATTACGAGCGTTGATACAAGAATGGAAGCTCGAACGATCCAGCTTGGGACCCTGGGAAGAAAACTTAAACACCCAAATGGTGCAGGATACTATTTCCAAGTTCTGACACAATCCGCTAGGGGAAATTAGAAAAACAAATTCCAAAACAGTCATATTTGTCTAAACGTAAAAACTCATGGTACGGGTACAGGTCTATTTTCAGGTAGGACGCGAGTCCTTATAAAGCTGCGCTTTTGGCTAGTTAAATTAAATATGAATTGGTAATAACCTCTGAATCACCGTTTTTCATATACACGGCCTTCTCTGGCACCTTGTAGATCTCATCTGAAATCCCTTCTTAATTATCCTTCTCACAAAACTTCTTTCTACTCCCGCTCCTTTTCCGTTCATGCAGTTAGACTATGGAACTCACTACCGCCCCTTATTCGTCTTTCCAACAGTATTTCTTTGTTCAAAAGAAGAGTAAAAGAGCACTACTTATCACTGTCATAATTAAGTATATATTTGTATGTATATATTGACATATGTATATATTATTGTATATATTATGTGTATATAATTGTATATATGTATATGTATATGATATCTATCCTACTTATCTATTCGGTGCACACTTTATTTGCCTTTCATACAATTTTTCTGACCATAGGGGCTGCTGGAAGAAATTCCAGGTTGGAATAAGTAGTCCTTTGTACTACATTTCTTTTTAATACTCTATTTCTTTGTTATGTTCTGTGTACACAAATTTGTAAATAAATAAATAAAAATAAAATAAATTTAAATTATATAAAGAAAATCAAAATTAGCAAAATTTGAGCAGATGTGCCACTACCCCTGAGGACTAAGCTGCAAGTGGAACACCTCGGATAAGTATGTCTCCCTTACCACACTTCAAACCAGAACACAGCAGCGCTACACTGCTGTTATAAGGCAGAATTAAATGTGGCGGTGGTGCCACCGGAGTCGGTCTACCACCTTGAAGCATACGCGTATGTTTACCGTTGTGTGTGTGCGGCGTGGCGTGTCCGTTGAAGTAGTTGTGGTCGGCGGTGTGCGGCGCCACGCCCCCCGGCCCCGCCCCCGACACGCCCGCGGACCCCGCCCCGCTGCCCGCGGCACCCTGCAATATCACATGCACATGCATTAGGTAATGTTAAATTAGAAACAATTTGGCAGGATAAGCGACTCTACTAAAATGTTTAATGACCATTTGTAATCATATTACTTATAAGATTTGCCCACAAGTTATGACGATAAATATTTGTATGCCCATGAGGGCCTTTTTGTACCTTTTTGTAAAATCTAAAAAGCCTGTAAAACCTATATTAACAAATAAAGATATTATTATTATTCATAAATAAGTAAGTAGTACGTAATATTAGTGACAGACTGAAAATAATTTACTTCTTAACAAATTAAAGTATAAAATATGCGGTTTTAAAAGTCTAATCAAAGCGAATGACGTCGTGCATAAAAACACATCAACATATCGAATTAACTTTTCTATGCAATGTTGAGGCGTGACGTCACCGACCGACGCCAAGACTCGGGCGTGACGTCACCGGTTGACGCCAAGACCTATGAGTGTATTCGCGCAGTGGTGGTACTATGGCGATGCTGTCCTCCTGCTGTCGTGTGTCGTGTCGTGTGTCGTGTGTCGTGTGTGCTCACCGCGAGGTGTCTCCGCCGCCGCGACGCCAGCCGCCGCTGCTGCCGCAGGTGGTGGTGGTGGTGCGGCGTGCGCTTGCTGATGGCCGCGATGCTGTCCTCCTCGCTGTCCTCGTTGTACCGCCGCGGAGACCGGGTGCGGAGGGATACGCCGCCACCCTGCACACACACATACAATATACCCTCACACACACATCAACAAACGCCACTGTCCCACTGCTGGGTAGGGGCCTCTGAGAATGAGAAGGATTAAGCCATAATTATTCAGTATCGACTCACCCTCGAGTTGGAATTGGAACGACCCGAAGGTCCCGCTTCTTCGCTGCCTTCTTGCCTTTGCCTGATAACAAACAAACACGTTAATGCAAATAACATATTAAGAATAATTAACATTTCACTTTTCTGTCTACTAGAAAGTGTCAAATTTTAAACTTTGTTAGGCAAAATATATATACTCTGATTCATAATTAGGTGTCCAAAATGTAAACAAAGGTGTTGACCTATCAAGAAAATACGTTAGAAATGGTAGTTTTTATTTTTGTCGATATTTAAGTAATACAACAATAGTAAAATAATAATCTAAATAAATTAAGATTAATTCACATTTTCTAATATTTATATCACCTCAATTTCGTTCCATACAGTAATAATAATAAAAAACAAAGTTTATGGTAGAAAATTAAAATGTGATAATGGTAACACAATCGGAATCCAAGACTTTCTTGTGCTGTCATTTTTAGTTTCGTAACTGATATTATTCATTTTCGTGATTGTGATCAGACTCTAATGTTTTCTCGTTTACATAATGCGTTTGTTAAATTGTGTATATTTGTTAAATTTTCGTTTTTTGTTGAGTTTGTTAAAGTTTGTGTTTCTTGTTAATTTTGACAGTGACATTTCTTTACCTTTTGGACACCTAATTATGAATCAGACTATAGGTGTATGTAGTAATGAGTTGGGGCGGCAGTAGTCTACGTATTTGTAGGATAATGGAGTGTCAAGGCGGCAGGAGCTGTCACGTATCTGAAGTGAATCATGGTGAGGTGCGTCGGGACGGTAGGAGTTGCCCTCGTGTTTATGCGATTGTGGAGTATGTCAGCACGGCAGGACCAGCCACTTCTCTATAAGATCATGGAGTGCGTTAAGAGGGCAGGACTGGTCGATTTTGTACCTGTAATGTAATAGCGGCGCGTCATCGTCGGTGGAGTATGGTGCGTTAGGGCGGTAGGAGCGGTCAGATTCGTAGCGTGCTGATCGAGCCGCGGCGCCGGAGCCGGACCCTGAACCAGATCCCGACTCCGATGATGACCAGGAACCCTCCGAGAAACGCTCCCGTATCCTGACAGACAAATATTTAGATATGTATTATTGGTGTTCAGTTTTGTCTATGGTTCTACGTATTAATTATCTGTCGTTGGTATTAATTTTAATCTGTAGAATTAAAAGCATAGAAATTTATAGTTTGAAATAGTTCGTTGGAAGAGGAACATTCGGTTCTTTATTTGTTCTAACGGCCGCGGAAATCCTAATATTTTCGGTCTCGGAGCCGAATTCATAACATTTTTGGTCTTCGAGACGTATTCACAATAATTGGACTGCATTAAAAGTCAATTTTATAGGGAAAACTAAAATTGGACATAAATTGAGATTTTTTTAAAAATAAATTAATAAATAGAAGAACGTCACGTAAATTATTCAAACGATTCGGTTGAATTCATTACATTATAGAAAAAAAAAACATTAAATAAATAACGTTAATTAAATATTGTACTTAAATTTTATAATCAAGTATAGTCCGCGTAAAACTGCTAGTCAGCTCAGAATTTCATATAGAAATAAATCGCGTCCCCATAGCAAATTGTATGACTACATCTGCTCGCAAAAACTTCAGAGCAAACTTTCAGTTTCGCGGGATTATACATCACTACTTAGTTCAGTCATAAGTAATGTAAGGTTCATAATCAATATAAGAGTCATAATCAATATAAGATTTATAATAAAATTCCAAGCTTCAAGTATACAGTGGCAGGAGATGCGCGCACTCACCGCTTGGGCCGGGCGGCGGCGCTGCTGGCGGAGCTGCGCGCGCGGCGCCGCTTGCGCGCCGGCCGGGGTCGCTGAAACACACAATATATCACATTAGCTGTAGGTAACAACAATTTCCTTTAAATACTGAATTATACGTGACCTGTGTTCGCGAAAAATATGTAAGAAAATTTAGTTGTTGTAAATTCATTTTTAAAAGTTAAACGTTTACAAAAAAAAAATCACGAAATGATTGGTAGAAAATAATACAATACGACACAACATACCGTACAATATATTTTAAAAAACTTTATGAAGTCGATTATTCATACTCAATTTACCAGATTTAGATAATGTAAGAGGGTAGTAGTATTGGGTGCGATTTTGAATGACGGTTGATTTATAGTTTGAATGACAAGTTACTCACTGTCATTATGAAGGAATAAAACAATGTAAAAATGCTAATTATATAATCAACGCAAATAAATGATGCCATTGGACCATTATGAGATGAGAGTCGATTGCTTCCGCTGTCAGTAACACGACATGTGCTTTTTGCGGTCTTACGTGTCGGTATTTCACCGAACAGATAGATAGATTATTAATAACGAGCACAAGTTGTAACCTGCACGGGGCGGGGCCGGGTGCGCGGGCGCGGGCGGTGCCGCGCGCGGTCCTCGTCGTACGTCAGCTCCACCTCGTCCTCCGCCAGCTCCTCCTCCACCACCTGCACGCACACACACACAAGTGGTCAGCTTAAGGAGTGCACATAACTTTGAAAAAAAAATTAAATTAAAATTTTTGACACCCTCTGATTGAGAAATTGAATTTCTAGGCCACTGACTTTACTATCACAACCTATAATAATTGACAGATACTTGAACAGAGCAAACAAAAATCTTAAAGCCACAGAAAAAAAGCTATTACACGAACGATGGCCCGACATTACAAAAAATGCATACCCTTGAAATATATAAAAAAAATGTACACCTAAGGGCTCTATAATACGAACAGCGGCCTGTGATAGTCTCGCGTTGTCGTTACGCTACTTTCGTTGACTATAGTTAACGATCTATAGCGGCAGTGAGCATCAATCGCCCACGCACGCTGTCGCTCGTACTGTGTTACCTTTCTTAAAAATAACATTTTTTTTTATATATAAAATAGGAGTAGCAGGCGAGCATGCAGTCCACCTGATGGTAAGTGGCTACTGCCGCCCATGGACATCTGTAATCAACCCCAAATAGGATTAGATATTTCTACCTGAGGTCGGCCACAGATGCGCCGCTACCCCTGAGGACTAAGCTGGAACGCCTCGGAAAAGTCTGTCTCCCTTACCACACCCTTCAAACCGGAACACAGCAGCGCCTAACACTGCTGTTATTAGGTAGAAACAGGTGTGGCGGTGGTGCCGCCGGAGTCGAACCACAAAGGGTTCTACCACCTTCAAACATATAACATATGCATACCTCTATCCTCGAGTACGCGCTGCTGTCGGACACGCGTCCGTTGTGCTCCCACGAGGACGACGAGTGCTGCTCACCCTCACCCTCACCATCGAGTACACCCTCGCCCTCCGCCGGCGACATGCTGTACGCTGTGCACAATATACATATACACTTTAATAACTTCCTATGCAATAGTACAATGATACAATTTATGACGTAAATGTTACTGGATACGATAATTTATTATTAATTTAATTGATATTATTAATTTAGTAGTGACATACTGTTCACTATTATATTAAGTGATTTTTTATTCAATAAAACATGCTAAGTGGCAGTACAATTTTATTATTAATGATGACATCTTGCTAAATATCGACAATAATACTAAATACTTTATTGATGTGCCTCCGGAAAACATTACATCATTGCTATGAAGAAGCTGTGTGTACTTATTGTGTCTATGGCTAGAATGTTCTATACCTTAGATATAGATAAACATTTTCATACTTCTATTTGAAAGACTAATAAAATGATTTTCTTCTTTAATAAATTACACTCAATTATTTAGTATCCATGTAAGATTGTTTTATTAATAATTCATAATATTAATATAAAATAAATATCTCACCGTTAGTTCGACTGCTTGAGGGACCGTTTTTACTCTTCTTGCCAACACCTTTACCTAACAACAAAATTTATTTCATAATATTTTTATACAGGTCATAAAAAAGCTAAATAAAGACCTAGAAGTAAACAAAAATAATACGATGTATTTTTAGTAAGGAATAGAACCCAGAAACGCTCGCATACCTTTCCTATGCGCGTTGAGCGGTGCGTCGCTGTCCCACGAGTCCGCGCGCGCTGCTCTCGCTCCCGACGCCTCCTCTGTAACACATAATGTATGTGTTACATTACACGTTACATAAATTTCACACAATATCATCCGATAAATTTAATATTTAATCCTATCTACAATTAGTCACAACAGAATCAGAAACACTGCGGCCAGCGGCTCCGAGCCCGAGCTGCCCGACTCCGACCCCGCGCGTTGGCAACCCCTGCAACGTTACCGGTGCGTGTGTGTGTATACACCGACCTCCGGCGGCGCTGGCGGCGTGCACGCGGCGCGAGGTGGCGGCCAGCGGCTCCGAGCCCGAGCTGCCCGACTCCGACCCCGCGCGTTGGCAACCCCTGCAACGTTACCGGTGCGTGTGTGTGTATACACCGACCTCCGGCGGCGCTGGCGGCGTGCACGCGGCGCGAGGTGGCGGCCAGCGGCTCCGAGCCCGAGCTGCCCGACTCCGACCCCGCGCGTTGGCAACCCCTGCAACGTTACCGGTGCGTGTGTGTGTATACACCGACCTCCGGCGGCGCTGGCGGCGTGCACGCGGCGCGAGGTGGCGGCCAGCGGCTCCGAGCCCGAGCTGCCCGACTCCGACCCCGCGCGTTGGCAACCCCTGCAACGTTACCGGTGCGTGTGTGTGTATACACCGACCTCCGGCGGCGCTGGCGGCGTGCACGCGGCGCGAGGTGGCGGCCAGCGGCTCCGAGCCCGAGCTGCCCGACTCCGACCCCGCGCGTTGGCAACCCCTGCAACGTTACCGGTGCGTGTGTGTGTATACACCGACCTCCGGCGGCGCTGGCGGCGTGCACGCGGCGCGAGGTGGCGGCCAGCGGCTCCGAGCCCGAGCTGCCCGACTCCGACGCCGCGCCGTTGGTCACCCCTGCAATCGGAAAATAGAGTATTTAGCACAGTCTCATACCACATTTTTTTCATATCTGTTATTAGTTTATTGTTCTATTGTTTTTAGTATTAGAAAGAATTGATTCTTAATCTTGCGCCGGTCGCCTCCATAGGTACAAAAAGCTGCACAGATGTATTCTTTCACACCGTCACACAGTCCGGTGTACCTGCGCAGGCATATCTGAACAGGTAGACCTCTCTGGTGCACCATAGTATGTACCTGCTGCACAAGGATGCTGTTATAAGGGTTCCATATTCAAAGAGCGTTTGAATAAAATGTATACCTATATCGTAAAGGCTATGTATTTTCCTGTAGTAGTAGTAAAAGGGTATAGTAAGGGTAGTAATGGTAGTAGTAGTTGTAGTTGTAGTAGTAGGGTAGTAGTTGTAGTGTAGTAGTGTAGTTGTATAGTATTTGTACGGGCCACGACCGTATAATTTGTAGCATCAGCAGTTTACACTACAGTGATGCATTTAAGTTAGTAGGCTAATGAGCTTTATCAATATCGGTCGCGTGCTCCTCTATCGTTCACTATTATCTTAGCAATAGCAGTTCGTAATAAATCAGTTATTTCTATCAATCTCTATCATTTTTTATCATCTAAATATTGTATTGGGTCACGTCTCAACCCATACAAGTGTAGTAGTAGTAGTAGTTGTGTACTAGTAGTATAGTAGTAGTGTAGTACTAGTACTAGTATCAGTGTGTACCCGTGTGTCGCGTGCTCCGCGGCCGGGGCGCGCGGCGAGCGCGGGCGCGGCGCGGCGCGGCGGCGGGCACGCGCGCCCACAGCGCCTCGAACAGCGACGACAGACGCACCGTCATCGAATAGATCTACAGGAGAAACGTGTGGTGGTTAGTACAGTAGAAACTTGTGCAAACCTTCCGCAGACGGACAGTCATCGAGTAGATCTGAGGGAAACATATGATAGAACCGTTAGTATAGTAGATATATTTCCTGACCTTCCGCAGACGGACCGTCATCGAGTAGATCTGAGGAGGGAAGAGTATGGTACAAGTGTTAGTACAGTAGAAATTTATCCGGACCTTCCGCAGACGAACCGACATCGAGTGGATCTACGGGAAACGTATCATACAACTGTTACTACAGTAGAAACTTATCCGGACCTTCCGCAGACGGACCGTCATCGAGTAGATCTACGGGAGACATATACAACTGTTAGTACAGTAGATACAGTTGAAACTTATATGGACCACAAACGCAACCACTGGACTTGATGACAAGTTTTAAAATCCCCTTTTACAATGTAGGTACATGTCTCCTCAAAAATTTATCTCAAAAACCTTATTAATTTACCAATAATTTTTGAACAAGTATTCATGAAAATAATAGCTTTATTATTGATACCAAGCTTGAATTACGTCGCGGGTGTGGCATTGAAAAGTTGCTAACAGTGACGGTGTACAAGCAATACGATGACACACCAGAGAGATGACGTCATTTTCCCAGATTAGCGTTTCAAAACCGATTGTTCCCTATATCCGACTGCGCTTATTGGTGTTGTAAGTGCACGAGTTGGCGAACACGAAACGTAGGTCAGCGGCCGGAGGAGGGAGTCTCGGTTGTGACGTGTGACGTCAGCTGAGCGGTCGCCGCCTCACGTGTGACGTATGACGTCAGCCGGGGGATCGCACCTCGCGTGTGACGTCAGCCAGGGGTTGCGCCTCGCGACTGACGTCAGCCGAGGGGTCGTCGCCTCACGTCTGACATGTGGCGTCAGCTGGGCGGTCGGCGCCTCGTATATGACGTCAGCCGTGGGAGCGTGTCCAGCGTGTATCGTGTGACGTCAGCGGGGCGTCGTGACGTCAGTACGTACCCGGCTGCGCTTGTTGGTGTTGTAGAGGCGCGAGTTGGCGAACACGAGGCGCACGTCCGCGGCGAAGTGCTGCGGCCGCGCGTGTGACGTCAGCGGGGGTCGTGACGTCAGTACGTACCCGGCTGCGCTTGTTGGTGTTGTAGAGGCGCGAGTTGGCGAACACGAGGCGCACGTCCGCGGCGAAGTGCTGCGGCCGCGCGTGTGACGTCAGCGGGGGTCGTGACGTCAGTACGTACCCGGCTGCGCTTGTTGGTGTTGTAGAGGCGCGAGTTGGCGAACACGAGGCGCACGTCCGCGGCGAAGTGCTGCGGCCGCGCGTGTGACGTCAGCGGGGGTCGTGACGTCAGTACGTACCCGGCTGCGCTTGTTGGTGTTGTAGAGGCGCGAGTTGGCGAACACGAGGCGCACGTCCGCGGCGAAGTGCTGCGGCCGCGCGTGTGACGTCAGCGGGGGTCGTGACGTCAGTACGTACCCGGCTGCGCTTGTTGGTGTTGTAGAGGCGCGAGTTGGCGAACACGAGGCGCACGTCCGCGGCGAAGTGCTGCGGCCGCGCGTGTGACGTCAGCGGGGGTCGTGACGTCAGTACGTACCCGGCTGCGCTTGTTGGTGTTGTAGAGGCGCGAGTTGGCGAACACGAGGCGCACGTCCGCGGCGAAGTGCTGCGGCCGCGCGTGTGACGTCAGCGGGGGTCGTGACGTCAGTACGTACCCGGCTGCGCTTGTTGGTGTTGTAGAGGCGCGAGTTGGCGAACACGAGGCGCACGTCCGCGGCGAAGTGCTGCGGCCGCGCGTGTGACGTCAGCGGGGGTCGTGACGTCAGTACGTACCCGGCTGCGCTTGTTGGTGTTGTAGAGGCGCGAGTTGGCGAACACGAGGCGCACGTCCGCGGCGAAGTGCTGCGGCCGCGCGTGTGACGTCAGCGGGGGTCGTGACGTCAGTACGTACCCGGCTGCGCTTGTTGGTGTTGTAGAGGCGCGAGTTGGCGAACACGAGGCGCACGTCCGCGGCGAAGTGCTGCGGCCGCGCGTGTGACGTCAGCGGGGGTCGTGACGTCAGTACGTACCCGGCTGCGCTTGTTGGTGTTGTAGAGGCGCGAGTTGGCGAACACGAGGCGCACGTCCGCGGCGAAGTGCTGCGGCCGCGCGTACCTCCCGGCGGCGAGGCGAGCCTCCACCGTGCCCAGGTCCATCGGCCGCGGGACCACCGCGCTGTAGTCTGCAGAGGGAGGGGGTAAGATCAGTGAAGATGACATTAGTTTACATGGATATAAGTTACATCGCGTTCGCATGCTTAGGTTTTGCTGTAAAGTGACGATACGAATGCTTACAAATATATACGATATAAGTCAAACGCTCTATCCACAAGTTGAAATTTGTATCGGTTTAGATTTGAATATACCTCTTAATTTCAATCACTTGGATATTATTGATTTTTTCCTTAAAAAAAAATCTATACTTAATAAAAAAAAAATCTGGTGGTTATAGTTTTTAAAGAGTTTTATTTTATCACCTTTCATATAAGTAGTAGTGATCAACGAAACTGTTGTTTATATTTTCAAGAAACGTCTGCAAATTAATCAAGCGAAAATAGCCGGGTACATTTCGAATGTTTTCGAACGTGTGTTTCGGTTAAACCGAAAGCTTTACCAATCTTTGCCAACACAGAAACCGAAACTTTAGTTATTCATTAATAACTGTATAATTGGACGTCAGGGAACTTGAGTCAAACCTTAGCCAACATAGAAACATATGTTCAATAACGACCCGCGTGGCGGAGCGGTCACCATACCGGTCTGACGCGCAGAGGGTCCCGGCTTCGATCCCCGGCCAGACAGATTTCTAAATGATGAATTTAAATTTCTGTTTCTGGGTCTGGGTGTTTGTGTATTTGTCTCTGTGTGTCCATGGCACCCACGACACAGGGAATCCTAGTGTGGGGCTGTGAGTGTAGAAAGCGTTATTTATTATTTATTATTTATTAATAACAAGCAGTATAGTGTGACGTGACTGACCGGGCGCCTGGCGGGGCGAGACGGGGCGGCGGAAGGGCTCGGCGTCGGCGGAGGCCAGCAGCTCGCGCAGCACGCCGCCGCACGCAGTCCGCCAGCCCGACACACTCGCACTGCCACTGCCGCCGCCGCGCGCGCGACGCCTCGACACCTTCTGTACACAAACCTAACATGAGTAAGGTGATGAATGTAATACATAATTTATTTATTTATTTATTTATTTTATTCATCTAATTAGAACGGCCGAGGCCACTTACACTAACTAGACAGATCTAACATACTGACAACTCACAGAACTCCAAGCATACAGACATGATCAGCTTCCAGTCATCAGCAAGCACATCACAGTTCGGATAATGATCCATGAGCGCGTTCAATGTCGCAAGTGTGCGCGGAACAGGTGATTTAGCGCGCGACACAGTGCGAGAAGGCGGAACCACAAATAACTTGCAATAATAATAATAATAATACATACATACATGTAAACAATTACCGGAGTGAAATGAAATGAAATATATTTATTTTGTACTAGCTGACCCGGCAAACTTTGTACCGCCTCAAAATCTATTTATCAAATATATTTCATATAGCCTATATTACTCGTGGATAATGTAGCTTTCGAATGGTGAAAGAATTTTTAAAATCGATCCAGTAGTTTTGAGCCTATTCATTACAATCAAACAAACAAACAAAGTTTCCCTCTTTATAATATTAGTATAGATAGGCCAACGACAGCACTTACAAATTGTCAGTTACAATTTTTCTTATACTACTACGGGATCGGAACGCAACCTCTACTGAGAAGATCCGGTAAGAAACTCAGCGGGGTTCTTTTTTTAATAATTATTCTTTTTATCAAACGCCATCATTTTTACATACTACGTTAATTACTTCCGTACTACCAAATTTTCATTTATTTTTATTTTTAGTATTTATTGATTTAGCAAGTTATAATGACTACCGTTATATACATAGTAAGAAATTCAAGTGTCTATTTATTACGATTCAAGAGATAGAACTCTGTCACAGACGGACAGACAGAAAAAACTTAATAATCCGTTCTGTAACTTCGAATACAAGTCCCTAAAAAATAATTTTTAATGAACAAAAGACCACTAGAAGAAAACAATACTAAAAAATTATGTTTTATAAAGTGTCGCGCAACTTCGTACTAAAAAGATTGTTTGAATGAGAGTATTATTTTCTTTTTCTCATGGAAATAATATTATTTAGCTATGTAAATTGTTTATGTAATGTGTTACCTGTTGTGGTGCGTCCTCGTCCTCCGAGTGGTAGGCCGCCACCAGCTCGTGGTACTTCGCCACTACATCCACATCGCGCCAATTACTGCCGGAAAATACAATAAACATTATAATTATAACTGCGTATACAATTTACAAAACAAAATTAACAGCATACAGACCACCTGACTATAGGGATATATGTGTATACGTCGTCATATACACGTGTGTGTGTAATATGTGTAGCGACTTCCCGCTGCTCGTCAACAGATGGCGCTGTTGAATCACGCTATCGAAGTTTTCTAAACATCTTGCATATATACAAGCTCCGAACTGAGACTATCGGAGCACGGCCGCTCCCCGGGCATGATCACCAAGCCCGGCGGGAGATCTCCCTTTGCCAAATATGCATTTGTATAATTACGTTGTCGTGTGAATGTTTGGTTAAGAAAAATCTCCAGCCTAGCGTAGTGATCATGCTTGGGTCTACTGTTAGTGTTAGTATGAAGTTTGTATGTATGTAAAAACTATATATGTGAAAAGTTGTATGTGAAAAGCGTGATACGGTATCCTTGTGGCGCCATCTCTTGAAGAGCATTACCCAATGCTGTATAGTCCGCGTAAAACTGCTAGTCCGCTCTGAATATAGAAATGAATCGCGTCGACAACACACAATCAATTGTAACTCTATACCTGCTCGGAACAACATCGGAGCGGACTAGCAGTTTGGCGCGGACTATACATGAGTCTCACACGTTCCCGTGAAAGACCGCGTGCGTTGGTCGGCGCACGTTGTGTTAAGGTGTGTGTATATGGACTGGGTGGGCTTTTCCTGAAAGGGTAGGTGTGTATGTATGGAGTTGTGTGTGTATAGTGTGCAGGGGACACGGTACAGGCTAAAGATTACCTAATAAATAAAGATAAGGTTACCTAATGATGTGCAGCAGCAGGTCGGTGACGAGTCTCGCCTGGCGCACGATGGGCGAGTGCGGCTCGTTGAAGCGCTCCGCGTTGCTCGCGATGCAACGCGCGTCGAACTGCGCGGCCGCGGGGCGCCGGTAGAACTGAGGGGAGGACATACAGACAACATAGATATATGTTGTGAACACAAACATGGGGCGAAATAATTCGCCAAGTACTACCCAAGGTGGTAGAACCCTTTATGGTTCGACTCCGGCGGCACCACCGCCACACCTATCTACCTAATAACAGCAGTGTTAGGCGCTGCTGTGTTCCGGTTTGAAGGGTGTGGTAAGGGAGACAGACTTGTCCGAGGCGTTCCAGCTTAGTCCTCAAGGCTAGCGGCGCATCTGTGGCCGACCTTAGGTAGGAATATCTAATCATATCTGGGGTTGATTACAGATGTTCATGGGCGGCAGTAGCCACTTACCATCAGGTGGACTGAAAGCTCGTCTGCTACTCCTATATTAAAAAAAAAAGTACGAGTCCAATTCAAACATCGAGGCTTCCGTACCACCAAATGTTCATTATATTTTACTTATTTTTATTCCTTTTATTATTTTCAACAATAATGAAACAACGCTGTCTAATGAGATTAAAGAACAGATACATACACCATCTTTCACTATGTTCTGATAATGTATCTATGGGCTTTAATGAATGGTACGTAAACAACGTATAATAAAATTAAAATATTACATTAAAATATTTTTTATTCTTTTTTGTATTTATTATAGTTAGTAGGTAATGGATTGTAAAAAATTCAAATGTCTTCCTACTACCGTTCAACAATTAGATCGAAAATGCCGAAACATACTACTTTGTTGCATGGAGACTCCGCTTTTATATTCAACTTTATTTTATTTTTTTAATATTTGTTGCTATAGGGGCCATCGTTATGAATCATCTGTAAACATTTTAAGTATCTGTCTATAATGGTTCAAGAGAAAAAGCTTTGTGATGGACGGACAGACAGCAAAGTCTTAGTAATAATAGGGTTCCATTTTTACTTTTTGGGTACGGAACTCTAAAAATGATAAAGATTTTTTTTTGTGATTTTGTTCAAAACCGACAGAATAAAGTAGACACCATAAACTTTGCTAACAAATAGTGCAAGTTTTGCATAAAATTAGGTATTAATTTTTATTTTCTTTGCTTTCGAATGTGTATATGTGTATGCAGTGTGTGTGTGTGTGTTTGTTTGTTTGTGGATTCTCTCTCTCTCTCTCTGCGTGTGTCTGTTTGTCTGTCTGTCTGTCTGTCTGTCTCTTTCTCTCTGTCTGTGTGTGTGTGTATGTGTGTGTGTGTGTGTGTGTGTGAGTGTACGCGTGCCTATGTGTGTCGGTGTATGCAATGTGTTTTTGTGTGTGTGTGTATGCGCGTGCGCGTGTGTGTGTGTCTGTGAGTGTGTCTCTGTGTATTTCTATGCAGTGTGTGTGTGTGTGTGTGTGTGTGTGTGTGTGTGTGTGTGTGTGTGTGTGTGTGCTGACCAGGTTGTCGAAGCGCGCGCGCAGGGTGGCGAGGTCGACGGGGTAGGGCACCACGAGCGCGTAGCTGGGGTAGTGTGTGTGTGTGTGTGTGTGTGTGTGTGTGTGCTGACCAGGTTGTCGAAGCGCGCGCGCAGGGTGGCGAGGTCGACGGGGTAGGGCACCACGAGCGCGTAGCTGGGGTAGTGTGTGTGTGTGTGTGTGTGTGTGTGTGTGCTGACCAGGTTGTCGAAGCGCGCGCGCAGGGTGGCGAGGTCGACGGGGTAGGGCACCACGAGCGCGTAGCTGGGGTAGTGTGTGTGTGTGTGTGTGTGTGTGTGTGTGTGTGTGTGTGTGTGTGTGTGTGTGCTGACCAGGTTGTCGAAGCGCGCGCGCAGGGTGGCGAGGTCGACGGGGTAGGGCACCACGAGCGCGTAGCTGGGGTAGTGTGTGTGTGTGTGTGTGTGTGTGTGTGTGTGTGTGCTGACCAGGTTGTCGAAGCGCGCGCGCAGGGTGGCGAGGTCGACGGGGTAGGGCACCACGAGCGCGTAGCTGGGGTAGTGTGTGTGTGTGTGTGTGTGTGTGTGTGTGCTGACCAGGTTGTCGAAGCGCGCGCGCAGGGTGGCGAGGTCGACGGGGTAGGGCACCACGAGCGCGTAGCTGGGGTAGTGTGTGTGTGTGTGTGTGTGTGTGTGTGTGTGCTGACCAGGTTGTCGAAGCGCGCGCGCAGGGTGGCGAGGTCGACGGGGTAGGGCACCACGAGCGCGTAGCTGGGGTAGTGTGTGTGTGTGTGTGTGTGTGTGTGTGTGTGTGTGTGTGTGTGCTGACCAGGTTGTCGAAGCGCGCGCGCAGGGTGGCGAGGTCGACGGGGTAGGGCACCACGAGCGCGTAGCTGGGGTAGTGTGTGTGTGTGTGTGTGTGTGTGTGTGTGTGTGTGTGTGCTGACCAGGTTGTCGAAGCGCGCGCGCAGGGTGGCGAGGTCGACGGGGTAGGGCACCACGAGCGCGTAGCTGGGGTAGTGTGTGTGTGTGTGTGTGTGTGTGTGTGTGTGTGTGTGTGTGTGTGTGTGTGTGCTGACCAGGTTGTCGAAGCGCGCGCGCAGGGTGGCGAGGTCGACGGGGTAGGGCACCACGAGCGCGTAGCTGGGGTAGTGTGTGTGTGTGTGTGTGTGTGTGTGTGTGTGTGTGTGTGTGTGTGTGTGTGTGTGTGTGTGTGTGTGCTGACCAGGTTGTCGAAGCGCGCGCGCAGGGTGGCGAGGTCGACGGGGTAGGGCACCACGAGCGCGTAGCTGGGGTAGTGTGTGTGTGTGTGTGTGTGTGTGTGTGTGTGTGTGCTGACCAGGTTGTCGAAGCGCGCGCGCAGGGTGGCGAGGTCGACGGGGTAGGGCACCACGAGCGCGTAGCTGGGGTAGTGTGTGTGTGTGTGTGTGTGTGTGTGTGTGTGTGTGTGCTGACCAGGTTGTCGAAGCGCGCGCGCAGGGTGGCGAGGTCGACGGGGTAGGGCACCACGAGCGCGTAGCTGGGGTAGTGTGTGTGTGTGTGTGTGTGTGTGTGTGTGTGTGTGTGTGCTGACCAGGTTGTCGAAGCGCGCGCGCAGGGTGGCGAGGTCGACGGGGTAGGGCACCACGAGCGCGTAGCTGGGGTAGTGTGTGTGTGTGTGTGTGTGTGTGTGTGTGTGTGTGTGTGTGTGCTGACCAGGTTGTCGAAGCGCGCGCGCAGGGTGGCGAGGTCGACGGGGTAGGGCACCACGAGCGCGTAGCTGGGGTAGTGTGTGTGTGTGTGTGTGTGTGTGTGTGTGTGTGTGTGTGCTGACCAGGTTGTCGAAGCGCGCGCGCAGGGTGGCGAGGTCGACGGGGTAGGGCACCACGAGCGCGTAGCTGGGGTAGTGTGTGTGTGTGTGTGTGTGTGTGTGTGTGTGTGTGTGTGTGTGCTGACCAGGTTGTCGAAGCGCGCGCGCAGGGTGGCGAGGTCGACGGGGTAGGGCACCACGAGCGCGTAGCTGGGGTAGTGTGTGTGTGTGTGTGTGTGTGTGTGTGTGTGTGTGTGTGTGCTGACCAGGTTGTCGAAGCGCGCGCGCAGGGTGGCGAGGTCGACGGGGTAGGGCACCACGAGCGCGTAGCTGGGGTAGGCCTGCAGGTCCACCGGCGCCACAAACGGCTCCGCCACAGACAGCGACATCACCTGCGAACATTACATCACTTAACACTATACTATCTAATGGTAAAAAGTGGCCATGATGCTTACGATATCGAACCAGAAAACGTTTCACCGCACAATCTTCTTTATAATAATAACAATAAAAATAAACGCTTTCTACACTCTCAGCCCCACACTAGGATTCCCTGTGTCGTGGTTGCTACAAACACACACATGGACAAATACACAAACACCCAAATCCAGAAACAAAAATCTAAATTCAGGTATCTGTCTGGCCGAGGATCGAACCCGGGACCCTTTCGTCAGACCGGTATAGTGGCCGCTCCGCCACGCGGGTCGTCATCAATCGCGCTCGCATGCATCGCACGTGCGCGTGACGAACGTACACGTGTGCGCACTCACGTTTGTGCGTACACGTCGTATACGTGTGTACGTCACTGCGCGTTCGCATTATCATCGCGTCCGTGTGAATACGATACGATATCGGTCGTCCTATGCCGCGGCGTGACGCCGCGTAGCGTAGGGTTTGCGGGCCTCGAGGAATACCTCCTTATCCGGGCAATCTCCTCAGTGGGTCCACTGTGGTACCGGTATGTAACGGTGGTAACGGTTACGTAATGCTTGGTGCGCTGTCGCGTGTGTACGTACGGGCGTGTACGTGTGTGTGGTGTGTGTGTGTGGTGTGTGTGTGCTGTGTGTGTGCGTGTGTGTGTGTGTGTGCGTACCTGTGAGATGTGTTGCGCGATGTGCCGGCAGGCGGCGGGCGGCCACTCGTGCGTCTCCGCGCGGTACAGCACCGCGTCCAGCTCGTGCGCTCGCACCGGCACCGCGCCGCCCGGCTCCGCTGGTAACCTGCGAGTGTGGACACGGCCTTATTATATGGGCGTTCGAGACATGCGTGTGTGAACACAGCCTTAACGTTATAAACGTTCTCATTAGATACTGTAGTGCTTTACAATGGAGATTGTTTAAAATAATTCTTAATATAGCTGGTAAATATAGAATGTTTTGACGTTAATTAAATTAATTAAATCAATCATGGGCATAATTGGCTAGATAAAACATATGTATATAAATGTCACAAAATTATATTTCCTTAAGAATGAGCCTCTTCTTTTGGTTGTCTACTGTCACTTTCAAGAATTTGATGAACACAACACTTTAATCTAGGGTCTTTTTAGTTTTTGTAAACCTCTTTCAATTCTTGCCTTCAAAAATATCTTTAGACCTAACTCTGTAATTTATTAGTATTTATCAAAATAGGTTCCTCATTTCTGATAATTTTAAAATGTTTACTATTCACACCCTTCTAAAAAAATTAACTTGTTTACACTTTTTCTTTTTTTTACTAATCTCTTTCTATTACAATTCCCCTCCTCACCTGTCGGGGTCAATAGGCTCGAGGTCCCACGGCGACAACCTCTCCACCTCCCCGTTGTCCCAGCGCACGCGGAGCGCGAGAAAGTGTGCGGCGGCGTCGGCGGCGCTCGCGGCGGCCGCGGCGTCCGGCGCGGGGGCGGCGCCCTCGGGGGCGGAGCCCGGCGCCGAGCAGGGGGCGGGGCTCAGCCGCTCCAGCACCGTGCCCGTCCACCACGAGTCGTCGATCATGCAACGGAACCTGGGGGGAGATATTAGTGAGTAGAACGCTCTGTTGTAAGATTCTGGCGGCACCATCGCTACCCCTATTTTTGTCTAATAATAGCAATGATAAGCGCTGTTGCGTTGTAGTTTTAAGAGTTTGTTAAGGGATATATTATCCTTTTCGGAATCATTAGTCAGCTTAGTCGTCTGGGGTAGCAGGTCTACTTCAGGTAGGAATCCAAACTTATCTGCAGTTGATTACTGATGTCATATAAGCGGCAGTAGCCACTTACCATCTGTTAAGGGATAGTTAGGTGGAATGCATGGTCGTTTGCTACTCTAAATAAAAACACATAATTATATAATATCATTTTTAGTACGTATAGCGTGGGTGAGTCGATCTCGAGCGCATACGTCACATGAGGTGATGACAGTTAAGAGTCAGTCGGCGCACGACCGCCGCGCCGTACGGACGTGCCGCTCACTCGCTCACCTGTCGCCGGCGCCCCAGCGGCGCGCGACGGCGGCGCTGTACTGCGCGCGCAGCACGAGGAAGTCGATGACGTCGGGCATGTCGTGGTAGCGCACGGTGAACGCGCGCGGCTGCCCGGGCGACTCTCTCTCCCGGGCGAGACGGACGCACGCCACGCGCGGCGGCTTGATGCTGTACTTCATGCCCACCACCTTCACCGCCTCGCACTCCTGGAACGTACCACACGAGGGTATAAACACCGCGACTTTCCCTATATAATGAGAAATCACGGAGCGTTTTTATTCCATATTCATTGCGGCCACGGACTAACTATAGTCCGATTCATAATTAGGTGTCCAAAATGTAAACAAAGGTGTTGACCTATCAAGAAAATATGTGTCAAATGGCAGTTTCTTATTTTTGACAATATTAAATTAATACATCGATAATAAAATAATAATCTAAATAAATTAAAATCAATTCACATTTTCCAATATTTATATTAACTCAATTTCATTTCATACATTAATAATAATAAAAAACAGCTTTTATAGAGAAAATTAAATTGTGATAATGGTCACACAATCGGCATCCAACACATTTTTTGTGCCGCCATTTTTAAGTTTCGTAGTTGATATTATTCATTTTTGTGATCGCGATCGAACTCGAATTTTTTCTAGTTTTCTTAGCGCGTTTTTTTAATTGTGTGCAGTTATTAAGTTTTTGTTTTATGTTGAATTATGTGAAATTTTTCGTTTCTTGTTAATTTGTTAAGGTTTACAATACCTGTAATCGAATTTTGACAATGACATTTCTTTGTTTACATTTTGGACACCTAATTATGAATCAGACTATATATTGTTTTAATAGTCACGTGACCGCAGTAGCATTTGAAGGTGGTAGAACCCTTTGTGGTTCGACTCCGGTGGCACCACAGCTACACCTCTCTACACCGCTCTATTTCTGCCTCATAACTGCAGTGATAACCGCTACTGTGTTCTGGTTCGAAGCAACCGAGTCAGGTAATTGGTATTGCACCAAACATACACTATTATAAATAAGTTTTGCAACAAAAGGATCCTTCATATTATTATATGTCAATATATGAAATCTTACGTATATATACATCTGCTCCCAGGGCTTGTCCCGCGGGTGGATCTTGTACAGGTCCTTCTCCGCCACCGCCTCCAGGTACCTCTGGTGACCCTGAAACACAAACCATATAGATTACCGTCTGATACATAATATTAAATATATTTTTAAGACCACCAAAAAGTGAATGAACATTTTATTATATTTTTTACCCGACTGCGGAGGAAAATGTATTTCAAATTTCAAAATCCGTAAAGTCGTTTGAGCTGTAGAGCCAAAGATCTCTCAGAAAGAAAATCTCTCAGAGATTCAATCATACATACATGCGCTGAAAGACATTACCTTCCACAGTCGGGTAAAACTTTCAATAATTTAATGCAAAATTAGATCACCATTAATTTACATTATTTTTTTGATTTACATATTTTAATATCATTTGTAAATTTAACAAAAGAAACATCTCACCAGTCTAAAGTATAAACACCGATCGCCCATCTGCGGATGGTAGGGCGCCTTCCTAGGCGACACGGCCGTCAGCCACTCGCCCACGCGGTACGCCTCCGGCAGCTCCGTGGTCGTGGTCGTGGTCGCGCTGGTGGTCGCGCCGCTCGGACCAGCTGTGGTCGTGGTCGTGGTCGCCGCCGCGCGCTTCGCCGGCGCCGTGCTCGGGCTGTAACTGACGCGTGTAGTTCATTATTCATTTATTGATGTGTAGGCGACGGCAGAACTTTGTATTGTTTCGATACTCCATGAAGAAAGGTAACAGGATATTATGTTTTGTGTTCAATTCTGATGTCACTCCTTCCTATTGGTGTTTTAATTAACTTGGCAGACTGCAGTATTTTATAACTATTTTAATTTTATTGGAAATATAATTAAAAGTGGGCATTTTTGTGTTTTTTTTAAGAGTGTGGATGTCGGCTGACTAACATAATAATATTATGGAGTGACCATTTTAGTCTTCAGGAGTGATAACGCATGTGTGACCGACCGGATTCAGTTATTTCATTCTATATAGAATTGATTATCGATGTCTATAGGTGGCAGGATTTGTGTACTATCAAAACGGATGTATGCATTTGATGGTAATAGAACTCTTTGTGGTTCGTTTTTGTAAGCATCATCGCTACATCTATTTCTGCTTATTGACACAGCAGAGTAGAACACTGTGCTAAGAGCTTAACATTTATTCGAAGCACTCCAACTTAGTCCTCAAGAGTAACAACGCTTCTATGACTGACCTCAGCCGGGAGTATTTATATTATCTGGGGTTCATTACAAATGTCTACAGGCGGCAGTCGCCACTTACCATCAGGTCAACAACAACCTCCATTCTCCCTACACCACATTATTTACTACAAACATAATAATAAAAGTAATGTCTCACCGCGTGGCGGGCACGGGGCGGCGCCTCGCACGGGCGGGCGGCGCCAGCGCTGGCCCCGCCCCCCAGTCCGAGTACTGAGACGACGCTGAGCTGCTGCGGGGGGGACATACATATAAAATTAAATAAAACGCTTTCTACACTCACAGCCCCGTACTAGGATCCCCTGTATCGTGGGTGCCTTGGGTGGGTGCCACCCACATAGACAAATAAACAAACACCCAGACCCAAAAACAGAAACCTAAATTCATCATTCAAGTGTCTAGCTCGGAACCCTCTGCGTGTCTTACGTCTTACGTAATACTTTTCACGTACTGTGCATGGTGTTTATCAGTGACGTAAAAACAAACAATGTCGGGTTTACTAAGTTTGCAGTTAACAAAATTTGTGTTGGTATTATATTTGTTTAAATTCATATTAAGTAGAGTTTATATTTATTTAATCCCTAACCTAAATAACCTTAATAAAAGATTTAAATACAAGGACGGACTCAAGTATTTTTGATGATATAAGTATATTCTGCTAGTAAACCTTGGAAAGTTGCTAAGTAATAATACATGTTCAAACACAGACCCAATGTAAATTTGTATTTACAATCATGACCTACCTCCTAGATCAATATACTCCATCATTTTAAACAACATTTAATACTAGTACATAGTAACTAAAACTAAACATTTAACAAAAAACACAAAATGACTATAATAAAGGTAAGTGCTAACTAAACCTACTTAGCTACAAAAATGGTAACGATTCTCATGTCTACATTATCTACACATACACAGCTACACGTTTGTGCGGGGTGATGTGTGTGTGAGGAGGTGCGGGGGAAGGCGGAGGGGGGCGGGAGGGGAGGGGGTAGTGCTCGGTACTTACTCGTCCGAATGCGAGCTTTTGCTCGCACTGCGTGAGCTAGAACAAGCGGGGTCACTGCGTTAGATTCTAAATATTATTATTTTCTTGCTATATTCGTAATGTACTTCATGACATGAATTCGTAAGTATCTCAAATGAGTTTGATGAAAATGTAAATGGTTTTTTTATTATGAATATAAAAAACAGCTTTGAAAGATATCTATTTATATCAGCTATTAAAATTAATGTACAGTAGTTATGACTATAAATAATGCTATTACGTTTATGCATTCGTTTGTTTATTAATTCATCTATGTGTATAGTTTGTTAAAAATAATATTACTTTAACAGTATCGGTATGACAGTCGATACCCACGTAACCATTTTGTGTTTACAAGTTCCATGTATGTTTTTGTGTGAGCACGCCTCATTGTCAAACTATTAATGTCCCACAGCTAGGTACAGATTTTCTCTCAATATGCGAGATTGAGTGTAAATTTATGGACATAATCACAGATCTATATCTTAATAGATCCCGCATGTGTACGTATTAGCGTGGCCAAAACTCGGGTTAAAGGAAGAGGATTCAGCTCACTTCGATGAAATGTCATTTAGTCCGAAAGTAACATTTGTTGTCATCGGATGTCAATTGACAGCAATAAACATGCCGAATTGCGCTATAATAAATTGTGTAAATTCTACAAATAAAAGTAGCCGCGATAAAGAAAATATTTCCTTTCATACGTAAGTACCGTTTTTCTTAAAATATGTGTTATTTATTTTATAATTAATTATTTAAAATTTGTTGTGGTTTCACAATGACAATTAGTTACTGAGTGTGTTTTATCAAATTTTTAATCCATTGCAAATTTTGGTTACAAAGTTGTAAAGCTTCTGTATTAAAACACGCAATGAAAAGTAAAACGATCGATATTTCATCTTGTTGCTTAAAGATGATTGTCATTGGTTATTTCAAAATGAGTACCTGGGGTTGTACATGCCAGTTTCTTGTTCTCGATTATTTAATCGATTTTCGAAATGGATGAATAATAATGCTGTCTTAATAAAAATTTTGTAACATATTTTTTTTATTCTAATCATGTTAATGTTTTTTGTTCTTTTTTTAATATTTACCATTAAATTTACAGGTTTCCAAGTGACCCTAACATTAAAGAGAAATGGATTGACGCGACCGGGCGTAAAGATTGGTTCCCAACCAAATATAGCCGAATTTGTTCGGCTCACTTCAATGAAGATAGTTTTTCTTTTTTTGTTCAGATTTTTATTTACAACGTAATTATCAAATACATTAACTCCTTAGTTGTTGCGGCCATTTTGGCGGATTTTTCCATATGTAACATGTGATTGCGAGTGCGCCTACGCACCATCGCCATAATCAAATAACGATATGTTTACAACTTTCTATGAGAACTATGTATATAAAACAGTGTAAGCTACCTTGATGTAGCAAGTGTTTTTATTTATCATTTTATGTATTTGTTCTTATGTTAAAAAATGAAGCAATATAAGTTTTTCTAGGTCTATTATCCATTTATAATACGGCATATACACGGGGTCTACTGAAGTCGAAGGACTTCAGTTGGCCCCATGCTGAGACTATTTTAATACCAGAATTTAATAAATGTTTAAGCAATATTTATTTTGTATTAAATTTTTTTTCCGTAGACATCTTGTTTTATTTTGTTGACTAAATTTATGGACGACACGGTAGATTTTGATAATGATGATTCGGCGACTTTTTTACCAAAACATTCGCAGAGCACTAGTAAAATAAATCTAGACGATCGATTTCTCAAAAATCTATCTTCGATTTTTCGATTTCAAAATCGATTTTTATAGCAGAACCGAATCTACTTTTGAAACGATTTTCTCTCTGACGGAGAATAAACAATGCACATCTCTAAATTTTTCTTGACAAGTGTCAGTCGATCGGATAAAAGTGGCACGCTTGGTTTTCATACAAATGAAGGTACATGTGTCATCTATTTAGATATAGGTCTGTGGACATAATATAATTTTCAGAACATTTTTAACAACTCTTAGGCGTGCAGGTTTCCTCACAATTTTTTCTTTGCCAGCCTAGCTTAATACGCCCATAATTTTGTAATTTCATACGTACATCTGACTCACGCAATTGAAGGGCAGAGTTGTAAATCACCATGCGTTTATTACAGGCGTGCGTACGTGTACATGTGTGTGTCCGTGTACACACCTGTCGGACTCGCTCCCACTGGCGCTCGACCTCCCAGATCGACTGGACCTCGAGGACCGCGAGGATCGTGAGGATCGCGAGGACCGCGAGTACCGTGTGGAGCGCGAGGAGCGCGCGGAGGGCGAGGCGGAGAGCCGCACGGACTCGTCCGACGTGTCGGATGCTGAGGCTTCCGGCTCCTCCGGCATCTCGTCCTCGATGCGCTCCACCTGCACATGATAGGGGAATTTATATTTGTTTTTATAAAATAGTAGTGAACGAACATGCATTCTACACCATGGAAAGTAGATACTTGATATAATTTCTTGGGAAAATAGTAATTTCAATTGATAAATATATACTAGAAAATAGATCAGAAAAATACCAGAAGATCAACAATATTTTTTTCTGTTCCTATTACAAATAAATTGGCTACTTTTTCGTGTTATTAGCTTGTTCTGACTACATTTTGGGTGCAGGAGATGGATGACTTTTATATAAAATAATTAACACATCGATTCTTTCGATTTCTTCAAATCGATTTTTGATTATTTTCAAGATTGATTTCAAAATTACCGGGCCATTCTCAGCATCTTCAAGTGTTGTAACTTGATTTTCTTCGAACTTACTTAGAAAGTATGAAGTTATACGTTTGTTATTAATACTATACGATATTTGCCTAGTATTTATTTGGAGGCTAGATAGATAGCTAATAGATATATTGATTAATAACATCGGGTGATGCTGCCTATTGGTGCACAAACACTGGGCGTGCGCCGCATCTCGCGCCGGTGCCACAGCTCCCGGTGGCGCCCTCCGCCGCGGTGCTGTCATAGCTCATTTACACTCGCGTACGAATCGCGCGACGAGTCACGAGACGAAGCACAAGGTGAGAGTGTAAATAGTCGCTCGCGGCTCGCCTCGCGTCTCGTCTCGCGCCTCGCAGCGCTCGCGTCCGGAGCGGTAATTTGGGCACAAGTCAAAGGACCTCGCAACAAACGCGAGTGTAGTGTTTGAACTCATCACGAGAATGTAAACAGAGACTCATTTACCATCAATCGCGCGAGGTGCGAGCTGTGATACGAGACGAAGCACGAGACGAGGTACGAGGCGAGTGTAAATGTAGGGTCCGGTGCCACAGCTCCGCGTTTCGGTACTCACCCGGGGCGCGCGGGCGGGCGGGCGCGGGGGCGGGCGCGGCGGCGGGCGGGCGGCGCGGCGCGGGCGGCCGCCGCGGCGCCGCGGGCCGGTGGCGCCCTCCGCCGCGGTGCTGATCATGACGGGCCGCCGCCGCATCTCACGACGGTACCACGATAACTCGAACGCGTGCAGCTCCGCGCTGGGGGTGTTATATCACTTTATGAATCGTACAGAAATATACTAAAACGAAGATGGAGTTAAGCTTGCACAATGTTTATTAATAAAGTAACTCAGACAAATAAGAACATATTTTTATTATAAAAATATTTTAATCTTTTTGCCAACGTATAAAATGTAAAACTTACATTTTAAAGAAATATCGCTTTCAATCAACCGGAACAATCGATCAAATCTAGTTGGATTTATTTTTGATACAGCTAAAAGCAATTTCATTCTCTTAAATAATTTTTTAAACAAATAAATATATCAGATCAGGTCTCACATATAAAAAGATACTCGTCAAAATTGTAATACTGTGTCTTTTATAGGGATTAAAACTGTTAGATATGCAGACTGGGTGTACGCGAGTGAAACGACAGGCGGTTACCAACGCACTGATTTATTTCGTGACACCTTCATGACAAGTACATACATACGTAAGGGGAGGAGCCCTTATTACAAAATTATTATGTAGTTCATAACTCTTAACAGTAATACTAATAACTTTTAAAACTTATGCCGGGACGTTTGACGCAACAATCTCCTTGACTCGGCCACTTGGACATCTTGCCGCTCTTCAGCTTCGTGAAACTCGTCATCCGAATTCGATCGAGACAATGCTAGTTCAGCATCCAAAACTATGTCCCTCTGTGCCTCTACATGTGCCTCATTTGTTTCCCGTTGTCCCTCGATTACATACTCGCCATCCCTAGACGCTGGCGAAGTCTCGGGTTCATAAATCTCCGCTCTTCTTCCCCGACTGAAATTCCTTGTCATAACGGGAGATACCTCAGCACATACGTCTTCGTGTGTAGCGGATCTCGACGCTGGAGACGGGTAGGTTGGACACGCTGAATGCAGAACCGGTACAGGTGAGGCCTTATTTAAGTGAATCGACGGCGGCGGTGGCGATGGCGGCGGCGGCGGCGGCGGCGGCGACGGCGGTGGCGGCGGCGACGCCGGCCGGGACATTAATGAAGAAATCGGTCGCTGTTGATCTACTGACGAACATGACCCAGGTATGTGAGATTTTTGGTTAACGTCCCAGAGATTATCACGCGTCCCTTTATATAATAATAATTGATTAATATGCCTTTTACAACAATCTTCACTATTAATGTCTTTAACTAAATACAAAACTTTACCTAATTTTTTAACAATAACTCCTTTACACCATGAGAACTTATCCTTATTATAATATTTTTTGTACAGCACATACTCATTAATTTGAAAAGATTTTGCTTTTATTCCACGTTCAATTTGCATAAACTGTCGATTAATAACATTGTTAGATGCATTCGGTGACGAAGGCGCCGATGACTTTGGGTTAGTTAAATCTATTCTACATCTCAGCCTACGACCAAACACCATTTCAGCCGGAGAAACCCCAGTGGTGGAATGGACAGAGTTCCGATAATCCATTAAATATTTATGTAATTTTAATTTGACTTCTTTATTTGAGTTGCACGATAACAAACATGATTTTATACCCCTTTTTACAACCTTAACGAAACTCTCGGCTTGCCCATTGCTGGGCGCATGATAGACAGGAGATGTAATGTGTACACAACCGTTACTTGCACAAAATAACTCGAATTCTTGCGAACAAAAAGCTGTGCCATTATCACTTACTATTGTGTTTGGAATACCAAACCTTGATATAAACTCACACAGCTTCTCGATAACTGCCGCCGATGTTGTATTACTATTCATAATATATGCTTCTACCCATTTAGTATGAGCATCCACGACTACTAGATATACGCTACCCCTAAACGGACCTAAAAAATCTATGTGAACCCTTTCGAAGGGATGACGTGGGATTGGCCAGTGGACTGGTAATGCGCGCGGCGGAGAGGGGCGCAATTGAATACAAATTTCGCATGAACTTATCATTTTCTCTAAAGCTCGGTCGATCCCTGGAAACCAAAATCTCGACCGAGCCTCAGCTTTAGTTTTAACAATGCCCAAATGTGACGAATGTAATTCCTTGACCACAGCATCGTATAAACTTTCAGGCAACACGACTTTGTGCCCCCTCATAACACAACCATTTTCATACGACAGTTGAGATCTACACAAGTGATAAGGCCTTAATCGTGAATCATTGTTTTTTGATGGCCACCCATTTAATATAAAATCGATCACTCTTTTAAGCACTTCATCCTTTTGGGTTTCATCGCGCAATTTGTCTAACGTAACCGGCATGCTGCCGTCCACTACGAAACAAACATACGTAGCTCGATCGCATCGCCATTCGCACCGACACTGTTCGGTGCACGCGCACTCGACTCCGCGGGCCGCATGCGCCGCGTCGGCCGCGCCGGCCGCGCCCGGCTGGGGAGGGGCGGCAGGGACACTCGCACGAGACAGGTAGTCAGCGCTGTTATCGACGCTACGTATATATTCTATTTTATAGTTATAACTGCTAAGGAATAATGCGTATCGTTGTAACCTATTCGCCGACATCTCCGGTATTCCCTTATGTGGCCCAAATATGGTCAATAACGGCTTGTGGTCCGTTCGCAAAATAAATGGCTCTGATCTTCCGTATAAATATTGATGGAATCGCCGTACCCCGTATATTATTGCGGTAGCCTCCTTCTGGATCTGAGCGTACCTTTTCTCGGCTACACTCAATGTACGAGACGCGTAGGAAATGGGCCTCTCTGCTCCATCGGCCCCTACCTGCGATAGAATGGCTCCTAACCCCGCGGGAGAGGCGTCTACCGTTAATATTAATTTAGCAGTAGGATCAAAATGCGCAAGGACTTGATTCGATGTCATTAATTTTTTAATAGTTAAAAACGCCTTGTTATGAACGTCCGTCCAAGTCCAGCTACAACCCTTCTTTAATAAATCATATAAAGGGCTTAATATACTAGACGCGTTAGGAACAAAATTTCTATAATAGTTAATCAATCCTAGAAATGATTGAAGTTGACTAATATTTGATGGTACAGGGGCTTCGACCATGGCTCTAATTTTTTCGGGTGCCTTTTTTAACCCATCTTTTGTAATGATGTACCCCAAATAAGTAATCTCGTCTTGAAAAAAACTACATTTATCTTTTTGTAATGTTAACCCGGCTGCCTGTAAACGCGATAACACACAGCTCAACCTATTTAAATGTTGGTCTCTGTCTTTTCCCGTCACTAATATGTCATCTAATAGACAAAGAACTCCTTCGATACCGGACAACACCCCCTCGATTGCGCGTTGGAAAATGGCTGGCGCGCTGGCTAGCCCAAACACAAGCCGGGTAAATCTAAACAAGTCCCGATTTGTATTAATACAAGTTAAATTTTTTGACTCCTCGTCTAAGACAAACTGGTTATAGGCCATAGATAAATCCAATTTGCTAAATTGCTGCCCTCCGTGAATTTTTGAGAATAGCTCGTTAATAGTAGGGAGTGGATATTGTTCTACACGTAACTGTTTATTTATAGTGACAGAATAGTCGGCACATAACCTAACAGATCCGTCTCGCTTTAATACCGGGACTATCGGCGATGCATATGACGAGTATTCTACAGGTTCAAGAATACCTAACCCGACTAGCCTATTGATTTCTTTTTCAACCTTCTCGCGTAAAGCAAATGCCACTGTGCGTGCTTTAAAAAAAACAGGTGTTGCGTTATCTTTTAACAATAGTTTTATTTCATACCCATTGAACTTCCCTAACCTATCAGAGAATAACTCAGAAAATTGCTGTTGCAAGTTTTTAACGCAAATATCCGTTTCACTACAATAATTGAGAGGTACTAACTGTAAATTAAATTTCGAAATGAAATCCCTACCAAGTAGCGGTGGACCACCGTCTTGAACAACATAAAAAATGATGACATGAGTTTGTCCCACATAGCACACAGGAAGCCGGATGGTACCTACACAGACAATATTCCTGCCGTTATAAGTCATCAGGTGTTTACGAGTAGCTGATAATGGCACATCTTTAAAATGCATTTTATAGTAACTCTCCGAAATAACGGTAACAGCTGATCCACTGTCGACCTCAAACCTAAATTCGAGCTTATTTATCAGAACTGTCTCCACCATGGGCTCCCCCCTGACTGAACGGATATAAAAAACCTTACCGTCATCCTCACTCTCGTCACCGAAATCCATCTTCACATAATTTACTTTTGAGCACATCTTGCGTAAGTGGCCTTTTACGTGACACTTCTTACAAATATAATTTTTATATTTGCACTCCGATGCTTTGTGATTCGTTAAACCACACACACTACACTTCACTTTATCCGCACTCGCACCCCTGCGACTGTCCGTGATCTTGAATAACTGGGAGTCCGCGGGCGCGGCGGACGGCGCCGGGGCAGCCGTGCTGGCGGCCGCAGCCGCGGCGCGCGCGCAGCTTAGGTTTTCTGCCATCTCCACGACCTTCGCCAATGTGAGGTCGGTCAAATCCTGGGCATACAGCTTTTCTTTTTCGGCACTTGCACGCATTCCCATGATAAATTTATCGCGAAGAGTCTCTTCTACGTTTAAGAAGCCGCACTGCGCCGAAAGCCCCCGTAATCTCGCAGCCCATTGTGAGTGGGATTCGCATGTTTGCTGGGCGGCGGCGTAAAAATTATGCCGCTCGCCAAACCCGACGCGCTTTGGGTTGAAGTGGCCATCCAGGAGTTTTAGAAGGTCTTCATATGGTACATCCTCGAGTCCTTTAGGCAACGCTAAGTCTGTTGCCAGCCTGTATGTACCCTCGCTGAGTGCGCTGAGAAGAATCGCCTTCCTCTTTTTCCCCGTAGGGTCTGTCTGTTCACCAATGTCGTTCGCAATAAAATATTGAGCTATACGACCCTTGTACGTACTCCATGTCTGAACGTTATGATCGAAACAATTTAAAATCCCGAATTGTACAGTCGACATTTTTCTTTAATTTTGTTTTTAACACGCGGGTAGTCGTCGCCACTGTTAGATATGCAGACTGGGTGTACGCGAGTGAAACGACAGGCGGTTACCAACGCACTGATTTATTTCGTGACACCTTCATGACAAGTACATACATACGTAACAAAAACTAAACAAATATAACCAATACATAGTTGTGCATATGCATGCGGTATATGTGCATTTCTGCCTGTCTATATTAGTGACTATTTATAGGCGAGTATCTACGTGAGCGTATCTGTCTCTGAGCTTGTGCGTTTTTTTGTGCGTGAACGTGCGTCTTCCTTTCTCTCTCTCTGTGAGTATGTGATTCTGTATGCATGTGTGTGTGTGCAGTGTACCCACCACGTCTGGTGTATCCTCTCCCTGACCGCAGCTGGTAAGGGCGGCACGGCGGGCGCGGCGCTGGGCGGCAGCTCTGCGGGCGCGCCGCGCTCCCACGAGCCGGCCGTGTGCCGCACGCCCTCGCCGCGCCACACGCCGCCCGCCCCCGCCCCCGCCCCCGCCACACCGCCCGCGCCGCCCGCCCCCGCGCCCGCCGCGCCCGCCCCGAGCGCGCCCGGCTCCGCCGCCATCGCTTCGATTATCGCGTCCAGTCTGAAATATTACGCACATCTCGTTTTGTAGACTAAAGACCTTTTCATTTGAGGACTATCCAGTTTTGTTAACTGTTTTTTGATATTTTTTTATTTCACATTAGGATTATGATCATACTTGACGCTAACTGTCTTTTATTATTTCACATCCTATTATATTGGTATTTTTACAAAAGAAAAGTTTCGTCCAAATAGGTGATCATGCCTGGTAAAAATTCGTATTTTATTAGTTTCAGTCCAAAGATTGTGTAATACAAGATTTTAGAAAAAAAAAATCTATACTGAAGAAAAGTATGACGTCATCATTTGCAATCCACCTAATACTAAGTAATTATGTATTACCATTCATGGACACCATTTTTACCTATGAAGCTCAATTAAAATTAAAACACAATAGTATTAAAAATTGTTGTTCATCACCGCTATCCTATACAGAGGTGATGCTTTTGAAGTTACACTACAAACGGTTCTACCATTTTTTAACAAATGGTTTGTACTCTCTACATTCATCAGTCTTCATTTCCAACTTGATCTTAAGTAGGGTGGAGGACGGTTACTTTTATATTCAACCAGTAAGTAAAAGGGTAGTTAACTTTACTACTACACCTACTACTACTAAATTTTAACTTAAAAGTAAAAGGCCAGATTAGTAAAGATTACTCACTCCTAACAAGAAAATGTACCCAGTTTTGAGAATTGAAATAGATGCGTAAAAAAGTTTTGCCACGTCTCCGTGCTAAAATGTCCCTAAATATTAGAAATAATTATTTATTTATTACGTAAATTACGCAGCATTAGTTATTTATTCCTAAATTTCTCTAAAAATGTTTTTATTTGTCAAGAATTAAAAAAAAGAACTTACTAAAATAAGCCGTTTGTGGCTCCATTCAATTTCAAGGCGGCGAAGTATCTTTACTAATCTCGTAAAGGGTGCTACGCTCACCTGGACGCCGATGGCACGTTGGCATCATGCGCGGGCACGAGCTGCGCGGGCGCGAGGTGCTCCCGACCGGGCACGAGGCGCTGGTGGCGCGGCGCGTGCGGCGCTCCCTCCACGTCCACCAGGAACGGCGGCGGCATCAGGTGCGGCGGCATCTCCGTCTGCTCGTCCAGCGCGCCGCCCAGCGCGTCCCGCACTGGCAACACACGAGCGAACACACGCTTCGCCTCAGTTATACGGCGGGTTGCGACGCGCGCGGGCAGGTTGCCGGACACGTGACGTCACGAGCGCATCGAGCGCCACGAGCGTGACGTCACGACGTGCGAGGTGACGTCACAAGCGGGGCCTGTGCTGCACGTGCACCGCGCACTGCGCACACACGCAAGAACACCCGCTTCGCCTCAGTTATAGAGGGGGTAGCGAAGCGCGCGGACCGCGTGACGTCACGCGTGCACGTTTCCCCTCAGTTATATGGGGCGTCACGCCGAGCGCGTGACGTCACAGTTAGCGAGGTGACATCACGCGCGGAGCGAACTCCACACACTCGTCGTGTCAGCGTGCGAGGTGACGTCACACGCGTTCGCGTACCATACGCATCACACGCGTGACGTCACGCACTGAACAAGAAACGCACGCGCGCGACGTCACGTTGCATGTAGAGTGACTAACACATACGTACACTCTACATCCAGTTACGCGATGACGTAATGCGCTAAGGTAGAAGCACGCACGTGCACTCTACATCCAGTTATGCGATGACGTCACTTATTAAACAAGTATGTAGTACACAAGCATCCGTTGTGACGTACATACAAAGTAACCTCACGCGTGGAATGAATACACATGGAATATAATTATTAGGTATATTTTTTAAGCTGTTAAAATAGTCCAATAAAATATAAAGTAAATATGCACGTGTTTTTGTTTGTCTGCGAGTTTGTATGTGTATGCTCCTGGCCAAGGCCGAGCAGCAGCAGGTGCCCGTGGGAGTGTATGTGTGAGTGTGTGTGTGTGTGTGTGCGTGCTCACCCAGCGGGCGGTAGTCGGTGTGGAAGAAGAGCTCGGTGGGCAGCGAGCGCAGCAGCGGGTGCCCCTGGCCGAGCCCGAGCAGCAGCAGGTGCCCGTGGGAGTCCGAGGCGGCCACGTGCGCACCGGAGCCCCACTTCGCATCGAACAGGGCGCCCTCGCCCTGACCGGGGATCTCGTTGTGGTAGCGTGCCAGCACCTGATTACATTGTAAGCTATGGTATCAAAATACGAACACCTGATTCAAAGGAAAACAATCTGTGCACCTGTTGACGTCAATCGTTGACAAAGATGGTGGTATTTTTGAGAAAAAAAGGCTTTTTTATCAACCAAATTGCACATGAGTTGGTTTAACACTGAGGACATATAATAGGATGAGTTTAGTGCTATCAATTTAAGTATTGCCTTGGTGTTCTGCAGTACGTACCTTGAGACGTGTTGTATGCATTTTGTACGTATGGAATAGTAATAAGCTATTATATATACGTACGTATAGTCCGCGCCAAACTGCTAGTCCGCTCTAAATACAGAAACGAGTCGCGTCGCAACAGCAAATTGTAGATATTAGCGGGACGAAGACAACGCGGGATCCCCCGGCACCCTCCGCCGCTCTCACCCGCGGGGACATAGCTGCGTTAGTGTGCCCTTACGTTACGGAGTATATGCTAACTAAACCTGCGCGCAACAACTTCGGAGCGGACTAGAAGTTTGCCACAGACTATACATGTTGTGATCATACGTGCCTCCCTAACTGCAGCTAATCTACCTATTATCCAGCGGTGGTTTGTAGTGTGCAGTGCAGTACAGGAAGGGGTGCGGCTCCAGCACGTAGGCCTCGTCGCGGTGTGTAGTGTGCAGTGTGCAGTGTGGGGTGCAGTGTGGGGTGCAGTACCTCCCCGGTGGCGGCGTCCCACACGAACAGCTGGCCGTCGTGTCCGGCGGAGAGCAGCACGGCGGGCAGGAAGGGGTGCGGCTCCAGCACGTAGGCCTCGTCGCGGTGTGTAGTGTGCAGTGTGCAGTGTGGGGTGCAGTGTGGGGTGCAGTACCTCCCCGGTGGCGGCGTCCCACACGAACAGCTGGCCGTCGTGTCCGGCGGAGAGCAGCACGGCGGGCAGGAAGGGGTGCGGCTCCAGCACGTAGGCCTCGTCGCGGTGTGTAGTGTGCAGTGTGCAGTGTGGGGTGCAGTGTGGGGTGCAGTACCTCCCCGGTGGCGGCGTCCCACACGAACAGCTGGCCGTCGTGTCCGGCGGAGAGCAGCACGGCGGGCAGGAAGGGGTGCGGCTCCAGCACGTAGGCCTCGTCGCGGTGTGTAGTGTGCAGTGTGCAGTGTGGGGTGCAGTGTGGGGTGCAGTACCTCCCCGGTGGCGGCGTCCCACACGAACAGCTGGCCGTCGTGTCCGGCGGAGAGCAGCACGGCGGGCAGGAAGGGGTGCGGCTCCAGCACGTAGGCCTCGTCGCGGTGTCCGCGCAGCACGCGCACCGCCGCACTGGTCCTCGCGCACCACACCCGCACGGAGCTGTCCGACGCGGCCGTCATCACGAACGAGTCCGTGCAGTCCCAGCACACCATCGTCACCTGGGAATATCATTAGAAATAACAAAATATATATATCATACATAAAAATTACAAATAGTCGTCATAATCAAAAACTGCTGCACTTAATTTTAACTTTAATGATTGTTCTCATGAGTAATTTATATTGCATTTAATAAGTTCAAAATATTTCTACCGGATTTGTAGTAAGAGACTTGAAATATAGAACTTTAGCTTTAGCTCAGATCCACATTTTAAGTTGTTAACCAACTCAGGTCATCTAATGACGGGGACATACCTCACAGCTAACAGCTCAGTTCCCCTTAGTGTCAACGTACCTCATTGCTTAGCTTGGGTGCAGCTAGTGGCAGTGACATACCTCCCTGACAGCTTTGGGTCCTTTGGTATAGTCCGTGCCAAACTGCTAGTCCGCTCTGCTGTTGCGAGCATACCTGCTCGCAACAGCATACCTGCTCGCAACAGCAGATACAATTTGCTATGGCGACTCGATTCATTTCGTTATACAGAGCGAACTAGTAGTTTTACGCGGACTATCCCTCACTGATCAGCTCCTGTTCAGCCAGTGGTGGGACGTATCGCAACGACCAGCTCTGGTCCAATTAGTGACAGGGACGTACCTCGCTAACCAGGTAAAGTCCGGCTAGTGGCAAAGAAATACCTAGCTGCCCGACTCAGCTCCAGCCGCCACCGTACCTTGAGCTTCTTCTGCTCGTCCTCGTGCTGCACGCGGAGCAGCGTGTGTCTCCACTGCGTGGCGTGCAGTGTCCACAGCGCGGCGGTGCCGTCCTTGCTGCCCGACACGAAGCGTAGTCCGCGGTGAGCCCAGGCGATAGAGTCCACCGCGTCGGAGTGCACCGCCGTCTCCAGCACGCGACGCGGACCGCCTGTAAAGAATAGTCATGTTAGTTCATACTGCACTACCAGTACTACGTGTAGATATTCTATTATTCAGCTAAGGCAGTATGAATGGGCAAGGTCATCAGATTTTTACTTAATTGTGTAGGGAATTTTTTTCAAGCGTATGTGTGTGTCTTATTGTTGACACACTCTACAGACTAAACGAATTAACATATTTTCAGATATGAGGTGTCGTTGGATTCGTGTAAACTATCAGAATTTCAAGGATTATATTTTTTTGAAAATCGGGATTTTGGTTTTTTTTTTAATTCTCTTTTTTATATGTTGCTTTATTTAACTTAATTAATTTTATTACAATCTATGTCACACTTATAATTTAGAAAGGATCTACCATTTCTCACATGTTAAAATTCGCCAAGCCGTTTGAGGAAATATTGAGACAAACATATAAACATATATACATGCTTACATACATGCATACATTACATACATACAAAGATTACTCTTTCAGATGGGGAAATGAGGATCATTTGTAAAAGATATACCTGGTTGCATAGCATACAGCCGCACGTAATGATCAGCCGAGCCGGCCGCCAGGAACGCCGCGCCAGCAGCCCAGGCGGCACAGATCATGTGGCAGGCGCCGGGGCGGAGGCGCTCCACGAACTGCACGGGCTGCGCGAACTGGCCGTCCTCGGAGCCCGGCCAGAACGCCACCGAGCCGTCCGTGGAGGTGGAGGCCAGCCAGCGAGGCGCCGCGGCGGCGGGCGGCGCCCAGTGCACCGAGGTGATCGTGCCCTGGTGCGCGTGGAGCACTGCACGCGGAGCGCCCGATGCGAGGCACCACACGCGAACCTGGGGATATCGTTAGTTCGACAGATATTAAATGGTAGGTACTTGCTATGGCGGACAATTTCTTTTTCTAAAGAATTCTATTCCATTTTTTCCTAAGTTAAGTCTTCATAATTACTTAATGATGTACCCACAATTAATATATTTTACATCGGTTCCGTCGCCAAATATCTATAATTAACAAAAACTTAGAAACATATTTAAGAATTTATAGTTTTGTATTATGTTTCTACTGAATTTTCGCGACCACTTTATGAAGGATTTTTGATTTTTCAGACAGATTTAATGCACACTTTGAAAAACATTGCTATAGATGTATACACCAGTGATAATATCGTATAGTCCGCGCCAAACTTCTAGTCCGCTCAGAAAAAGTTGCGCGCAGGTGTAGTCAGAGAGCCAATGCGATCGAATACAACTACAAGCTTATACTCTTGCTAATATCTATAATTTGCAATGGCGACTCGACACATTTTTATATTCAGAGCGGACTAGAAATTTAGCGCACCAGTCGCTCAACAGATCCAAACATCAATCATGTCTACATACCAGTCGCTCGACAGATCCAAACATCAGTCACGTCTACATACCAGTCGCTCAACAGATCCGGCGGCGAGCAGCGCTCCATCAGCGGAGGCGCAGACATCGGTGATCTCTGCCCCGGCGCCGCGCAGCGTGCGCAGCAGCCGCCCCGACACCGCGCTCCACACCTTCACCAACAGGTCGTCCGCGCCCTGAGGAGACAGTAGCAATGACCACTTGAGAAGTAATTATAGTAACAGTAGTTTCAAAGGTAATAGTTTAGTTCGGTAGTTTATTGACTTTCAAAAAGTATTCTATATGAATCAATTTTGAATAAATGATATTTGAATTTGATAGAACCCTTTGAGGTCCGACTCCGGCAGAACCACCGCCACACTATTTCTGCTATAGCAGCGACGTTAAACACTACTGCATTCTGGTTTGAAGGGTGTGGTAAGTGGGACACACTTTTCCCAGGCGTTCCAGCTTAGTCCTCAAGGGTAGTGGTGCATCTGTGGCCTACCTCAGATAGTAATATGCAATCCTATCTGGGGTTGATTACAGGTGTCTATAGGCGGCAGTAGTCACTTACCATCAGGCGGACTACATGCTCGTCTGCTACTCCAATATTAAAAAAAAAAACCTCTGCCCATGGACATATGTAATCAATCCTAGATAATTTCATTTAAGTTCAGCCTGTCAAGCATTCATTTTTTTGTATGAATTTGTAGCTGATAGTGAAAGTGTCATTGTTTAGTATTTAACATATAAATAAATTTGCTTTAACCACATACAAACTGTATATTAACACCCACTGTTCGAAGTTTTACCTACTAAAACCCTAGTTTTGATTATTATTTCACACTGAACATTGTCAAATTTAGATCATCAGTAGGTAAAAATTCAATAGTTTAATTAGAATAACCTTAGAGTGGGCCATCCAATTAACATAAAAGAGTATACTCACACTGACAACATATCGTCCCGTACAATCAAACACAAGACAGTACACAGCGGAGAGATGTCCCAGCGTGCGTCGCTGCAGCGTCAACCCGCGCAGCAGCCGCGCGGGGAAGGGGCCGGGCCCGCCGGCCGCGTGCGCCGGACCCAGCCCGCCGCGACGGCCCGCGGACCCGCCGCCCAGCTCGCGACAGATCAGACGACGCACTGCGGATAACATGTGGTTTACATGTTATTTATAATCTTAGAGAAACACCAGCTTGGATTGAAATGGTATAATATTAGTAGATAATATTTATAATCATGAAAAGAAATGACGAAAATGAATCTCTTACATTCAGAGAACGGAACTGTTAGAATTATTCTTTTACATGTAAAGAATGATAATAATCCAATGAACTTTGATATACCCTTTATCTGTTGAGAAATTAGTTATTTGAACATCTCTATATATTAAACAATCATTTGGAACTACTTTAAAGATAGTAGAACCTTTTGTGGTTCGACTTCGAATGTATCACCGCCACACCTATTTTTGCCTATGTGACTGTTAAGCGCTGCTGTTTTTAGAAGCAATGTATCTGGGGCCAACCAACGATACAAAATCTAATTTTATGTCGAGATTACAGATGACCTTAGGCAGCATGGAGTTATAATTCCACCTAATAATCCTCTAAACTTGACATGTAACATAAAATCTTGTGAATAAAACTTACCTAATGAATGATCCTCCTTGAAAGCAGAGTACTTTGGCTTTGGTCGCACCAGCGACTCGCTGAGCAGGGACAGGCGCGCCGTGAGCCGCTGCCGCTCCGTCTGGGGCGGGGGGAGCTGGGGGAACTGGGGAGCGTGGGGGGTTTGGGGAGTATGGGGGGTCTGGGGAGTGTGGGGGGCGGGAGGTGGCGGGGCGTCGAGCGGCGCGGCGCGGGCCAGCTGCAGCGCGCGCTCGCACACCGCCGCCAGCCGCCGCGACGACATCTCCGCGTACTGGGACGACTGGGAACATCACAGAGAATATATTGAAGAAGCAATCTATACATATAAATAAAATTAAAGTGTCTGTTTTTAATACTGAAATAACCGCTTTTTTCCTACATGCATATGAATATACATACGGTACATACCTACACCAAAAAATAAGTTTTTTTAGAATTTTTGTCTGTTTGTTCTGGCTAATCTCTGAAATGGCTGGACCGATTTTGACAGGACTTTTATTAGCAGGTAGCTGGTGTAATAAGGAGTAACTCAAGCTACTTATATATTAGAACTAGCTATGCCCCTGTTTCTTTTTAACGCGGATGAAACCGCGGGGCACAGCTAGCCATCAATAAAATTATGACATTTCTTTCACCTATAGAAAACTTACATTTTTGATGTATACAACAAATATTTGAAATAAATTATAGGAATCATAATTCTTATGAAACACTAGCTATAATAATAAACTGATTGTTTTTTTACTATGCAATACATAAGCAAAAACAGCGTAGTCATTTTATTTTATAACTAGCTGACCCGGCAAACTTTGTACTGCCTCAAAATCCATTTATCAAATATAATCCATATAAAATATAGCCTATGTTACTAGGGGATAATGTAGCTTTCGAATGGTGAAAGAATTTTTAAAATTAGTCCAGTAGTTTTTGAGCCTATTCATTACAACCACTGTTTGGTTGTAATGAATAGGCTCAAAAACAAACAAAGTTTTCCTCTTTACAATATTAGTGTAGTAGCCAACAAGCATTCAAGGCAAGTGGCCTCTGCCAAATAGAAATAGATATCTGTAATCAATCTCAGATAAGGGCTACAGTCGACAAAAGATTCATAAGGGCTAAGTTGAAACGCCTCGGATAAGTATTTCCTTTACCACACCTTTCATATCAAAACACTCAGAACTTAAACTGCTGTAATTAGGTAGAAATAGGTGTGTCCGAGATGCCTACCTACCGGAGTCGACCTACAAAGAATTCTTCCTTCCTCCTTTCAATTCACTATATTTCGTACTAAAATATATTACTACGTAGTAAATGAAGCCATGAAAACACAAACATCACACCTATTTGGCAAATAACACTTCCATTAAGTTGTTGTGTATCGGTTGTAAGGGTGTGATAAACTAACAATATCACAAGTTTAAAATATAGTTTACCTCACGACATCCTACAAAAACATAGCAATGAAAACTGTTTTTATAAGGTAGAATCTCCTAAATAATGAGTGAGAAATGTAAATTATTTTAAGCACAGCGTACGTCCTACACTACATTTAAAGTTCGCGCCATGCTATGTCATCCAACTACTTCGCGAAAGATCGGTTTCGATCGCGAAAGAGCCAGCGACGGCGAAGCGGATCGTTGATTAGAGCGAGACAACGTGTGTTTCCTACTAAAATGTCTATGCAGTAGAAAGAGACAGCGGCGTTCATAATTACGCGAGCATACGATCCAAATGGCTGATATGCTGAATTTTACCAATTTCACGAAAATTATCAGGAATTTTCACAGAAACATAATGAAAACAAGTTTTATGATTTTCTACCGTATTATAACGTTCATTTCAATGCAACTTGTAATTTAGGAAATTTCGATATTATATCGAAATTTCATACTTTTCCAACTTCCAACGCCTCTGAAAACGTAAATAAACACGTATTTCCGCGGGAAAAATTATAAACATACCAATTCATCGTAAGATTGGGGATGCTCGTTGCCCTCCCAGTCGAGTCGCCGGGGCAGCACCTGCAACAGGCCGAGGCGCACAAAAAGTTTTCAGGAAAGTTTCAGGGAGTTTGACAGCCGCAGCCACGTGCGTTCGCGACCAAAACAACAATAAGCTCTAAACCCGGCACTAGGAAAAGCTCTAACTCACCTCTACGCTCTCCAACTCTTTTAGCAATGTCTGTAACATAAAACACCAATATTAGTCATTTTTACGCCAGATTTACGATATTCACGTATAATTGGATCTAATTTACCTTCGCAGTCTCCTTCAGGGGCCCGTTGGAGAGAAATTTTGCGATCAGAAAGTAGAGTTCTGAAACCGGGAAAGCGACCATTACACGACCTCGTACATCGGACACTCGCGATATCTGACTCGATTTTGTAAGATTCACACTCACCGGGAACGACGTTAACCTCCTCGTTAGACTCCTCCATCATTCTAGTTTTATTACCGAGGGAAAAAACTGCACTTGCACATCACAAACACTGAAAAAATCGAGCAAACATTTCATTTCTATCATTACATTGTTGACGAAAGATAATGCAACCTCTTGTAATAATAGCAAAATGGCGTTAGCTCTGTCGGTCGAGCAGTCGTCAGGGGGATGGGTCGGTAAAACAGCTCATAGCTTGATTTCATCGTCTACAGTAAGATGGCGCTAGCTACATATTTTAAATATTTTCCTGTTCATTTTCCTTACACTGTATTCAAAATTTTAGATCTTGTCTAAGTATTTTACCACATGTTTTTTCCAGCGACTTCTTTAGAATGCGTTGATATAATTTAATTTTATAGCGTAGTTCAATAACCCTGTGTTATTTTCATTTAACTCATATGGCAACACACGTCAATGTCAAATGTCAGATTTATCTGTCGAGACGTGATGTCGATCGAGATCTGAAGCTGAAAATGCATTTTTTGCAGTGGATTTCGATAAACTATTGTGTTTTTGTTAACTAAGTGATGGGTTTTAATGAGAACATTGTGTATACAGACGGTGTTCCCGTTGAGAAAAAATAGTGTGGTTGCGTGTTGATAACCTTTGGGGGAGGGGCATTCGGGGCTGGTGGCTGACCTGACCCGGTCCAGGCGTCCAGCATGCGTCTTCTATGATATCCCGCTGCATTTACCCTACAGAATGTATGTATCTTGATCTCTAGTTATTCCAAAAACAAATTACGTCGATTTGCGAATGTTCAATAAATTCGCGCGCTCGTGTTATTTATAGGTAAACAAAATCAATACAGGATAGCAGGAGGTCCTATTTATAATTTAACTAGGTCATCCTTCGCATAAATCAATAATTATCATTGATTTACAAGGAGTGTTACAATAAAACACAGATTACTTTGTTTTTTAAATGGTTTATAGATCCATACATTGCTTTTATCATTTGTATACACTTAGATATAAATAATTGAGTAATATATTGTATTCTGTAAATTAATATAAAAATATTATCTTTAGTTATATTTATATATGGTTATGTGGTGATTCTCCTTACCTGCAAACAACTGTAGTGGTCATCACAGGATTGTCTATAAAAATAATCTAGTATTTTAAGTTTATTCTCAATCTATTGTCTAGGAGTCTATATGGAGTAAGTAATGTTTAAATTTTGTGGTTCTTTCTTTTTTTTTAAATTTAAATTGTCCATAAATATTAAAAAAACAATAACATATAATGCAGGCTACCTGATGATATTTTTTTTATAATAAAGAAGCAGCAGACGAGCTTGCATGCTTGCTTTGCTTGACATGAGGTGGACACCTCATTTTAAGTGGCCACTGCTGCCCATGGATATCTGTAATCAACCCAGATTGGATTACATATTCCTACTTGAGGTCAGGCACAGATGCGCCGCTACCCTTGAGGACTAAGCTGGAACGCCTCTAAAAAGTATGTGTCCCTTACCACACTTCAAACCAGAACACAGCAGTGCTTAACATTGCTGTTATAAGGCAGAAATAGGTGTGGCTGTGGTGCCACCGGAGTTGAACCACAAAGGATTCTACCACCTTTGCCTTAATGTACGAATCACACTAGCAAAGTTTTCATAATATGGTACATACAGTAATACCTTGAACTTCAGCAATAGATTGGACTGAATGATAACCTTGTAAGTAAAGGTATGATTTTGCATATGAATAACATCAAATTGTATCATTTTGCATAACAATTCTGAACATTTATGTCAATTGAGCAATTGTGCGAGGGCAACTAGTCTATATTTTATATTGAAGACTTTTGTGAGGCTCAAATAAAGAAATCCACATTTAAATTGCATAACTGGGATAAATTGGGGTAGCGTAAGTCAAGGTATTACTGTATATCATCATCATCAACCCATTACTGTCTCACTGCTGTTAACAGGTCTCCTCTCAGAATGAGAAGGATAAGGCTATAGTCCCCTGTCCTGGCCAAGTTCAATTTGGTAGACTTTACATACCTTTAAAACATTTTTTTTAAGATTTCTCATGTAGGTTTCCTGAAGATATTTTCCTTGAATGTTAAAGTAAGTTATAATTAATTTATACTATGCACATAACTTTAAATATCAGATGTCCCAGGCACGCCAGGCAGGCAACCTCTGATTTTTTCAAAGTTATGTGCATATTAGAAATTAATTATCACTTACTTAAACAATGACAAAAAACATATCGGTGAAACCTGCATACCTGAAAAAACTAAAAAACAGTTTTCAAAGGTATGTTAAGTCTACCAAAATGGACTTGGCAAGCGCGATGGACTACTGGCGTAATCCTTTTCAATCAGAGAGGAAACCCGTACCCAGCAGTAGAACAGTAATGGGTTGATGATGATGATGATCTGTTAGAGCACAGCCACTCCCCACAGTTAACAGTCTCCCTTAGCCAAACTATGTTTATCAGTGATAGTTTGTGTGCAGGAGTGGCGCCAGCAACATGTCGGGCGCGGCGGCGAGCGGCGCGGGCGGCCCCGGCACCTCCAGCTCCGCGCTCGGGGGACTCGGTGGCTCGCTCGAGGACAAGGTATGTTCCCTTCAGTGATAAGACCACTTAAAATATAATGTAATTACTTATTTGGTAATATTTGTTATTTTTGACATATCATTATTTAATATTACTATTGACTTGATGTTTGTGTAAGTATTATTCAACTTAATGCCATTCAGTTAATCATTTAATTAGTAACTAATTTTAATCTATACATCTATACATATAAATAAAATTGGGGTGTCTGTTTTTTATATTGAAATAAACGCTTTTTACTACATGCATATGGTATGTACACCAAAATAACATTTTTAACAATTTTTGTCTGTTTGTTCTGGCTAATCTCTGAAATTGCTGAATTGATTTTGAGGAGACTTTTATTGGCAGGCTGGCATTTTGTTGTATTTCGCAAACCTCATACAGGTAGGACACACTGGACTATATATAGTATGTACATAATATCTGTGTAATAGCAAATAAAGAATTTGAATTTGAATGGCCACTTCACTAATAACTTCAAAAATATGGCCACTTAAAAGTTGACATTTGTGGTGGTTGACAATAAGTCTAGAAATGCTATCTTAACCAAAAAGAAATAATAGTGTGGCTACCTAAGTGTTATGTGGTGGTTTTCATAATTTCCAGTATGTGGGTTATTTTTTTTTTTTTTTTTTTTTTTTTATAATATAAGGGTAGCAGACGAGCATGCAGTCCACCTGATGGTAAGTGGCTACTGCCGCCCATGGACATCTGTAATCAACCGCAGATAGGATTAGATATTCCTACTTGAGGTCGGGCACAGATGCGCCGCTACCCCTGAGGACTAAGCTGGAACGCCTCGGAAAAGTCTGTCTCCCTTACCACACCCTTCAAACCAGAACACAGCAGCGTCTAACACTGCTGTTATTAGGTAGAAATAGGTGTGGCGGTGGTGCCGCCGGAGTCGAACCACAAAAGGTTCTACCACCTTCAAATTATTAGTTATTTGTTCACCTTTGGCAACATATTATAGTCCCATAGCTGTGTACTGGCTGACAACTGAAAGCCACAGTCCAAAATGGTGAACAAATTCGAATTGGTAGACTTCACATACCATTGAGAACATTTATTTTTATAATACCATCTGGCTTGTAGGTCTCTTCACAATGTTTTAATTCTTAAATAAGCATGTGATAATTAATTTCTAAAATGCACATATCCTTGAAGAGTCCGAGATACCTGGGACATGAACCTCAGATCCGCCAAATGACAGGTCGCAGTAACCACTAGGCTTTTACTGATTTTGTAGTTAAACTTAAGATAAAGACTGACGGACTACCTGATGGAAAGTAGTCACCGTCAACTATGGACATTTGCAACTGAAGAGTCGGCAATGCATCGCCGGTTTTGAAGGGGACCTCTTTTTGCAACTCTTGAAGAACCCAATGTTTTATTGTTGATCGTTGATAATTTTATCTCCACAACCACCAGGACTGCGACCTGCTCTGCCCGGTATGCTTCGAGCTGATCGAGGAGGCCTACGTCACTCGTTGCGGTCACTCGTTCTGCTACGCTTGCATCGCGAAGTCGGTGGAGTTGCACCGTCGCTGTCCGAAGTGCGGCGCGGCGCTCGCGAGCCGCGACCACATCTTCCCGAACTTCTCGCTCAACGAGCTGGTGGCGAGGCGGAGGCTGAGGGCCCGGCCTCCGCCCGTTAGTAATGCGGCGGGGGCTGTCGCTACAGGTAAATTATAGTTAGAAATGAATCGCGTCGCCATAGCAAATTGTATGACTACACCTGCTCGCAACAATTTGCAGAGCGGACTAGTAGCTTGGCGCGGACTACACTACTTCTGTTTAGGTGCTGTTTAGGTACAATCTATCATGTTCATGAACAACATTTGCTTATGAAAGTGGTAAATAGATGCTGGTGGTAAATGAAAATAGTAAGACCATTTGTGGTTTGAGTCCAAAGGCATCACTGCCATATCTATTTCTGATAATTAACAGCAGTGTTAAGAGCTGCTGTGTTATGTTGTGATGGGTGTGGTAAGAGACATAAGAGAGGTTGATTATTAATAATGGACTTTAGTCCTCATAGTTATCCACTACTAACAATACTTTTCCTACCTTTAGTAGGAATTTAATCTTATCTGGGGTTGAATACAAATGTGTGTCAATGGCAGTAGCCATATATAATCAGGTGGACTACTCGCTCATACGCTTCACTTCTACTATACAATAAAATGAATGCCGGTTTGTTCAGTGAGGTGTATGGTTGTGTGTGATGGGTACAGGTGCGGAAGCGGAGCGCCTCCGGGCTCTATTAGCAGCGGAGGCGCGTCACCTCGGGCTGGCGGAGGTGGAGGGTCTGCTGGAGCTGCTGGCGCGGCGCAAGCGGCTGCTGCAGGCGGACTCCGCGGCGGCGCACCACCGCCTGCTGCACGACTTCCTCGCGCACCTGCTGCGGCACCGGCAGCACCAGCTCGACCAGCTCGCCAGGGAGTGCGCGCTCGTCAAGAAGGTAGAGCATATAAATTGACACACGCACACATACAGGCACACACGCATACACACATACATGCAAACATATACACACACATGAAGTCATTCACCTACACATTCTTTTTCTCACACTGAATCACTTACTTCACTTCACTCGTTTACTCACCTCATCTCAACTCATTCACTTGATAACTTGCCTATCCTTAATCTTTCTTTGTGTATTTTGCCAGATATTTTGTTTTTTTGTTTTTCTTTCCTTGTTTCACTTAGATCATTCACTCACCCACTTCATTTCACCTCACTTATTCAATCATTCACTCACGTCATTTCACTTACGAGTACTTCATTCATTCACCTCACTCACTGTTGAAAATAAGAGAAATCATTCACCCATCTTATCCCATTCTTACTCATCTCATTGACTAACTTCACTTACTGCTGAAAAAAAGAAAATATTTACTCACCCAACTGATGAAAAAGTGAAATGACAATTGACAGTCGCGCAATGTCCCATCACTAGGTGGTAAATATTTAACTTGGTTCGTTGTTCCCTCAGGATATGGAGCACGTGGCGGGCGTGCTGCGAGAGCTGCGGGCGCCCTCGCCCCCCGCAGAGCTGCGCGACCTCGCAGACCTCGGCCGTGAGTACACGCACACACACACACACACACACACACACACACACACACACACACACACACACACACACACACACACACACGCACACAGAGACACACACACACACAAACAAACAAACACACGTCGTCAACCCATGATTGTCCGTGTCTCCTCTTGGAATGAGAACGTTTTGGATGATACTCTATCGCGCCTAGTACGGACTGGCAGACTTTTTAGATGATACTTCAAGCACCACCAGGCCAAGTACGAACTGGTAGACTTCACGTACATTTGAGACCTTTTTTTAAATCTCTCAGGTTAAAGCAATAAATAATTAATTTGTAATATGCACTCAAATTTGAAAAATCCTATCATTTATTAGAACCCGAAATTAACTACATGTCCTTTGAACTGTTTTATCAATCAATACACTACAAATATCATTTGGCAAAGGAAAACCTATTGTCGGGCTTCGATCATATCCGATTGCGTGGAGTGGTTGTGCTCCGAATAAAATTATATGTCCGTTCATACTAACAATCGTTTGTGTCGTGTCCCAGTGTCGGGTGTGTCGGGCGTGTCGGCGCTGTCGGCGTTGTCCGCGGGCTCGGTGTCGGCGGTGTCGGCGCGCGAGGAGGAGGAGAGCTTCGCGGGCGGCGCCGCGGGCAGCAGCTCGGGGGGAGACGCGCTCGCCTCGCGCTGGAGACGCCTCATGGCGCACTTCGATGACTTCGTGCAGGTAGGGGGAGGGGGGGGCAGCAGCTCGGGGGGAGACGCGCTCGCCTCGCGCTGGAGACGCCTCATGGCGCACTTCGATGACTTCGTGCAGGTAGGGGGAGGGGGGGGCAGCAGCTCGGGGGGAGACGCGCTCGCCTCGCGCTGGAGACGCCTCATGGCGCACTTCGATGACTTCGTGCAGGTAGGGGGAGGGGGGGGCAGCAGCTCGGGGGGAGACGCGCTCGCCTCGCGCTGGAGACGCCTCATGGCGCACTTCGATGACTTCGTGCAGGTAGGGGGAGGGGGGGGGGCAGCAGCTCGGGGGGAGACGCGCTCGCCTCGCGCTGGAGACGCCTCATGGCGCACTTCGATGACTTCGTGCAGGTAGGGGGAGGGGGGGCAGCAGCTCGGGGGGAGACGTGCTCGCCTCGCGCTGGAGACGCCTCATGGCGCACTTCGATGACTTCGTGCAGGTAGGGCGAGGGGGGGGGGAGGGAAGGTGACGTCACGTGCACGTACACGCTGCTCGAAGTCCGGTAAAACTGGTGCGTGTGTGTGAATAGCGCTAAAAGCTATACAGGGTGAATTTTTAAAACGGGCCTTCAGGGCCAAATCCGAAACTATAAGGATTAGCGAAAAATGCTGAAAGGAGTTACGAGGCCGATTTTGATAAAAACTAAAACTGCATCATTACTTTGTTAAAATAACTTTTTCCCTAGCCGGGAATCGAACGAGTTCATTTTGAAAAAAAATACCCCCTCTATATTATTCCACTATCTGATAGTGTTGCTTATAAGGATCAAAATCTGGAAAGTAATGATAAATGAAAAACTAAAGGAAAAGCCTCAATTTTAAGAAAATACATATTTTTTCATATTAATTTGGCAGCTAAGTTCCCGCCATTCATTAATTTAAACATTTCGTGTATTAACATTTTTTTTTGGCTCAATGTTTCTAATCATTCGAAACGGACGTTTTGTTTCCCAATAATTTATATGTTGTTTATGTCCGACTTAGCTAAGGTTATTTTTAGGACCATTAAAATAGATTTACTTGCTATGGGCGGAGTTTCGTTTACCTAATAAAGATATAAAGTTGACAATTTGCGAGAATTACTTTTTAGAGTCAAATCCGAGTGATTACTAAAAAAAGAGATATTTAACATTGGAACGAAGTTGTAAACAACAAACAATAAGAATTTACTATTTAATCAGTTATCTATTTTCATTAAAAAATAAATTCTAAAAACGGCGGTAACTTATTTGCCAATCTATTACTTTCTCATACTAAGCCGTATGTCATAGTCATAACATCAAATAATTAGTTGATTAACCAACAATTATTCTTCAATGGTATGACTTATGTCTGTTTCTAAAGAATTATACATAAATCATTTGTTATGTATAATCCTTAAGGATTAGTATGCCAATGTATGGAAAAATACGTATTTTCTTTAAAAAAATCCTTTTCCTTTAAATTGTCACATAACATTACTTCCCAGAATTTGATCCTTATAAGCGACACTATCAGATAGTGGAATAATATAGAGGGTGTATTTTTTTCAAAATGAACTCGTTCGATTCCCGGCTAAGGAAAAAAATATTTTAAAAAACTAATGATGCAGTTTTAGTTTTTATCAAAATCGGCCTCGTAACTCCTTTCAGCATTTTTCGCTAATCCTTATAGTTTCGGATTTGGCCCTGAAGGCCCGTTTTAAAAATTCACCCTGTATAGCTTCGCCATATAAATCATCGTAACGTGATTTTTACAAAATCCAAAGATAATTTAATGATATAAAGCCTTTTAAACGATATACCTTCATCTTGTTTAATCGGCTCTACACTCGCCCGCGAATCGCGTCCGCAAATTCACGTTTCACCGCTTGCCGATGATTGTACGAAGACATCTCTATGTCCTTTGTATGTGTTATACAATGTGTTTGGTACCCGCAGTGTTACTTCGCGCACCGTGCGGACGAGCTGTTCTTCCCGGGCTCAGGGGCGGCGACTCCCGCGCCGCCGGGCCCCGCCCCCGCGCCGCCCTCGGGCCCCGCCCCCGGCGCCGCCCCCGGTACAGCCCCGCCCTACGACGCCGCGGACCCCGTGCCGCAGCAGCACGCCCCGGCCGTCGAGAGCCGCGCCAATGCCAGTAAGATGACGATTATTATTAGGGTTCCATATCAAAACAAAAACGGAATCCTTATAGGGTTACTCTGAGTCTATCAGTGCGTATGTTACACCCAAATTGCTTACAAATCATTCGACGGAATGTTTTTGATGTGAAACATCTATAGCCGCACGTAAAACCGATTTCTGGCGTGGCGACGCTATACGATGGTATATATATACAGTCTATATGCAGTAGTGTGTACGGTGTGGCGACGCGTCGCCATGCGCAATCGAATTCAATAAATAGTCATCGTTATCTGGAAAAAAATCGTAATATTTTATTTTATCATTATGACATATTTAGTTCCTATCACAATATGTTCTTTTCTGCATATTACTTTTACAAAATAATGTCGATGTTTCACATCTACCAGGCGTCCCGTGACGGCTCACATTTTTTTGTTATATAATATAGGAGTAAATACAAGCAGTTCACCTGATGGTAAGCTACTGCCGTATGGACATCTGTAATCAATACCAGATAAGGACAAGTACATTCCTACCTGAGATCGGCCACAGATGCACCGCTACCCCTGAGGATTAAGCTAGAATGCCTCGGAAAAGTGTGTCTCCCTTACTACACTCTTCAAATCAGAATACAGCAGCGCTTAACACTGCTATTATTCGGCTCATATAAAATTTAAACTATTAAATATATCGAGGGTCAATTGCTATTATTATTTATTCTCAGTTCTCTTTTTTTTGCAAATATAATACAATCAGTGTACAAATACCTGAAGATTACATTCTTATTACATGTAGCAGTTAAATCTACACTTTGTTTTATATTTGACCTAATGATAAGGCAGACGGGTTACCTGATAGAAAGCAGTCACCGTCGCCTAAGGACATTTAATTTTGCAACACCAGAAGAGTCGCCAATGCATCGCCGGCTTTGAAGGAGAGCTCTTTTTACACCCCTCTTGTAAAGCCCCATGTCATAGTCCTGAGGGAATACCTCAGCAGGAAGTTCATTCCACATTTTGCACGTACGCGGTTAAAAGGGCTGTCCGTGATATAAAATAATATCTTCTAGTGAGCGGCGACCAGCGTGCCCCTGAAGGCGACCCCTCCCTCAGCGGCGTGGGCTCCGCCCCTCCGGGCCCCGCCCCCGAGCCCTCCCCCGGCGCGGACGCGGAGGGCGGCTTCGGAGGCCTGGAGGCCTTCCGCGAGGACCTCGCCGCCTTCACGCGGTACCGCGCGCTCAGACCGCTCGCCACGCTCTCCTACTGCTCCGACGCTATCAACTACTCCACCATCGTGTCCACGATAGAGTTCGATAAGGATGATGAGTTCTTCGCTATCGCTGGGGTTACGAAGCGGATTAAGGTATGTGGGCCGCAAAGGGTTCTTATGTCTTGTACTAAACTTAGTATTTTTTTTTATATAATATAAGGGTAGCAGACGAGTATGCAGTCCACCTGATGGTAAGTGGCTACTGCCGCCCATGGACATCTGTAATCAACCCCAGATAGGATTAGATATTCCTACCTGAGGTCGGCCACAGATGCGCCGCTACCTCTGAGAACTAAGCTGGAACGCCTCGGAAAAGTCTGTCTCCCTTACCACACCCTTCAAACCGGAACACAGCAGCGCCTAACACTGCTGTTATTAGGTAGAAATAGGTGTGGCGGTGGTGCCGCCGGAGTCGAACCTCAAAGGGTTCTACCACCTTCTAAAATCTTAGTAATCGAAATCATAGGAATAGTTATATAATTGATAAGTCGTCTGACATATGCATGTCTAAAATCCAGATAAGATTAGATATATACCTGAGGTTGGTCAATTGCTTAACTATTCATGAAAACTAAGGTGGAAAATCAAAGACAATGTATGTCTCCCTGACCACACCCTTCAAAACGAAAAATGGAAGTGCCTACTATTGTTATGAGACGGAAAAAATGTGGTGATAATCACGGACGTCCCCGGAAAGGGGGGGGGGGAGGGGGGCTGGGTGAGCAAGAGTGACCGCTGCCCGTTACCCCCTTCTGGAAGTTAAAAATATCGTCTTACACTTTGTATTTCTACCGCTTATATATTTGAATGTATACAACGCCATCTATTGTAGTAAATGAATAAAAATGACATGTAATAATTTAATACGCCTTTTTAAATTTTAGTTTTTATGTTATGTCTAACTTTTACAATATGACATGATTGCACACCATTGTAATGGTAGACTTCTCTTGCTGTACTATCTTTGTGTACTACATTCTTGCAATAAAATAATTTTCATTTCATTTCATTTGCAAAGTACTTAATTGTAATAGGTAGGATGTAATAATGAACAAGAAACATAGATATTGCACGCCCAATGTGGTAGAACACAAGGTAAAGATCCTTGTAAAATACTATGTTTTAGCAAATAAATGGTTTAATTTGATTCATATCGGTCGATATATATGTTTATGCGTGTGTACGTGTGCGTGTAGGTGTTCGAGTTCGAGTCGGTGGTCCGCGACGCGGTGGACGTGCACTACCCGTGCGCGGAGATGCAGTGCTCGCACAAGATCTCGTGCGTGTCGTGGAACGCGTACCACAAGCACGTGCTCGCCTCCTCCGACTACGAGGGCACCGTGGCCGTGTGGGATGCTGCGACCGGGCAACGAACCCGCGCCCTCGCGGAACACGATAAGAGATGCTGGTAGGTGTTGGGTGGGCGTGGGGGTTGACGTGAGAAGGGTGTCTGTGCGTCCGTCTGTCTGTCACAGTCAATTTGAAATTTGTCAATTGGGGTGTGACTTCTTATTTCTATGTTATAAAAAACAAACCATATTTATATTACTATATTCAACTGCTGCCAACCGATAAAAAGGTTTGACAGCGATACTAAATCGATCGAATTAATTAAACTATGCTTCGACATAGTTTAGTTTGTAACGGCATTCAGTACCAGTGTGTGAGTTTTCAATCGACGACTTGATCAAAGGAATCAAACTTAATTGTTTACACAAATGTAAATGATGGATCATCTAAAAATATGTTATTGAATTGTACGGAGATTCGAGTACTTTAATCGATTAATCGAACCTTCTATTGAAAACACAAACGATTTTAATAATCAATCTATCCGTTATTAATAATCAATTTATCCCATTCTTATTTACTAAAGATGGACACATGACAATGGAAACTTGTATATGTAAATGTTATTATTGATAAAATATTGTATGTTTCTCAAAGAGAACTGAAATAAAAAATAAAAATAATATAAAGAAATGTTCAAATGCTAATCTTTGAGTAGCAAAACATTGAATACATTAATTAACGAGCGTAAGGTTACAAGCTACGCCTGCTACGCCGTAGCACCGTAGCAGCGTAGCGGCGTGACGTCACACATACCGCACAAGCAGGTCGGTGCACTTCAACCGCGCGGACGTGCGGCTCCTCGCCTCGGGCTCCGACGACGCGCGCGTGAAGCTGTGGGCGCTGAACGCGGAGCGCTCGGTGGCCACCCTCGAGGCGAAGTTCAACGTGTGCTGTGTGCGCTTCAACCCCAAGTCCTCGTGTCATCTTGCGTTTGGGTCCGCGGATCACTGTGTGCATTATTATGATCTCCGAGCGCCGCGGCATCCGCTCGCTGTGTTCAGGGATCACAGGTGCTGTATACTTTCATAATACATTTATTATTAAATTTAATTTGTTTATTATTGTTGCTTATCTATTATATATCTATTAATTTTTAAATGTTCTTATTTTACTTTTAGCTATTATATCAATATTTAATTGTATTTAATAATTAATTCAATTGTATAATTCTTATATCATTCTAATCTACAATATAAAGATGATGACAGTATTAAACAATTAAAAAAATGTTATTTTACTGAAGAAAATATGTTAAAAGCATTTTAAGAAATAACACAGTTTTAATTATTTTAAGATAAATAAAATTATATTTAAATAAAAAAAATCCAGCAGTCGGCCACGTTGTCTTATTTGAAAAGAATGACGTCATACCTAACTATGTATCAATGTATCTTTTGAATTTTTCTATGCTATGTCGTGGTATGACATCGCTATTATAATGACGTCATACAACAACATGTTGACATGATGACGTCCGACACTATGATATAAATGTTTATCACGAATTGTATCGGATTCGCGGCGGCCTGGCGGTGCGCTAGGGATGTGCGTCAGTAGTAGTGATGTGTATACACAGTGTGTGTGACGTGTGCGCAGGAAGGCGGTGTCGTACGTGAAGTTCCTGGACGCGCGCACGCTGGTGTCCGCGTCCACGGACTCGCAGCTGAAGCTGTGGCGCGTGGAGTCTCCCCGCTGTGTGCGCTCCTTCACCGGACACGCCAACGAGAAGAACTTCGTGGGGCTCGCCACCGACGGCAGGTGAGCACCCCCCGGTCCCCACCCCCTGACTCCTAGCCACACTTTGACGACGGGCTGAGGAGACAATTGAATTTGAGGAAGGTCTTCCATTGAGCAAGATGGACATGCTTGACCAACCTTGCTTCGACAATCAAAGTTTTTATAAGTTCAAGATGTTGATAAAACTTCGATACCGTGATTCAGACATATTAGTGGCGGTATCTTGTTTCCTCTCATGTCTAATTTGTGCAAAATGTCAGCGAAAACTTTATAAAATTTATCATAGAGGTAGAAGGTACCGCCCACATAGAACCGTATCTGTGGCCCATCTCAGGTAAGACTAGTCTTTCTGGGGTGGTAATGGAACACAGATGTCCATGCGTGGCAGGAGCCACTAACCACCAAATGGATAGCTTATTTGCTACTTCTATATTATAATACTAGTTTTTGCCCGCGGCTTCGCCCGCGTTTAAAAGAAAATAATATGACATACTAACATACATAAAACTGAAAATTCGTATCTTCATTGGAACGACAGTGGCCCCATCTGGCGAAAATTGGTCGTACCAACTCTGGAACCTTCGTGAGCTCATTGACAACAACTTTGCTAAAGATCATCACTCCTTACTAATATCGATTTTTTTGGTCCAAAAGATCGATTCTCCGATTAATCGATCTTAGATCGCCATTCCTAGTTCCCGTGGGATTTCCGGGATAAAAACTATCCTATGTCCTTTCTCGGGTCTCAAACTATTTTTGTACAAAATTTCATTAAAATCGGTTCTGTGGTTTAGGCGCGAAGAAGAGACAACCAGACAGACAGACAGACAGAGTTACTTTCGGATTTATAATATTAGTAAGGAAGTAAGGATGCAATGTGTTGTGTTGTGTGTCAGGTACGTGGCGTGCGGCTCGGAGAACAACGCGCTGTACGTGTACTACGCGGGGCTGTCGCGACCGCTGCTCGCGTACCGCTTCGAGGTGAATCGATGTTTCAATATTTACACATTCATTAACATTTCATATTTTCTTTAGTATCTGCGTCTATTTGGCACACTACGAAATTTTCGTGTGTTATATTACTTCACTCTTATAGACTAGTTATTTTGCTTATTTTATTTATGTATTTATTTAAAATTTATTGCATCACCTCTAAGAAGAAATGTACAAAAGGGCAAAAATAATGCCTGATGGCATTCTCTACCAGTCAACCCTGGGTGGAAGGAGAGAATTTGCAGTAGGTGTTACAAAGCAACAAAAGAAAAAAAACGACAAACAATAATGAAAACAGCAGATCTTATAAATATGTATTAGGAGTAAGAAAAAAATGATTGACCGATATTTCGGTTTCGGTCAGCGGAATACTTAGGCTTAGCTGATCTTCCGGATTGCGTTCAGTTGTACTCGGCAGTTCTCATCGTGGGCGTTTTGTGTTCACTTGACTAACAGCCTATCGACGATCTGCTTATAACAAATATATATTTTTAAATTTTAAATATATATTTTTAAACTTTAAGTGGTTTCAGAATACACTTCTAATAAAAAAATAATTTACAGAGGTAATTTGTCTATTTGTATGTCTTTAAAAAAATCGATTTATGTTTCGCTCGAATCTAAGACAGAAACCAGAGTCAATTTCATTTAAAAACCCAATTTCGGCGTACGCAACTATGTAATATAACAAGCTGGTGATTTATCTCAGGCGGTGCGCGGGTTCCTGGAGCGCGAGCGTCGCGACGAGGAGCCGTCGGAGTTCGTGTCGGCGGTCTGCTGGCGCCGCGCGCCCGACCGCCCCGTGCTGCTCGCCGCCAACAGCCAGGGCACCATCAAGGTGCTCGAGCTGGTCTGAGCACTCCTCAGCCACCAGCAGCACACCCTCGGGGCTCGGTGTCCGGCCTTAGGGGTGCAAGCAACGACGTGAACTATAGAGACGAGTACCACAGCCCTGGGATAAGACTTCATTGGAAGCAGAGAACTCCTGGCCCGTCAGTGACTTGCGCTCGGGACTCTGCATTCACCTTAGGGGTGCTGGCAATGACGTACACCGACGGCAGGTGAGGACCCACAGCCTTGAAATATGCCCACATTGGTGATAGAGCACTCTTGGCACGTCAGCAGCATACTTATGCGACGTAGCGCCCGACCTTAAGGGCGCAAGCAAAGACGTGTGCCGTAGAGACAACTGCCAAAAGCCCTTGAAATATGCTCACATTTGCAGCAGAGAACTCCTGACCCGTCAGCCACATGTTTTCGTGAAGCAGCGCGCGACCTTAAGGGTGCAAGCAACTCCGAGGGCCATGCTGACATTTACCACAGTGTATACATACGCCCACATTTGAAGCTTAAATATTCAGAATTGACTATATCTAGAATTTACTTAAAAGACTTTGAGAAGACTTTGAGAGGTATACCAAAAATATCTCGTACATAACAGTGCTCATAAGTGAAAGTGTAGAGAGACATGGAAATGCTATGAAAGTAGTGACTAGTGATGTAATGTAAACTTAGAGAACCGCTCCGTACTGGCGGCCGGCGGCGACACGAGCAATCCTAACTAAGACTCCATTTATACATTCAGGTTTATAGTGATGATTGTTCGTGTGGTGTCGCGTCTGTGACGAGTCCTATAAATATTATTGTTAGTACTTAATTAATGTTGTACTTTGAAGATGTGAGATATTACGGAAAGGGGTCGTTGGTTGTAAGGGTTACTGTTTGGTGCACTGTGACCCGCTGATTCAATAATAATATAAAATGTTTACATAAAGTTTCCGTAATTTATAAGGTGGTTTGACCTAGGAAGTACCACCGATACATGTATCTAGCCTGAAGTACTTTTCCCTCTCGATGGATACATTATTATGTATCTATATTTAATAAAAAAATATAAATTAGTACAGGTAATTTGTCCAAAAACTCCTATAAGTCTGCAAATGTTTTTTATCTTACTATAGGCTTGCGTTTGGCTGCAACCTTACTTGATGTTAGGTGAGATGCAGTCTTGGACAAAACACGCTTGTCTAGAAGTAGTCTAAATTAAATAATCAATAATTAATAAATCCTAGAGAATCCTTACTAATGTTATAAATCCGAAAGTTACTCTGTCTGTCTGGTTGTCTCTTCTTCACGCCTAAACCACTGAACCGATTTTAATGAAATTTTGTACAAAGATAGTCTGAGACCCGAGAAAGGACATATGATAGTTTTTATTCCGGAAATCCTACGGGAACTAGGGCGACCTAAGATCGATTAATCGGAAAATCGATCTTTTGGACCCAAAACATCGATTATTTTAATCGATATTAGTAAGGATTGAATCGTAAAATATGCATTTGATCAAGTGATGATCTTTAGCAAAGTTGAAGGTACGAATTTTCAGTTTTATGTATGTTAGTGTGTTATATTTATTAAAGCGGGCGATGCCGCGGGCAAAAACTAGTTCTCTGTATTTTCATAAGTCTTCAAAAAAGTTTTGTTTTCGGCCAAAACTAGAATAAAAATGGAAGGTTCTGCTTTTGATTTCGTCTGAAAAAACAACTTCGTTTGGTCACTATTGCGTCAGTAGGGTTACAGTGTGCTAAACATAATGTTTGTTATGTATGAAACTAAGAGACGGTTCTTTACATATAGTTCTTTCTCTGTCACTAAATGTATTCGTCCTCGTCTGTAATTCAGAATATTGTAACTGTTCGAACCAACGCGAGTTATGGGCGGAGAGCGGGTGAAACATTACTTTTTTTGTGTAAAGCAATTATATATTATTTAATGGCTTGATGTACGCTCCAAATAGGGCTCCCGGTGTCCATTTTTTAAGATTTCAAGAATAATTTAAACAAAACAACGGCGGTAGATCAGAACGTGGAGCGGATACAATCCCAATTCCGATATTAAAAAAATCGTCAGGAAATTATTTAAAAACCAACTGTTTATAAACCGAGGACCTTAAATTTCCTAAATATATCAACAGAAACCCACTTAAAACACAAATGAGCAACAAAACTGGCAGAGTAACGTTCTTTACAAAGATCGGAAAATAAATACTCAGTAGACGATCTACAGTACAGGGTTTAAAAAAGCACATAGGGTACCTTTTAACGCAGGTAGAAGCTAATGAATAAATAAAATAAAAAATCTTTCTCTGATGCGATTCAAAAATAACTAAATTCTACCTACATAATATTAAAACAGTAAATGAAACAAAAAAAGTTATCATGGACCTGTACTATCCGCTCTTAACTCAAAATCCGTGTGAATTTGAACAGAGTTTTACCCTTTTAAACCCTTAGCCGCCAGTTACCTGGAACCCTTTTAATAATTCGTAAAATATATAAAATTAGCACAAAAGGACAAACAAATGTATATATTTATGGATATACGAATCCAAATCGATGTATACAAATAAAGATTGTAGAACGATAGGCTCTGTACACACTGAAACAGTTTGACAAATCTAGTTATACGAAATAATATAAAGATATTCCATTTTTTTTTTAAACAAACCATATATCGTATCTATATCGATATTGAAACATAGCCTATACGATATTTTCCAAGTGAATTGTTCTAAAGTTGTTTTTTTTTTTGTTATAAACACAAATATTTTACGACATGTACGACGAATGAAGGAGAGCTTCATTCTTAAAGCTAATGCACTTTTGGCAATGGGAGATCACGGAGATTTCCCTGTGGGCTAGGAGATCAGGCTCGCAGAGTAGCCGTACTCCGACAGTCTTAGATTGAAGAGCGTATATATTCAATATGTTGAGAAAACTTCGATAGCGTGATACAGACGCGCCATCTCTTGACGAGCGTAAAGTCACGTTCTTTATAGATTCATTTTCAGTGTGTACAGAACCTATTGTGGCAGCTGTACGTAGTATAAGAGAAAGTGTCAAATGAATGTCCTTGTTATAATGTTAGTCGCTGCGGCTTGCGGCTGCGGCGTACACGAGGGAACTACTGCAATATTTTTTTAAATATTGAAAGAAAAAATCTACATTTGTTAAAATATTGAAAGAAATAAAAACTTTCTTACGTCTTCAATATTAGCAGTCTTACTGTATACAAGGTGGTAAAATCCTCTGTGGTTCGACTCCGGCGGCATCACCGCCACACCTGTTTCTGTTATAACAGCAGTGTTCAGCGCTGCTGTGTTTTTGAAGGTTGTGTACTCGTGGTTGAGTAGTAGAACTACTCGTGGTCGACCTCAAATAGGAATCGAATCTTATCTGGGGTTGACTTCAGATATCGATGAGCGGCGGTAGCCATATCAGGTTAACTGAATGCTTGTCTGCTACTTCTCTATTAAAAATAGAGTATATTTCCCTTTTTCATATTGATTTATTATTAAGATACCGCTTCACCTCGCGCCTTGCGCCGCAGCCGCAGACCGCAGCCGCGCGCCGCTGCGTTAGACTGAATATATTCTAAATAGACGTAATGCCAGTCCTGATCGCATATTGTGGAGTGATGGGGGTCCGCCCGTGAGTACCGCAGTACCACTTGGAATATATGAAATTAACAATTAATGTAATGTTGTGCTGTGTCCACACACTTGGCACTCGCAAACCACTTCAAACGCACAAATGTGTGGACGCGTTGTGGCAAATTCCCTCTAATTTGCTAAAAAAAAACTAACGCTCCATTGGAAGCTACTGTTAGTCTTTTATAAATGTACACAAACCAAGTCGAATGGTGTATCTACACGTTCAAATGTTTGTTGAAACTTGGCAAGTGTGGACGTGGCATTAAATGTATGCAATTGACTCTGTCAGCTAGCTAAAGGCTCACACATACAATACGATATATGCACGTTGCGACGTCACGTCATGAAACAGTGTTGTGTCGTGGAAATGTACGACATGCATTGATAAAAAGTCACTACACGAAGAATAGATATTATATTTTAATGAAATGTAGAAATCTAATTGAAATAGAGTGGACATTGTCGATATTTTTTTAATTTGTTAAAATCTTAAATGAATTAGTTTGCAAATTATTTGTATGAGTTTTAATCGAGAGCTCGATCGTGTATAAAAATCTGCAGCAGCGCCTCTGGTGGATCATTTTAGAACTAACATTTCTCATAGTGATGTAACAAGATCGAGTTCTCGGTTGAAAACTTATACAAAGGGTATGTGGTACAGTGCGGGAGCCCCGTGGCGATGACACGAAGCCGCGCAGTGGTAGACTGCGCTCAGACGCTCGCTGTAAATGTTGTGTAAATAGATTATACATTATATTACTTTACTCTTGTTTTCTTTTAACCCCAATGGTATCTTCAATAAGTGTATGTAACAATAGAACTTTGGCAAAGGGAGATTTTCCGCCAAGGGTAGATGATCGTGCTAGGACAGAGGTCGTGCTCCGACAATCTCAGTTCGGAGATTGTATATATGCAATGCGTTGAGAGAAAACTTCGATAGCGTGATTCAGAAAGCGCCATCTCCTGAAGAGTTACGGGAAAACACCATATAACTAAATATAAAAATAAAAAATAAAACTATGGAAATGTGAAATGCATGTATTTTTATACATAAAAAATGCGTGGAATCTTTATATCTGCACAAGCGTGTCTATATCTGATCTAAGCCCTGTACATTTTGAGAAGGGAGTCATGTCCAGTAGTGGGACAGATACATTTTCAAAAATACCTTCGAGATTATTTCACGTTAGTTCGTTTATACTATCGCAGTAAAGAGCGCGAAAATACCAACCATGGGTATACACATAATTATAATAAACTGTTCGATTATCTTAAAATTGTATTATAATGTAATCTTAACTCTGAATCCTTTTCGTCACACTACCTTTATTTCATTTTAAAACAGTATTAAAACATTACAAAATCAATTAAAAAACACATTCAGTATAATCCGCATAAAACTGCTAGTCCGCTCTGAATACAGAAATGAATCCCGTCGACATGCAAATTGTATGACTACACCTGCTCGCATCAACTTCAGAGCGGACTAGCAGTTTGGCGCGGAATTTGTTCGTTGTTTAAAAATTACTTGTATTTGATATGGTAACATTATGTGTGTGAATCACATATAAAACGACATTTTTATAGTAAACATATTTTATTTCCATAGTCACAATGTACAGTACAAATATATACCTCTATAACCAGCTGCGAGTGTCGCCTGAACAATACACAGGAAGAATTCAGATATTTCAATTCAATCCTTATCCTTACTAATATTATAAATCCGAAAGTAACTCTGTCTGTCTGTCTGGTTGTCTCTTCTTCACGCCTAAACCACTGAACCGATTTTAATGAAATCTTGTACAAAGAGTCTGAGACCCGAGAAAGGACATAGGATAGTTTTTATCCCGGAAATCCCACGGGAACTGGGGATGGCGATCTTAGATCGATTAATCGGAGAATCGATCGTTTGGACCTAAAAATCGATTATTTTCATATCATAATCAATTATATATCATATTATTTTCTTTTAAACGCGGGCGAAGCCGCGGGCAAAAACTAGTTAATAATATAAGGTTCAACATTAACTTTATCAGCAGCAACAATAGGTTCATACTTCATAGGATTTCGTACAGTAACGAGAAGGAATAGTTATCATGAAAAATACCTCTTTTTAGCCTTATTTTTAGGCTTTCCACTTCAAAATAAATGTAACAAACTTTTTTCTAATATCAGAACAGAGTTACGCAATATGTAAAAATATCTGAAAGTAGTTTTGTAAAAAGCAAATGAGAAATATCGATTTATTTTCATGACAATTTAATATGCATAATATTATTCAATTTTCAAATTCACTATATTTAGTTTGTTCCTCAAATATCTAAAACATTCGCCATTTTGATGTCGACGTGACGTCATTTAGACAGTAAATATTTTTTTTAGTACTGTGTACACATTACAATGACAGAAGGGCATAATACCTCATAGTAAAGTACGGACAGGGCGAAATTACACAGGTTCATTGGATTTGGAGCCCTAACAAGAGATAAACCATAATATGGAACAAGCCTGGAAGTGTCTTCAAGAAACTCAGCAGGGGCTGTAAGCAGCGAAATATTTTTTCACGTTACACGGAGACATTTTACCATCTTTTTCAGTCTTAAAATTTACTAATAAATACGAAAATATATAATAAACAACCCATAATAAAAGCTTAAAATGTCAATACAATTTAGTCTTGGCTTAGTCAGTTATTGTGTCAGATAGAACTAAAGATACTTTGGCCTGGTACAAACCAATGTTTAACAAAGCAATAGAAAGTAGTACCAAATATTTAGAAAGGAGAGTATGAAGGAGTAGATTATAAAATGAAAAATAAATACTCATAGCTAAAAGAACATTATGGAAGTCTCAAAAAACTCATGCATTTTGAGTTCAAATTTAGTTAACGCTCCGTTATTTATTTATTTATTATTAGTCTCATAGTTATCTATTCACATATGATGAAATTTTGTGACAAGAAAAATTCTAGCAGCTATCTGTGTACTAATGGAGAGATATGTTGGAAAACTATAACAGATATATCGCCACCAATACATAAACATTTGTAACAGACATAAAACATTTATTTCAGATAACCATTAAATAATTACATTTATATGTATACTTAGTTTAATCAGCAGTTCTTTAAATTATATATGTAATTATTTACCATTAAATTGTTACATTTTTTCGCAAAAAGAAAACTAAAATGTCCTTCTACTTAATTAAACTAGCAATTATTATAAAAACTAAAAAACTGACTGCTTAAATACATAGCCAATGTCACTCCCACAAGTGAGACTAATCCAACGACACCTCATATTTTAAAATTAGTCAAATTGTTAGAACTGCAGGACGTGACAAAGATTGAGACGCATACATATGCTTGACATTACTCCGGCAGTTGGGTAAAAATTAGAATATGTTTTGTTAAAACTAAATATTTACATAAGTACACATATAACAGCTCTAGCCCTTTCGTGTCGTCCGAGCACCCATGATCTATGATTGAGAGATTTTTGTAAAAATATATACACATTGACCATGTTTTGGATCAAAGAATAAAGTAAATTGAAGGATAATCAATTTTGGCAAACGTTTTCATACAAAGTCTTCACATTCCAGTCTTCAACACAACAGATATGATCTAATCAACACACAATTTTTGTTCAAAAGGCACACAATTTTATTTTGAATCTAATTCAGTCACTAACACTTATTGTATGCACATAATTCAGCACAATTTGCTTGTGAGCGCACCGGTCACTCGCTCTGTCTACACAATTCGGTTCACGGATCGGGTCCGCGGACGAGGTCCGGGCGGTGAGCCCGTGGCGCCGCGGTCAGAGCGCGTCCTTCGGGTTGTAGAGCCTCCGCCCGCCTGGCCGCGGCGGCGCTGGCGGGGCGGAGTCCGAGCCCGCGGCGGAGGCGCCGGAGTCCCGCGCGTACCGCCGCGTCAGCTCCGAGTACGTCGGTGTATGTGTCACGTGCCGCACGGGCCGGGCCGGGCCCGCGGGCCGCGACCCTGTGCCCGAGGACCGCAGCAATCGCGCCGGGCGGGACTTCATAGACCCTAGAACAAGAATTATATAAAACATGTATTCTTTATAAAAAAAGAAGCACATGTACTCATGCACGTCCGTAAGACTAGTTGTAAAGTGTTTTAATTTTTTTATATACTTTTTATTTCAAAGTTCTCATGAGAAATATTATACTGAAATGCAGAAAAAACATCGAATCGAATGAGAAAATTCTCATATTTAATAAAACAGTATAACATTTTGTTAACTTACTTTTCATGGGGCTGAGTATATTGGAGCGGAGTTGTCTTCTTGGGGACACGCCGTCGCTGGAGGGGCGGGACGACAGGGAGGTGTCGGAGGACGAGCGGGAGGACGGGGAGCGGCTGCGGGACTTGGAGGGCGAGAGTAGTGGTGGGGAGGGGGAGGGAGAGGACCGAGAGGGGGGCGGTCGTGGCCGGCGGGACTTGGAAGGCGAGTGTACCGGCGGGGAGAGGGAAGGAGGAGAGGGGGGCGGTCGCAGCCGACGGGACTTTGAGGGCGAGTGTACTGGAGGTGAGGATGGGCGAGGGCGCAGGCGGCGGGACTTGGAGGGAGAGGGTAGTGGCGGGGAGGGGGAGGGGGAGGACGGAGAGGGGGGTGGACGGGGCCGGCGGGACCAGGCGCTCTGCAGTTGCGGCTCTGACTCTGTGGAGAGCGCGCGCGGATAGAGCTTGCGCGACTTCAGCTCGCCTGTCACCAATGTAATTATTACACAACGTACAGGTTTTAGAATAATATAATGGTTGGAAAGTCTGACAAATAAATAAAGCGAGTGTAAGATGAAAAGCTCAAGTTTTAGATACAACCCCTGTTAATTTTAAAGCGGACATATAGAATAATATAAATGCATGCCATTTTTTTTTGGAACGAAGCTCCTTATAGCGCGGTACGCTGGGTTAAGGGGCTAGGCGAGCGTCACGAAAAATCCTCACGACACTTTTGTTATAGTGCGTAGCGCTCGGAGATGGGGCAGGCCGAGTATTGAAATATTTATTACAATTCTATTAGCATTCCTCCACTTATCTCATTTATCATTTAACTAGTTACGTGTAAGGGACAGCCCTAGACGTTAAGGCTGCATCGCGCCAGCCCTACTCCGTTGTCACGCTGCATCGTGTCTTCGCGGAACAGTCAACGCTGACGTGGCGCGTCACACGTGCAGGTGGCCGTCCACCATGGGAACAGTTCACCTCCATCGCGGAAAGTGACTCTACCTATCACATCATATATATTTTTTTGTTACAATTTGTTTTAAATTTAAATAAAAACTATTTATTCGTTCGCGCAATAGACTATTTCAATTCTTTCCTCGACGCCCAGCTCCCATAACTAACTCCTAAATATTGTTAATTTAGTTAATTATACCTCCTATAATACTTATTTCGAAACGAAAGGAACTTCGTTCCAATCGGGCATCCCACATGTCACACCTCAGACATTTTTAATGAAAAAGGATCGGAACAAGGATAGCCTAAAAGCGAGAAACTTAATTGATTTCTTAATTATGTATTTTGGATTCATTTTATACTCTGGGAAGATATTTTTAAATAAATTCCGCCGTCTTCCATTCTGTCCAAATTATTCTAAAAAAAATTATTTGTAATACACACATAACTGCAAAACTGTGTTGGATTTTAAACGTCTGACACCTCGATCAAGACGCCGAGTTTCTTAACCATTAGGCTATCACTGCTCTGACTATTTTCGAACGTCTCTAATGGTTATAGTGTAGGCTCACCGGTGGCAGCATCAGCTCTGAGCCTGGCGGCGGCGGCGGCGGGCAGCAGCTGGCCGAGGCGCGGCAGCAGCGAGCGCAGGTAGCGGTTGCGCAGCGAGTGCCACGACCGGACTGCTCGCACCACACCACCGGGAACACACACGACGTTATAGAGGCATACTAAACAGCTAAAGGTGGTAGAACACTGTGGTACCACTCCAGCGGCACCACCACTGCACCACCGCCACACACCACCCAGAACACCACACACGACGATATAGACACAGTGACTAAAAGACACCACCAAACCACCGCCACACTACAAACAACGTTATAGAGACATACTAAACAGCTAAATGTAGTAAAACCCTCTGTGGTTCCACTCCAACACCACCATCGCCTATTTCAGTCTAACAGCAGTGCTAATCGCTGCTGTGTTCTCGTTTGAAGGGTGTGGTAAGGGAGACATACTTTTCAGAGGCGTTCTACGGCAACACACTAACGCCTAACTAAGTGCCGGGGGGCCACGCTGTAGCAGTCCCGCTAATATCTACCATTTGCTGTTGCGACGCGAATCGTTTCTATATTCGGAGCGGACTAGCAGTTTGGTGCGGACGTTGAAACCCTCTGTGGTTCCACTCCGGCGGCACCACCACCACACCCATTTCTTTTTAACAATACAGGAGTAACAGATGAGCATGCAGCTCATATGATTGTAAATGGCTACTTCCATGTGGACATCTGTAATCGACCCCAGACAACATCAGACCCCACCTGGGGTCAGCCACAAATACGCCATTTCACCCCTATATTATAAAAAAAAACCCAGCATGGAACTAATTATCTACACACGTCAACAAACGCACAAATGTGTGAACGCGCAGCAAATATACTAAAAAACTATCTCGGGAACACTCCTTTGGACCGGTTACAAACACTATCAAACCTACACAAATAAAGTCAAACACTCTATCCCCACGTTTGAATTTGTTATGATTTGTCGATAATTACCAAGCGTGTGGAAGCGCGTTATAATAATAATAATTCTTTATTTCGGACAAGATCCATTAGAAAATACTTAACTATCTATGTTAGTAATAAAATTAACTTAACTACTTAACATTAAATATGGCGCCTCTGAAACGCATGTGGCAATCATTCCAGTGCTTAGTTATATCTGTACTGAATAGCCCATGATATCCACAGCAATGCAATTAATCAAAAAAATTATAATAGGTTAGTAACAAACATAGTTTTTCACATTTATGTTATTTAAATTCACAGATTTGATGAAAATTGCAATTAGAAATAAATATATTTTGCCATAAAGTAATTAAACCGATAGATAAAATGTGAATCATTCGCAATTTCGCAATAAAAATAAATATTTATAAAATAAATAAGAATAATTATTTCGCATTTAGCACTTCATGCAAGCACATGCAATTTACTCATACATATGTGCTTTGTGTGTGCGTTCGCTTATACGAGTATTTGTGTTCCTCTGTTTGTCTTACTTTCATATGTTTTGTAGGTTCTCGTATGTTAAAAGGAGTGTTGCTTGAATGATGTCTCTGTTAACGCTTTGATAGTCTCAAAATTAAACTTATCCCAACATATATTAATAGAGGTCTTACATACACTACAGTTTATGAGTGTGTGTACTGTGTGAGCATTTGTATGTATGCGCGTGCCTATCGCGTGCGGGCATATCAGTTCTTTCTCCTTCTCTCTATGTACGTACATGCGCGTGTGTGTGTGTGTGTATGTATGTGCGCGTGTGTGTGGGCAACCGTGTATATATGCGGGCGTGTGCGTGTATGTGCGGGCGCGTGCGTGGGTATGGGAGTGTGCATCTGTGTGCGAGCGCGCGTGGGTGTATGTGGGCGTGCGCGTGTGTGTGCGGGCGCGCGGGTACATGAGGACACGTGGGAGTGTGTGTGGTGTTGGTGTATGTGCCGTGTGTCTTGTGTTGTGTGTACTCACAGTGTCCAGTGTTGTCGCGGTGCAGCGGCTGCAGCTCCTGCCACAGCCGGTTGCCGTTGACGAGCCGCGCGCGTCCGCCGGTGCTCACCCATCTCACTATCGCCGCGTCCTCCAGCGCTGAATACTCGCGGTTGTTGTTCCTGCCACACCACCACACATTCAACAGAACATAATACAACACGCGACCAGTCTCCTGGCGACGGTTTGGCAATATCGCCAAGTCCTGTCAAAGAGATGCAGGTCTTAGAGCAGATATATTCTTGTATAATATAGGAGTAGGATACGAGCATGCAGACTACCCGATGGTTAGTGACTTCTACTGCCCATTAACATCTGTGATCAAGTCTAGATTAGATTTCCACTTGCAGCTAGCCACAGTTGCTAGTGCTGCCGTCAGGCTTAAGTTGATACTAGATACAATTCAGATAAGTATGTCCTTACCATACCCTTCAAACCAACACTTAACATTGCTGTTATTAATAGGCAAAAGATATTGCATTAAAGCCTCTAGAGTTGAATCACAAAGAATTCTGTCACCTTTAAACATCGCCAAATCTTTTGCAGTGCTCCAGAATAACCACATAAAACAGCCTTGCAAGATTCATGAAAAATTTGTCCACTAAATTATAAATTGAAATGATCATTCTAACAACACTTACTGATTGGTCGGAGCCGGCTTAGACACCTTCTTAACCCTTGGCTTGCTACTCTCCCTCTCCCCCGTCGGCGCTCTTCCCACATCCCCCGCGCTCGCCCCTTCCGGTCTACTCCGTTGCCGACTTGCATCTTTCCTATTTACAGTATCAGTCTTCATCACTCTCTTCTCCGCTTCAGTCACATCACCATTCACTTTGTTCCTCGTGTCATTCCTATCCTGTTCCTTTAACACTTTTCTTCTTTTGACTACTTTCCTAGACTTGTGGTCGCTCTCATTCTCCTTGTCGGTGTCGCTGACTAGGTCCACGACGACGACGCTGCGGTTGTTCTTGTCCCGCTTCCTCAGTGAACGGCGCCTCCGGTCGGACGCCTGGGAGGAGCGCTCGGTCACGCTCTGCAGCCCGAGCACCGAGGCGAAGTCCTTCAGAGACACCTCCCGCGAGCGGTTACGCTCCTCCCGCAGCAGGCGCTCCATGCGTCGACTTCGCACGATGTTCACGATCGGGTTTAATCTGAAGAACACCCGTTGCTTGTAGCTGTCGTCCTCGTCGAACCGTTGTAGGTCCATTTCAAACGGCAGGCGCTTGCTGCGCTCGATGAAGGTGCGTAACAGCACCACGTCCTCCTCCTCTATGATGAGCTCCTTGCAGGGTACCTCTTCGCTTTCTTCTGCCCGTGGACAGGCAGCGGGCGGAGAGATGCGGCGACTCCGCTTCGCAGTTTGTTCGCGCTTCGGACTGTTCGATCGCTTTCGTTTCAGCGTATTCGAAGTGTGACCATTCGACGATTTATGTTCTTGCTGTTTAAAATTGTTCTTATGCCGTGTCCTGTTTCTAACCGGGGGGTCGGGGGTTGGTTTCCGCGGGAGGGGTGGCGTGTCGTCCCGCGCGGAGACCTGTGTGGCCGCGTCCACGGCGCCGCACTGGGTGCTCGCGCTCACCGTTGTCTTCAGAAGCCGGTCGAAAACTGTGTCCATTTTACTCCTGCAATTCATTATGGAAAGTATTTCGTCAATGTTTATTTCCAACATGATATATACAAAAGTTATATTAAACAACTTTTACTCGCAGCTTCGCTCATAGTCAGAGGTAGATGATGACAATAGCGGTTTTTATCTATCCCTTGGGAACAGTCCTTTTTTTCGGGTTAAAATGTTTTGTCCTTTTCTGGACCCCTGACATCATATGTACAAAACTTCATGACAATCAATTTAGTAGTTATATCGTGAAAATATAACAAACAAGCTCAATTCAAAATATTACTTAGAATTGAAATATGGGCAACATCTGCTAATAAGAAAATAAAATGGGACATTAGAGAGAGTAAAAGCGGTTCAAATATGACTTAGTGTCAAAGTACTATAATTTTCATCTGAACTAGAATTGTATCAAATATTTTTATCTTACAAGTGTCCTGAGGGAAGCGCCGGCTGACGGTGCCGGCAGCAGTGCTCGCAGCGGGAGCGCTCCCTCTCATCCCCTCGCCACTTCATCACCTCCGGATCGTTCAGCCTACAACCAATTCATTTATTTACTAGCTGACCCTGCAAAGGTTGTGTTGCCCTATACATAAAAAAATGTTAAGGGTGAACAACCCTCATCACTTAGGGGTATGAACAATAGATAGTAGCCGATTTTTATATCTACTGAAATTCGGTGAAAAACAGTAAAGCCGTTTCGGAGGAGTACGATAACTAGCATTGTGACATGAGAATTTTATGTATAAGATTTAGTCAATTAGTACGGATACCTCCAATTACACTAACGAACAACGATAGATAAAAATTCCAATTTGAACAACAAAGGCAAACCAAACTGTATCATTAAAAATATAATATTTTAGATAGGAAAACTAAAAACTACATAGAATATTACATAAGGAAAATCGTTAATCCTGACAATCCTGATGAAGAGAATGAGACAAAATTTTAAAATCTTGTATTCATAGTAATTTTTTCCTATTAATTGTTCAAAATTTTAAAGTTCAAAGGGGGTAAAAATCGACTTTTTAAATCTCTTTTGTATGCAGGTTTCCTCACAATGTTTACCTTTACCTTTATACCAAGTGATAAATAATTGATAAACAGAGTATGCAGTTACTCTCAGATAACATAAATGGTATGCATAGCAAAGCAGTTATATTGTTTTAGGGGTAATGATAGTATTAAACTGACAATGTTTATGTTGACTGTGTGTTTGTATGTATGTTTGTGTGTGTGTGCTTACTTCATTTGGATGAGCTCATGATTTATAAATAGTGTTTTAGTGACTATCTTTGCGAGTATGTCTGTGTGTATTTGTCTGCGTGTTTGCTGTGTATATGTTGCTGTATTTTTAACGGTGCTTTAGTGCCTGTATGTGTATGTGGCTGTGCGTGTGTGTACTGTGTAAGTGTGTCTGTGTGTATAGTCCACGCCATACTGCTAGACTGCTGCTGTTGTTGCGAGCAGGTGTACTACAATTTGCTATGGCCATGCGATTAATTTCTATATTCAGAGCGGACTGGCAGTTTTACGCGGGCTATTTAGTATACCTGATCTGGCTGAGCGGCGGTCCGTCCTGCACGGAGCGCGGGCGGCCGGCGGCGAGCGCGCGCAGGCCGCGCAGCACGGCGCCGCGCCGCGCGCGCTGCAGCCGCCCGCCGCGCGCCGCCGCGAACCGCGCGCGCCCCCAGCCCGCCACGCGCCCGCCCGGCGACACCTCGCGCCACCGCCCGCCGCCCCACACGAAGAACTTCACCGCCCGCCCCGACATCACCGCACACTAACGACACTAAACCACGACACCTTCACTTCACTCGCGCATTGTGTGTAAAACGATCGAATCCGCGTGCATTATTGCATTGCAACGCCACGTCCAGCTCGCGTCCCGCCAAATTTGTTACGAAAACAACAATGTGACGTGAGACGTCAACGTCATAATTGACAAATAGGATGCAGAATAATAGCGAACGTTCAGCCAGGATTTTCTTAGTAGAAAAAGTTGTCAAAAAGACTTTCAATTAAAACTTTTTTTAGGATTTTAATATTTCAGAAATAAAAATCAAAATTCATTCAGTTCGCATCTTAAAGTGTAATTGGGTACTTGACACTAATAACAATAAAATATGAAATATGTTAGATATGATAGCTTATAAGTAAACATAAATTATGCAGTATTTTGTTTATTTTTTAATACGTTCTAAGTATTTTAATTTTTAAAAAGAAATTTTCGATTTTTTATCTGTGGATTTTAAATCCCAAAACGGCGACAGTGCTGCCTCAAATGTCATGTGACGTCACTACATCGAAACCAAACAAGACTGAAGTATGTGTAGCGTCGAAGTTTATTTCTATATTTTCAATGTGTTGACGTCACGCTACGAAATGACACTTGACCGCCTGTTTTGGCGTAACGTTCCGTTTACCGTAATAAAAATATGTTTTTTATTAATAAATAGCCCTTTTTTCGAAAAATGATCAATGAAAGGCATATATAATACGTATATGAATTCATTAAAACAGTTTCCCAAAAAGTGTCAAGTAGCCAATTATGATTTTACTATGCAGGACATTTTTTTTATAGTATTCTGTAGTACAACATAACAACACTTCAAATGTCATTGTCACCAGTAATGCCACCACAGATAAAAAAGATATTTATAAATTAAAGGTTCGGTATTGTTAATATTTACATTCAAAGAACATATTTCTTTAAATTTAAACTACATTTAACATAGATTTTACCATAAATAGACTGTAAACATAAAGTGACTACATTCTCCAACAAATGGTCACGATCTTATGAACCGTGTAATCTATAAAAGTATTAGTATTTTGAATTCACACCGCACATATACCAGAGTAAGTTAACTTATTTCATCATAATGTTATCATCAATCATTTTACTGGTTTTAAAGATTGAGTTAGATTGTATCAAGTCTATCATAATTATATATTAAAACTCCTTGGTAGAATAGGAGAATGGAATACTATTTAATGGAGTACTATTAATTCGTAGCAGAGTGTAAATCTATTGTTATAACAAATAAACATAATATTTATAGACATTACAATTTTTTTTTTTCAGCCAACTCCAAACTGTTGGCATAATAATGAAAACAGCCCTAAATAAATTAAGTTATCATTTATTATTATTATTATTGTTTTACTGCTAAGAAGAATGGTTATGCACCAACGACACTTATTAACAATCATTACTAATACATTCCTATAGACAGATAAAAATAAATTATATAAATTCACAATGTCGATGTTAATAATAATAATAAAAAAATGTCAATGATGATAAGAGATAAGTTATGAAAATACAATAGTTAAGTATTAAATATCACTTATTTAAAACATTCATTTAATCGTCAGGCAATGGGAACTGATGTGTGCAGAAAACACTTTGAAAACATCAGCAAACATTTAGCTGAGTTTGAGCAAAAACCAAAGGAAGTAAATGGTAACCTGATACCAGAGTGGTTCAATGTGGGAGAAGACGTATTCCAGGAGTTCTACAACCTTGGCACCAGCTTAAAATGGAACTATACACCGCTTAGACAAAGCCAAGAGGTCGAGGATATACTGTGCCGAGTGACTAAGAACCAGGACTGGTTGCAAAGCTTCCTCAGCATGTACCCTGGGGTGCGTATCGACATGGAAGGAGCTACACCTGCAGTTAACATATGCCAAGTACGTTCTGGATTGGAAACGCTACTACAGGGCTTCGCTGGCATCCATAAACCCTTCGACAATGTCCTTATAGATTTGAAGCAGATGGGAGAGTTGGAGGAGTTCGATGAGCATTTAAAGGTGTGGGCAGACAGCCATCGGCCAGACTTCTTCCCGGGAGACCGACACCCTGACACACCTAAATCTCATTGGTGGTGGCTATGATTAGGGCTTATTGAAATTTGTCTTTAAAAAGAACAGAATATTGCAATTACATTGTAAATAATTATGTAAATTCATGCAAGATTATTTTTATACACACTCATAATGCACAATACCCCTATTAGGTGGTTGCAATTAAAATATCCTGTATCAAATAATTATGGTTGAATTTCAACCCCTAGGGGTGTAAATGTATTATTATTATGCTATTATAAAATAAAAATTGTTAATATTTTTATAACATTTGTACTACATAACTGTAAGTTGTTTTTAGATTTGTAAGGAAATAAAAACTGAAAATATGTCTTGATTATTCATGCGCCTGTTGCATTTTACCTGTTGAAGGTGATAGAACCCTTCGTGGTTCGGCTTCGGCGGCACCACCGCCACACGTATTTCTGCCTCATAACAGCAGTGTTAGACGCTGCTGTGTTCTGGTTTAAAGGATGTGGTAAGGGAGACATATGTGAGGCGTTCCAGCTTAGTCTTCAAGAGTAGCGTTAGACCTCAAGTAGTAATGTTTAATCCTACCTGGGTTTGATTACAGATGTCTATGAGCGGCAGTAGCCAATAACATCAGGTGGACTGCTTGCTCGTCTGTTACTCCTATACGAGCAGTGGGATAACACTTCCTCCAAAAGGCCCAGCCTTCGAAAGGGCTCCTGCAGGGCCACCGCTGGCCTTGCAGGAAGACGCTACAGCGTCACTTAACGATTAACCGTCGTAGGGTCAACTTACCCTGATGATGCTCCGTTTTGGAGTGAAACACGTGTTGATGGTGGGATGTATGGTGTATATTATTTATTTTTCGCATGCGGACGCATCTTTTGTGGGAGGGAGGGCGGTACGTACTGTATGGTTTAAAATATATACCATCAATACTAATATTATAAAGAGGAAAACTTTGTTTGTTTGTTTGATTGTAATGAATAGGCTCAAAAACTACTGGACCGATGGATGGATTTTTAAATAAATAAACGCTTTCTACTCTCACAGCCCCATACTAGGATTCCCAGTGTAGCGGGTGCCATGGACACACACAGAGGCGAATACACAAACACCCAGACCCGGAAACAGAAATCTAAATTCTTCATGTAGATATCTTTATGGCCGGGGAACGAATCCGGGACCCTTTGCGCGTCCGACCGCTATGGTGACCGCTCTGCCACGCGCGTCGTCACGTCACGTCGGACTATATGTTTTAAGTATTAATATGGTGCCTGATAATAAAAAAATGACCTTGTTGGTTTTTTTAAACGTTATTTCGGGTCATTTTGCCATGGTCAGTAATACAGCTAGGAATCTAAATTCGTAATTTAAACATTTGTCTTTCCGGGATTCAAACCTGGAACCCAGCGCGGAGACGTCACAGTGCCTTACGGATCGTAAAAAAAATATTAAGGAAAATGTTCAAATGGGATTTACCATTGATAATAACAACTCATTCATAATAAGCCGCCAGACCAGTCTTTATATTTACTGGGAACTCGTATTACGTATGTGCTGTGTATTTTGTGATTTAATATATTATATTGCAGATTCAAGATTTTGGTTCCAAAGGTTAGGAAACTGTGTATTTATTTGTATAAGCTTTCGCCTTCACCTGACGTCAGAACAGTTCAACTTAAATTTCTTTATCCACACCACGAAAGGAAAAATATATCGTTGAAACGATTTTTGTTATGAAAAGTTTACTGCAGACTCAAGTTACAATAATATTCATAAATATGAGTATGTACTTAGTAAAGGACCCTTTATTCATTACGTAAGTACGATTTTGGCCATTTTAATCTCCCTACCCCCATGTATTATGTTGTTACAAAGGGATCAGTTCTCTCTCAGAGCGTCTTCGATGTCTTTGATGTAAATAATAGTACATTACAATACGAGGACGAAAAATTTTTTTCTGACAAGTGTGAGTTTGCAGGCCGAGCCGCAGGCGAGGACTGCAATCACACGAGTCAGAAAAACATTTTTCGTCCGCGTGTTGTATAAAATTTTATATTACGGGGTCGGAAATGGGGGTTTTGCGCACGCGAAGCGTGCGTAAAATGTCCATTTACGCACGCCGTGATATAAAAGATATTTATTTTGAAGCAGATAGTTATTTTATTGCTGTCGCCTACATATGATATTACCATCATTATTACGTAAGAATGGGTATGTATATTGTGGGAAATACACAAGCGATTAACCATGACCTTACAAATTTGATATTTATTTCATTCATTCAATAATCATATCAGACATTATAGGGTAAGATACGACAGTTAAGATTTGTTTTTCTTTTATTTCTTAAGCGATTATGTTTGTTTTTTTTGATAATTTAATTATTAAAAAACGAGAGCGTTTAACTGCACCCTTTCAGTCTTTTGTTTGTAAATCGATATCTATTTTAATCGACTTCAAAAAAGGAGGTTCTGTATTCGCCGCGATGTATGTCTGCAATTTTCTCAAAAACTACTGATCCAATTTGGACATGTTTTCTTTTTGTTTTATAGCTATTGTCGCCATTTACATCTCTTTTTAATTTTTTTTTTAAATTTCTATAATGATTTTCGAATTTTGACTACCAGGTGAAAACTAACTATTAATTTTTAAGACGCGTGAAGGTACTATGACTCATAGCAGTCGTTGCATAGTAAGTAGATAAAAAACTAATAAACATATTATTTTCCTGTCAGAGTGTGAGTATCCTTGTTCTCAACAAACACTCCTGCTCGTTTATAATGAAATAGTTGTTTACCGTGATGACCCCCTTTTTTGAGCCGCAAATTTTTTTATATCGATATTATTTCTTAACCATAAACCCACACGGTCAATTACGGTCACACTGATGGGCACGGGCTTCCGCTACAGAATTGGTTCATACAATTGTAATCGTGTACAATTCTGTAGAATTCTACAATTCTGTAGAAATGCAGTTGTAGGACCATTCGACTGCAGAATTGCAGTTGCACGGTCCTTCTTTTGCATTTCCCTTCCTGCCGAAATAAGTTTACATTTATATGGGTCGTATTCAAATTATTAACCTACCTGTTATAATTCTAAATCTTACTCTTATGCTTGCTATAAGCGCATGATCCATACATCATCAATTTCTGTAAAAAGCTATAAAATTAAAGTGTTTTTTTTTGTAATTTTTAGTTCCGTTAATGCACCCGCTGAAGGATGCATCATTGACAGTCGTCCGTCAGCCAACTCAGCTACGACGCTGTGAAGTCATTTTTGGGACTATTTTTACAAACTCCTAAAGGGTTGAAAGCCATGCGATGGTTGGTGGCGGTGCTCGCGTTGCAAGTAATGGTACTGGCTGGACCACAACCCGAGCAGACACACAATCACAAGCGAGATCTTCGGTAAGATCGCAGTACTTTATTCCTGTGTTTTTGAAGTTAAGCATCTCTTGGCGTGATGTAAAAGATCTACGTCAAAATCTAAAATCTACACCGTAACGTTAATGTCGCAAGTCTTGTTTAGCGGCTATCACCAAGGTGTTACATATTTTATTTTAGGAGTTATATAATATAACATAATACCTCACGGCACTATATGTATAAATCATTTTGTAATGTTTTTGTTGAGTACCACTTGTTACCCGTGTACCTACATATCGATACACATACTTTTTTTTTATTATTAAATATGTCAAAGAAGTATAACTTCTTACGTGTATAGATACACTTTTTTACAAGGTTGAAATTGCAAACATGCTTGCAGTTCATGGTGAGAGGTCTTGCTGGCCATGGACACCTGTAACAAATTCCATTTGTATCAGATCTATGATTGCTGCTTCTGAGGATTAACATGGTCACCTCATATGATGCGCCAATACTACCACCGAAATGTAAAACTGTATCCCGCTAGAAATTGGTGACAATGGTACTTTCGTTGTCGAACTTTATTGTATAGTCCGCGCCAAACCGCTAGTCCGCGCTGAATATAGAAATGAGTCGCGTCGCCATAGCAAATTGTATGACTACATCTACTCGCTACAACTTCAGAACGGACTAGCAGATTGCGGACTATACCTTTGTTATTGAACTTTACTGTCAACTACCTCGGAAGATATAATCATAATAATAATAATAATATATTTTATGGCCTCAGTATACTATTTAAGAAAAAGGGGAAAGATTTACAAAAAAAAAAAAACAAAAATTGTAGAGGCAAAAGGAGGTGGCTTAGCGTTTGCTGACACAGAGTTCTGTGCAGCGCTGATTTTCAGCCACATCCTTGTCCCTCAGTTGTTAAGCGGGAATAAGTGACCCCCGCTTTTTCAAATACAGTTTCCACACAACTTGCATTAATATTTCTATTTATGTATTTTCAATTTAATGTCAACTTAATAAATATAATCTTAGTTAATATGTATCAAATATGAACGGAAGGTATGGTTTATAGCGGCTGGCCGGTGCGAGGCTGCGAGCACATGGCGGGCGCGCGCACGAGGCGAGTCCGCTGCCAGCTGCCCGCCGGCCGCCTCACGCTCTACACCGACCACAAGGCCTTCGTCAGCATCCAATGCGAGGTGCGTTCCCAGTGCAAACCGACAAACTGTAAAGCCTTCTCCACATTCTCGCGAGAATCTCGCGAGAACGCGAGAGAAACCCGATTCGTATTGGCTCCACATTCTCGTTTTTCGCGAGATTCTCGCGAGAATGTGGAGCGGGCTTAAGTGCGCGTACGTAATTTAAAAAGTGTACCAAGTAATTGTACCAAGACCAGTCACCTATTTTCTGTATCAAAGTTGACGGAAATTTTGTTCCTCTTATCAATTACTAAATCGGTCATAACCAGTACGTTTTATGGACGTTAGTGTAGGATTTTGGTGCTCGATTGAAAGGGTGGACTAAAGAAAATTTAATTTGGACGTTTAGCCAAACGCCAGTAGACGCGCCGGGCGGTTCCGATGTGAAGAACTTGAAGAAGCGCGTGCGGAGTTGCAGGCGAATGGCACAGCGCTGATCACAGTGAAAACTTTAGAGGTGACGCGCTGCGAGCTGCACGGGCCGCTGAACTGTGTCCTGGCGCTGGCCGGCGTGGCCTCCACCGGCCGCCTGCACCTGTCCTACGTGCCCACTGAGCTGCGCCCTGAACACCTCGTGGGACTCAACACCACCAACATACACATCTCTAACAAGGGTGAGATTAAATCTTTAATCGATGGCACCTTTTTTTTTGTTTACGAGGGGTAAACCTTCAAAAGGTACCCGACAATGTGGGAGCAACGTTGGGTTAGGTGGGTTTTTGACCGCACTAAAGCCCCTCCGGTGGTCGTCCTCAGTGCTTGGTGGAGAACTCCGGGATCTCCGATGGACCACAACCGGAGCCCTCCTGGCGCGATGCCCCTGGTGTTTACGACGGTATGCGGACACACACACCGCCGTCTTTCCCGAGGTCGCTTGCTGGACGGTTCGAGCTCCCACTCATGCCGCCCGCAACCCCGGAAGCCCCCTTTTAGTCGCCTTTTACCTGGACTTAGTCCCGGGACTACATAATCGATTGTACCTACATGTCCCATCGTGGATTTTATGAGAATCTTGATATTATACTTGAAAACATGACATGATCAAAAATGTGACCAATATTTTTTTAGCTGAAAATGCAACGAGCGTACCGTACGAGGCGCTCGGTGTCCTGCCACAGCTGCGGGAGCTCTTCATGGGCGACGTGCAGCATCTGGCGGAGAGCTGGCGACCCGCGCTGCACCACCTGGAGAAGCTGGAGCTGGACGGCCTGCTCGAGGTTCCAGCTCGGCGCTTCGACGGACTGCCGAAGCTACGGACCCTCGCGCTTTGGGGCCACACGATAGAATACCTACACGAGGAGGCACTCACAAGTATCTTGTAAACTTTATCTTTAATATTTTGTAACAAACTTTTATTACAAGCAAGCACTTGCTTTGTTAGTTTGTATTGTAGCGACTTCTCGCTACTCGTCAAGAGATGGCGCTGCTGAATCACGCTATCGAAGTTTTCTAAACATCTTGCATATATACAAGCTACGAACTGAGACTGTTGGAGCACGGCCGCTCCCCGGGCATGATCACCTAGCCCGGCGGGAGATCTCTCTTTGCCAAAGTATAAATGTGAAGTTCATACATTAATTTGAATCTTTATCTGATATTTTAACACACGTTTGGTTTGGATTAACAGTACATGATTAGATTGATGAGATTAGTGACGTCATTCAAAATCCAATATGGCGGGCGAAGTTTTTTTATAGATCCCTGTAATATAGTATCAAATGAAAGGGTTTTCTTAGAACATTGTTAAAATAAAAAAAATATGTTAAGTACTAAGAACCTTGTTTCTATAAACTCTTATTTTAACATTTTAACTAACTATGAAAGTCCAGATAGTTAACGATTTATTTTTTCTGCAGATTTATCGTCGCTGGATGCATTGTTTATTAAATCTACTGCGATGAAATCAGTGCCGTCGAGGTTGCTGCTACCGACACCTCTACTGACAAGGCTACTTATCTCAGATTACCAGCTGCAATACTTACCACGCAGGGTACTAAGTCACCTGCAAAACTTAGAGATGGTGAGATCTTCGGCTAAGGAAACTAAAGAATTATTATAAAAACAAAACTCCCGATTGCTTAAAAATAGCCTGTGCACTTCCTCAATTTAGATGAATGCAACACCTCATATGTTAAAATTCGTCAATCCTTACCCAATGTACACCTAAGTTTTTAAACTTATGTTCCACAATAAAGTTATTTGATTTGATTTGATTTGAAAACATTGCTATCACGTGAAAATGTACAAATAAGTATAGAATTTCTGAGACCCAGAATAACATTTTCAGATAACCATCAGCAATGAAAACTTTACGGAACTTCACCTGGAAGCCGGTAACTTCGCTGGATTTCCAAAACTTCAGAGATTGATTGTCAAATCGTGCGCTATAAGAGCGGTGCCGGCGGACCTGGTGCGCGGCTCGCCTGTACTCGTCGAGTTATCGCTGAAGAACAACTTGCTGGCCACACTGCCCGGCGAGCTGCTCGCCGAGCAGGCAGCTCTACAGGTGCTTGTTCTAGCGATGAACCACTTGCACACGCTGCCGCAAAACTTACTGAATCGAACAACAAACCTCAGGGAGCTAGATCTAAGTAGAAATGTCATCGAGTTCCTACCGAAAGACCTCTTTAAAAACCTCTCCTTTCTCAAGAAACTAGACTTGTCTAACAATCGGATAAACCAGTTGGATCAGTGAGTATCTGCTGTATTTTATGTTTATTCTTCCCTAAAAAATGTCATACTTCCTTCTTATGGTTACACTTATATTGACAGTACTCAGGCCTAGGAATCATAAGTTTAGATTTAAAAATAATTTCTTGTTGCTGACTTGTATGATATTCAATGAAGTCGTAAAACTATGCTTAGTAGAATTTTTTGTGTTATGTTTGCCAAGGGCTTTAATTTTCAGCATACGTTTCGGCGAAACTACCCCAGAAATGGGGGTTGTCTTTACCTCTTTAGTTCCAAGCATACAAATAAATGGAAGTCAAGGGACATTTCTGATAAACAGTTTTTAAACGACTTTTTTAAACGGTTGCTTAACCGAGAAACATATGAAAGTGTTTGCAACTTGACTAAGGTCTCAAATCGGTAATTTCATTGTAATCAATCAAACATCTATATTTGCCAAAATAAGATACAAGAATCCTCTTATTTTACCGTTTCGGTGTGCAAATTTAGTTTTTACAGGCTTCATAACATATTTTGTTTTAACTTATAGTCATATGAAGATAAATAATTTCACAATAACATTAAATGACAGTTAAAATCATAATAATAAAATAATAATACAAATGAAATACAATATACGATTTTAAATTTTTCATGTCCGTTCACAATTAAATTTAGATTATTACATCACCATACTTCTAAATATTCATTAATAGAGTAAAAGCATTTTGTTTGAAGTTAAATTATTACTTCATTTTTAAATCGAGCTAACATCGAGATAATATTGTTAATGGTATATTTTACAGGAACATGTTTGAGAACTTGCGGTCCATCGAGCAGCTGTCCCTGGCCAACAACGCTCTAACGCGTCCCTACCTGGCTGCTTGGCAATATTGCGCAAACCTGAAAATTCTGGACCTCTCTAATAACGTCATTACAGAGTTGTCGGTTAGTTACTCTATTTTATTGAATAATCATTTGTAAATTTTTTGACATCCTAGTTTATTATTTTTCTCTTTCTTCTTTAAGTGATTTTTCATAAAAAAATTCAGCTTGATTTATTTTTCATTGCAGGACTTTGATTTAAATTTCAATAGCAACGCTCTGGTGGATCTAGAGAGCAACAACATCTCGCAGCTGTCTCTCTCCAGCGATTCCCTGCATAACGTCGACGTAATCTCCGCGAGAGCGACATTTCGGCTCGCAGACAACCCATTCGTCTGCGACTGCAACTTGTACAATTTCGTGAGAGCGCTCGAAATCCCCGAGTTCGCGAGACGCTTCCTCATCGAGGGCGCGTATTGTGCGGCGCCTGTAGAGCTGGCGGCGCGGCGGCTGCGCGGCGTGGCGGCGGCCGCGCTGGCCTGCGCGCTGCGCCCCCCCGCCTGCCCCGCGCGCTGCGCCTGCGCCACGCGCCCCGCCGCCGCGCGCCTCGAGCTCGCCTGTCACACCCCCCCCGCGCTGCCGCCGCTCGCCCCGCTCCGCGTCGCCGCCGTGCAGCTGCGCCTCCGCACCGTCCCCGCCGACCTCGCCGACCTCCCGCCGGAGGTCCGCCTCGTCGACCTCTCCGGCCTCGGGCTGACCGTCGCCCCCGTGGCTAGTAGACGCGTCGACGACCTCACGGTCGATCTCAGTAACAACAACCTAACGACCGCGCCGCTCTCGCTTCTCCGGGCGAATTGTACGGTTCGACTCGCCGGGAACGAATTCGAGTGTGACTGCAACCACTACGACTCGATCGCGACGCTGGAGCGACACTGGGCGCAGCTGGAGGACGGCACGGAATTGAAGTGCCGGGGCGGCGGGAGCGTCGTCGGCTCGCCCGCGGCGAAGCTGTGTGCGATGCGCAGTGCGATCTCGTTAGGCGGCTCGCTGGCGGCGGTCGGATTGCTGCTGGGCGCGCTCGGCGTGCTCGCGTTCAGATACTCCACGGAAATTCGCCTCGTGCTCCGCAGATACGAGGCACTCGACTTCCTGTTCGAGGAGCCCCCGGATCCGTCCGGACTGGAGAAGGCGTACGATGCATTCGTGTCGTTTTCGCACCGCGACTTCGATTTCGTGCACGACGAGCTCGTGCCGCAGCTCGAGGGCGGGCGGCGGCCGCTGCGGCTGTGTTTACATTATCGCGACTGGGAGATCGGCGAGATGATCCCGGAGCAGATCGCCCGTTCGGTGAGCGAGTCGCGGCGCACTATCGTCGTAATGTCGCGAGATTTCCTCAAGTCGAAGTGGGGCAGAGTGGAGTTCCGCGCGGCGCACGGGCTGGAGCGCGTGATCCTGCTGTTGCTCGGCGACGTGCTATCCGCCGCGCGGGAGGACCTGGAGCTGCGCTCGTACCTCACCACCAACACGTATGTGCTCGCCGACGACCCGCTCGTGTGGGACCGCGTGCGCGACGCCGTGCTGCGCTCGCGGCGCCCCCGCCCCGCCGCCGCCCCCGCCATCCCCGCTATCACTGCCGCCCCCACCGCACTCCCTCTTGCAGCACTCCCGGCCCCAGTAGCCCCTGGCCAAGTCCTCGCCCTCCAATAATTTAACGCATTCGGATACCGTTCGCACCGGCAAAACTAGAAATTACGACAATTGAAACCTCTACAGAAATAAATTAAGCAATTACTTATTAAGTGTCTAAGTGAATCTGTAACGTTAAAGACATTATTAAGAAAATTATTATAAAAACAGAGAAAATATGTATTAAAAAGTTTATAAAAACAAGCTGTTTCGTATTCTTCTCAGTAAATCCTTTCATTTGATACTCATCATATGAAGAAATAATGAACACTCATTGATGTACCACATAAGAAGTTACACTTCAGAAAAACAGCGTGCCGGACAATTTCGTAAATATTTGTGTTCACTGATGTCGCGGCCGACACCGTGTCGTTACAATGAAGAAGAGCCCAATCAGTATTTCAATGTGTGCGACGTATCCTGCATCTGTGCGTACACATCTGTACAAATACTTATGCGTATCAGCAGCAAATTTGGTAGTTACTTGGGGTCACTGGAATATGGCGTACAAGTTGCACAGCTTCGCCAGTTAGTTTAGTTTTTAAATAATGTAGTTTCAGTACATCATCTATGGATTTATTGTTGTAAACTAAAGATACAAATAAATCGCGAAATGTTATCCATGTCGAATAATCCCCATTAAATATAGGTAAAGATATTTTAGGTAATTTCAATATGTTATTGTTACTTTCTTGCTTTGTCAAATCTTTACCATCCTTGCCAGAAACAACTAAACATGACCTCCTTGATTTTAGTTCACATTTGTATTCAATGTCCTCTTCAGTACCATCATATAAATTAACATAGGAAGATTTATCAATATCTTCTTGCATAATTTTACTTACTATTTCAAAATCTATTTCGTTAAATCTTAACCAAAGTCTTTCTAAATTCTTTAAACGTGTCTCCACATAACTTTCTAGGTACTGTGTCTTCTATATCTACAAACATCATAGGCGTCAAATATGGTCCGTAGCCTTCAATCACAAATAAGAACTAGTGATCGAAGTCCGTAGCAGATAAAAACAAATATTAATAATATAGAAATTGTGTATTTATATAAATTATTAAAAAAAATATAGATACAAATAATGATATCAATATATTTACCACTTAATTACGTGTATGGGACAGACACACGTTAAGGCTGCATCGCGCCAGCCCTACACGGTGCTTACGCTGTATCGTGCCTTCATGGAACGGTCAACGCTGACGAGGTGCGTCGCCCGCGCAGGTGGCCGTCCGCCATGGGAACAGTTCACCTCGTGAAAAAATTAAATAAAATTATTAATACGTTCACTTAAATAGACTTTTCAATTATTTCCTCGACGCCCAGCTCCCATAACTACTTTCACAGGTTTTTTTATAAAGATAGAACAATGCATAAGCCTGTATTATTCCTTAATTTACTTGCGCATCCAACTTTATCTGGACTTGTGCTACTATTGGAGATTGCGAGGATCGAGAGGGAAAGTGGGTGCGGGAAATGCAGGCCGAGAGAGCACAGAGGGAGCGCCGCGGCGTCGCGAGCGCAGCACGGTGTCGCGCAAGCGGTCCCACACGAGCGGGTCGTCGGCGTGCGCGTACGTATTAGTGATTAGATACGGGCGCAGCTCCGGGTCCTCCCTCGCGGCACACAGTACGTCGCCGCGCAGCAGCAGGATCACGCGGTCTAGCGCGTGCGCCGCGCGGAATTCGATCCAGCCCCAGTTCGAACCAAGAAATTCTCTGGATATCACTACGATCGTGCGCCGCGACTCGCTCACCGAGCGGGTGATCTGCTCCGGGACCAGACCCCCGATCTCCCAGTCGCGGTAATGTAGACACAGTCGCAGCGGTTGTCGCCCGCCCACGAGCTGCAGCACGAGCTCGCCCTCCACGAAGTTGTCATCGTGGTACGAGAACGACACGAACGCGTCGTACTTCTCCTCCAGTCCTACCGTACTGTAGTTCCGCGTGATCCCCCACCTGTATCGAGTACAGTTCCAATGTTGTGATAGAGTCGTGATGATCGCAGTCACACTCGAATCTATTTCCAGCGAGGCGGACTTTAATTTTCGCCTTTAGCAGGGAGGTCGGTGCGATAGTCAAGTTATTGTTGCTGAGATCAACGTTCAGATTGTCGAGACGGTCGAGCGCCCGGGGCGCGACGGTCAGCCCGAGCCCGGAGAGATCGACGAGGCGGACCTCCGGCGGCAGCGCGGCGAGGTCGTCGGGAACGGTGTGTAGGCGCAGATGCACAGAGGTGGCGTTCAGCGGCGCGAGCGGCGGCAGCTCGCTCGGGGCCGCCGGGCAGTCCAGCTCGAGGCGCGCGGCGGCGGGACGCAGCGCGCAGGCGCAGTGCGCGGGGCAGGGCGGCGTGTCCAGCGCGCAGGTGAGCACGTCGGCCGATACGGTGCTCAACCGCTTGCCGGAGAGCGAGGCAGGAAAGCCACAGTGAGCATCATCTAAGTAGAAACGTTTCGCAAAACTGGGCTCCTTGAGGGCTATCACAAAATTGTATAAATTGCAGTCGCAGATGAACGTGTTGTTGATTAGTCGGTAGTGTCGGTACGATGTCTTCTTGGAATTGGCCTGGTAATCTGCAGCGATAGAGAACCTCGAGATGTAATTGTAACTCAAATCAACTATCCCATTCCACTTAAATGTTAGATCGGAATCCTGCAATTAAAAATAATTACTTATCATTTAATGTGTATTGTCGGGTACATTAAAATTAAGCCAATTATCTCTGGTGGGGAGCTCATGATGCTCAATATAGCGAGCGTCGTTAAGACCTATCGGATTTTGCAGTTAATAGTAGTCATTCTATAGATCCAATATTAACACGACGACGAAATGAGTTTGAATTCTTATTAATTTCTAATGTATACCTTCATAATGAAGAAATGTTTAAAAAAATTCTTTTAGTATTCTTAAAATTTCGATTCTAATTAAATATATGTCATAAAGGAATGAAGTATGTATTATCTAAGTTATGTGATAATCAAATAAAGTAATGACCTATTTTCTAAAATATTGACATTAAAATCATAATAAAAATACATACTTCTTACATTTACAGCTGACCTTCGGCTGAAAGACCTAGCAATAAAGTGTTTATACTTTATGTGGTAACTCACCTTCGTACGTGATACGAATTGAGGTGGTATTGAGGCCAGCGAGATGTTCGGGACGCAGCTCTGTAGGCACGTCTGTCAGCACCAGGTCCATATAGGACAACTTGTTCGCAAGCAAGCAGCTCAGCGGCCCATGCAGCTCACAGCGTTTCACGACCACTTCTCCCTTCGAATACGTCTGCGACAAGTCCGCGTCTGCCAAGAGCTTCGCGCCCACTTCCTGCAGCTACTCACAGCGGTAGCGCCCGACGCGGCCACCTTCGTCCGGCTGTATAACAGATATCCCCATTGTTAAATCTATTATTTATATTTATCTGACAGTGGAGGGTAATGCTTTAGAGTTTAGTTTTTCGAGCCTAGGTATGTATATCGTATTATGTGACCTGGACCGGCTTGACTGATTTTAACATGTGACGTGTCTCTCGTCTCAATTTAGGGAGTGACATGATAGCCCGGTCAATTTAGACATAAAAATAGTGATCAAATAGCAAACATTCCGGGAGAGCTAAATTTCCGTAGAGACCTTGAGTTAACCATTACAAGTAAAGTGTCAAAAGTCCCCATCGATCTGACGTGTGCGTCGGCACTTATTCGGGGTCAAACGTCAAAATTTTAGGTTTTTTGGATTTTTCTCAAAAACGGTAAGTTTTTTCGAAAAGTACCTTAGACCAAAGTTGTAGCTCTTAAAATTCTCGATTGCAGACTGGTCGTCCACCGGACAAATATTCTGATATCCACAGTCATTAAACAAATTCGCCAACCCAGCTTCACTAGCTGCCATGCTTAATAGAAATCTGTAATGAACCCCAAGATAAGGTTTAATAAGGTTTAATAACTGAGTAAGGTGCAATTTTAAGGTGATAGAACCCTTTGTGGTTCGACTCCAGCGGCACCAAAGCCACGCCTATTTCTACCTAATAACAGCAGTGTTAGGCGCTGCTGTGTTCAGGGTGTGATAAGGGAGACAGACTTTTCCGAGGCGTTCAAGCTTAGTCCTCAGGGGTAGCGGCGCATCTATGGCCGAGCTCAGATAGGAATATCTAATCCTATACGGTTGATTACAGATGTCCATGGGCGGCAGTAGCCACTTAGCATTAAGTGGACTGCATGCTCGTCTGCTACTCCTATATTATATAAAAAAAAAGTTAACAACATGGAGTGGAGTGTTACCTTTAAATCAGTATTTAACCTCGCCAGCTTGGTCGTTGTATTAATTGATGTTTGCGTGGGCTTACCTCGCACTCGATGTTGTAGTACCAATAGTCAAAGTTACAGTAAAAGATGAGTATGAGGCGGCTGGCGGAACGCCCAACGCACCCGCACAGCCGAGCTCGCCGACTCGCTGAGGAGCAACAACAATCCATTGAATCTGCCATCTTACCTAGCACGTGAGAAATGGTACTAAAGATCGAAGATAGATCGTCGTGGTATCTGAAGAGTGGCAACTTTCTACGCGGCACTGGCATGGTACTTGTTGTGAATACTGCAACAGTCTTACGGATATTGGGTTTGCTCGGTCACCGCCTGCCCCAGCGTGACCGCTTGCAGCGCTAGCGCCAGCGTCGGCAACCAGCACCGCATGTTGCTGTCGCTCCCACTCCGCTCTGCTGCGCTTCACGTCGCTTCACTCCGCTTCGCACCTCGTTGTCTTGGTTGGTTCTGCAATCCCGTTTACAAAAATGAACATTTACAAAGTGCACGTACAATAATAATTTCGCATTAATAAATAACGATTAGTAAATACCGCCTACGGAGACTTTATAAGCAACATTTGCCTGTATACAATTATGTACTTATTTACTAAATGAGGAAAACTTTAATAAAACTTAATTAGTGTTGTATGCATTATATTAGCGTAGTGGTTGAAACTCTGGCCGTGAATCATGGTCCGAGGTTCGAACCAGGCGCGCGCCTCTGATTCTTCAAAGTTATGTGCGTATTATATAATTATCACTTATCGTAACGGTGAAGGAATCATCGTTTTGCATGCCGCTGGCCACGGGCAGTCGGGATTGCCAGCAAGTAAAATGTCTTTATCAAACATATCGTAATTCAAGGTAATGTTTGAAAAATATTTTTTTTTTACTTTTTACCTACCTACAAGTAGTTTCTTTCTAATCAATTATATATTTATTATTAGCTTGTAACTAAACAGAATGACCACCATTAACTATTTACTGTAATCAAATGATAATAAATTTTATATTCATTATATGTGAACACATTAAAAACTATGTAATTAATTAACAGTGTTACAAGTATATTATAATTATATAATTTAACTAGATGACCCGGTGAACATGGTTTCAGTCGTGTTTAAAAAATGCCTACAAATGTGAAATCCGACATTATGTTAATCATATACTATTATATTTTAAAATATAAATTAAAAAAAATGTACTATTATTTTATAAATTTAAATTATTATTACTATATTTTATACTGTAAATTTAAAAAATGATATCCATAAACTACTGGTGTATGTTTGGGCTGCACCGGATACCTCCGCCGGCTCTGACGATACCCGCGGGGGGATAAGAGGTGGCTTTTAATGATGTGCCGAGTCGAGCATTTTTGGTATTCGAGTACTTTAGTACTCATAAAGAACTACACAAAATTAAACAAGTTTTTACTTGTACGAGTAGTAGTTGTAGTTTACGAGTATCGTCAGTATTCGAGTATCACTGGTACTCGAGTATCACTATTGGTACTCGAGTATGCGAGTTTATGTAAGTACTCGAGTACTGACTCGAGTCAACCTGACTCGGCACATCTCTAGTAGCTTTACGCCTGGGGCTTCTACGCCGGCACCTCACGGGTCTCTAGTGCGACCGTAACGTGTGTTGTAAACCGGTGTCAAACAACGTGCACTGTGACATAGATTAAACTCTATAACATGCTACTTAGTCATGAATCATCTTTAGGCACGCGCATGTGTTGAACACGGACATACCGAACAAAAACATAATTATATTCGTCTGTGTGACCTTTACGCGTCTCTAGTACCGGATTTCTTAATATATAGGTAAGTGTGCAAAAACGAGATTTTATGTCTGTTGTATAATTCTCAGAATGATATAAGCTAAAGTAATAGCTTTTTAACACGCTTTTATTAGCTTCAGACGTATGTATGTTGGTATGTTAGTATGTAACGGAATCTTTGAACATGATTTTAACCCCCTTCAAAACGTCGGATTAACTCGAAATTTGGCATACTTATTAAGGACCGATGACAATTGAATATTTTAAACATTAATAAATTTGTACCATTGTCCTTATCAACATCCTCAGGATTAACGATTTTCGAGGCGAGATTGTTCAAGCACCTTCAGCAAAGTTCATCGCAACTTTAGATTGAAAATAATTATTGCTATTTAGTTTCAATAGGCGTAACTTTTATATCGTGATTTTTAGTTTAGAAAATAATAATGTTATTTCCCTATAACTCAAATGTTCTGAAACATATCTATAATGCCCTCTTGTAGAATGATTTTTAGGATTTCGTACTCAAAGGTTAAAACGAAACCCTCTGCGGTCTGTTCGTCTGTCGTTGGGCTTTATCTCTTAAATCGTAATAGATAGACACTTGATTTTTTACAAACGATGAATAATGGTGGTCGCTATAACGAGAAATACTAAAAATTAATAAATAATTATAGTTCAAAAAACTAAAAAAACACGCTTTTATGATAAAATCAACTAAAAAGTAGAAAATAATTTTCAATCTAGGAATCAATTAAGGAACAGTAAATAGTATAATTGTGGAAAAAGTGTGGGGTGCTTTTCGACCCTGGAGCCTAGGACCTAAATGGAGCACCCCACACTTTTTCCACAATTATACTATTTACTGTTCCTTAATTGATTCCTAGATTGAAAATTATTTTCTACTTTTTAGTTGATTTTATCATAAAAGCGTGTTTTTTTAGTTTCTTGAACTATAATTATTTATTATATAGGAGGGTTCAGGAGATAGAGCCCTGTAACAGACGGACAGAAAGCGAAGGCATAATAATAGGGTTCCGTATCAGGGTTGTTGCTGATGCAGGTTTTTACTAGATCAGCTGTTGCTGATGCTGATGCTGATTTTTTCAGATTAATATCAGCTGATGCTGATGCTGATGCTGATATTTAAAAATACTAAATATAAATATATTTTATACTGAGGTATTTGTACGTCCCTTACGAGAATAGTATTTTAACCAACTTCACAAAATGAGGCGGTTTCTCAATTCTACCGTATATTAGTCTTTTTTATGTTTGTTCGGATAACTTCGTCGTTTATGAACCGAACTGGATGATTTTTATTTTGTTGGAAAAAAAGATATTTCCAAAGTAGTTCCATTATAAGAAAATAAGGGTCTGATGATGGCAGACCAGAGAAATCGAGGGGAACTTTCAAAAATCGTAAGGGCGACTAGTGCATTTGTAAGATTTTTAGTATGTCATCACTAAAAAAGGTGAAAAAAAAATTAATTAAAAAATACAATCGACTTCCATGTCACTACAAAGCAAAAATCAACTGAAACAAATTTTGGCTCAGCACATATCTCCGAAGCCGGCGCTCAACAAAATATATTTAGCACCGACTTCAGAACCAAACCAACATCCACTACCCTCCACTCTGCAGTGACACAGAAGTCGGCATTTATTTGTTAATTTTTTTTTACAAAAACTACACTGTGTCGTATCTTTGTTCAATAACGAAATATTTGGTCATATTGCACATTTCACTGGATGTGGCATTATGAACTGAATACATAATTCTGTTATTGATTGATTGAACTATGATCGAAAGTTATTGATGTCTGACCAAATTACGTTGTCAATACAATCGAATGATTGTTTGATGACAACTTGTGTTTATAAACTTCTGTGATTAGCTAAAACTCCACGTGATTTAAGCTCGGTCCCGCCTTCAACGAACACGTTACAATTTCAATATCAGCATTAAATATCAGCATCTTTTGTTGCGGATGCGGATGCTGATATTTAAAAGAAAGCTGATAATCAGCGGATGCTGATGCTGATGCTGATATTCGCAACAACCCTATTCCGTATTACCCTTGGGTACAAAACCCTAAAAGTTAAACTTATTTATTTATGCTGGATACCTTTAATCTACACTAATATTATAAAGGAAAACTTTGTTTGTTTGGTTGTAATAAATAGGCTCAAAAACTACTGGACCGATTTTAAAATTCTTTCACTATTCGAAAGCTACATTATCTACGAGTAACATAGGCTATATTTTATATGAAATATATTTGATAAATAGATTTTGAGGCGGTACAAATTTTACCGGGTCAGCTAGTTTGTTTATAAATGAATTATAAGTTGTAGATATAAATGTTGGTTTACTTACTTTTGAAGGTGTAGAACGCTTTGTGGTATGTCTCCGGAAGCATCACTGCCACACCTAGACCTGCCTAATGACAGCAGCGCTGTGTTCTGGTTTGGAGAGTAGGGTAAGGCAGACGTACTTCCCCGAGGCGTTTCAATTCAGTCCTCAGTTTGAAACTCCATTAACAAACAGTCTCCGATAGTAAACCACAAAACACAGCACAGACATACCGCCAACTGCCACGAAGATTCTTAATAGACTGTCTTTTGTTGTCACTGCATAAAACTCGTTATTAATCATCGAATTCATATCCTGTTTGAGTTTTTAGCGTTCTGTATGGAAAAGATAAAAACGGGATCCTATTACTAAGCCTCCGCTGTCAGACCGTCTGTCACGGTGCTCTATCTCTTGAAGCCTTATAGATTTTTTTATAAAGGTCGTTTTTCGGTTTAACTATTGAACCCTAAAAGGTAGACACTTTAAGTTTTCATAATACATGTACTTCTATAGTTGCTGTAATAGTAAACCTACAAAATAAAAATGAAAATGATGGTACGGAACCCTCAGTATGTGTTCAATTCGCACTTGACCAATTATTATTTATTTATTGCGAAAATCCGCATAGGGTATCGGTCGCCAGGCTAGGTTCCAGGTTCGATCTCCGAGCAGGCAGGCATTTAAATCACTATCGACGGTTCGAAATAACAATTTAAATGTGACTAAGCAGTTGCGAGACATGACGACTTATCTAACAACTAGCAGAACCCGCGGTTTCGCCTGCGTAAAAAAATGACATGACATACAAATAACTGTAAATTTGTAGCTTTAACAATTTTAACGATAAAGTTGCATTAATATTTAATAACAATTTTTTTTTACATATTTTTTTTTTGTCACTGTGTACCTTTTTTATTTATTTTTTTTTGTTTTCGAGGGGGAAACCTTCAAAAGGTACCCGTCGACGAGGGAGCGACGCCGGGTTATGTGGGATTTTTACCGCACTAAAACCCCCCCGGTGGCCGTCCTCAGCGCTTGGTGGAGAACTCCGGGATCTCCAATGGAACACAAACGGAGTCCTCCGAGCACGATGCTCCGATCGGGCTCTGTCCCGGGAGCACTTTACGCTCCTCCCGCACACCTAGTGTTTACGACGGCACGCGACCACACATGCCGCCGTCCTTCCCGGGGTTGCTCTCCGGACGGTTCGAGCTCCCACTCTTGCCGCCCGCAACCCCGGAAGCCCCCTTTTAGTCGCCTCTTACGACAGGCAGGGGATACCGTAGCTCTATTCTAGACCCGAAACCGTCACTGTGTACCTAAATTGGTCATGTTTTTTTGAGAAACATACGAGTACATTAAAACTCTAATTAATGTTACTGTTATGAAACTACTTTAAAATATAAGTTTCATGTAGGATACAATAATTATTATTTCCACTATTCCGTAGGAACCGTCCAATTTCCGGGTAAAAAGCAATCTATTTTATTCTCTGACCCATAAAGTTCCCACTATGCAAAAATCATAACAATTCCTTGGTGTGTGAAAATCAAAACAAAAACATAAACATGGGAACCGTACGGGAACTATTTACGCTGTCAACCAACGAAACATACATACAACATTAAACGCCGACTTCAGAACTATGTACTAAACCAACATTTATTTAAATATTTATTTACTAAAGTAACTAAGTTTAAACTACTAAGTTAAAGTTAACTAAAGTTTAACTTACTAAGTCTCAATTATTTTATTGTTGTTATGATGAAAAAAGGATAAATAATTAATTATTGGTAATTCCAAGTTTCGATTATTTTAAACTTAATCGATTATGGTTTCTTCCGAATGGTTTGAAGCCGCAAGCTGTAGCCGGAAATGGGCGTAACCGGACCAATTATCCGACTGACATAACATTGCAAAGACGCCCTGTGTGACTTTTTCGGATAAATTGGTTTCTGGACACTTTTTAACTGAAACAAATGTGTAATCCAATTTATAAATTTCATTAATTACTCGTGTTTGCAAATTATTGCGTTATTGTATGTTTAGAAGTAATTGACTTTCCAATTACGTGATATAAGTTCATACAAAGTTAGTTCAAAACTTTAATGACATTAGGATGGCATGTGTCAAAATGGGCCTATTAAATTGTGACGACTATCTATAGATAGATAAATAATAGATTTCCTATATTATTATATAGATAGATAATCGATTTCATATATATAGACAGTAAATGCAAATGTTATTTCGATGTTGGAGACACTTTATCTTTTTCTCATAATCCTAAATCAGATTTTTCGTATTTTCACACATTTTGGAACAGAAACAAACACTATCTGATATGTTTATATTACTGTTTTTGCAAAATAGCTCGAGGAAATATCTATAAAATTATTCAGCCTTCTGTTATCGTCGTTAATAAGAAGCTTGGATATTAACGATATCACATTTTTATAACGTTACATTAAAGTAATAAGTGACTCATTTGATACTACAGTTTAAAAACAGATGCGGGTAGGTGAAGTGGGGACGACACCTTGGCGGCGCTCGAATTAACAGAGAGCGACATTCTGGTCGGAGACTTCAGCAAGAGCAGTCGAATAACGGAGATACTTGTGTAGTTATAATACTTCTAATCACTAGTGTGAACTTACTTACGTATAATTGTTATATCGTTACTCTGTACCGTTTATGTGACTATATTATTACATGACTTCAAGACCTACAAGATGAGTTTGATTTCATCAGAAGTGTACAAGAACCAGCTCACAATCATGGACGGCGATTCGTAAGTACGAACATACTTGACACAGGAATAAAAACCGTGAGTTAAAACATTATTATGTCATATGTGAATTCATCTTGGTAGAATAAGTAAAAATGGGGGTAGATAATGTCGTTGATGTAAGGGAAAACTCATTTGAATTAAGAAAATGGATAGATTGAGACTAGTAATTCAATGAAATGTTAATACCCTCTGAAAATGATATACTTAAATTTTGTGAACAAACTTTACTCTTATCAAATTACTTGTTAACATTGTAAACTGAGGTGTTTACTTCAAAATAAGTGCATTTTCTGTGAAGAAGTGTCTAAAAGTAATTTTGCAAGGCAGTTCTTGTGGTAAATCTGTCCATTTGGTTAAATTCTGTGGTGTAAAAAGTAAATCCTAATTGTTCTAAAGTTACACCTACTTTGAAATATATAGAAATACACGTACTTATGAAAATATTTTAAGGATCTTTAATCGTAAATGTGAGGCTTTATAGATATGGGAACCTAATGGTTGTTAATATAGGCTAATGTACGCCAGAAATTGCATACAGGTTAGATTTGAATTTATTTTTGATAACTTTTAATGTTTCAAACGGGGTTTACGTATATGCGTTTGTTTTTATTGTATGGAAGGGACTATGCGGTAGCAACAAACGCAGTTACAGAGTACAGTATACCTACTTGATATAAGTGACACGTTTATTAAGTTGCAAAATTTTGATTATTCATAATTGTACAGAAATGTATAATATCTACGTGGTACATATTTAACTGCCTGCAAAAAAGTATCACGACCACGGTATTGAGTGGCTGAGTGTACCCAGGAGGGAAATGGTAAATGAGTTTAAGGTTTATTGTTTTTTTTTTTTTGGATATTAATTGACTATATTTAAAAATAAACTTGCATTCACATCTACATTGTTCACATTTTCATTTTATAAATCAATGAAAGTTTCCTTTTGATTTCATATACTTGATACGTAATTGTTATGAAAGAAGCATACGTACGTTGCCAAATTTAGATTTCCATCAATTCTAGGCGAATTCACGCAGTACTGTGTACTACTGTGTTTTGACTCCCATAAAGTATAAAGGCACATTAGTTAATGATCTATAAGAAAACTGAGAAACTTATGCGCAGCGGTCTTTGGAATATTATATATAAAAATATCTCTCTTATCTCCCATTCTACTTCAGACTGACTCACTTATACATAATATTAAATGTCTGTTTTAAATTTAGTATGCAACGTTTCGTTTTGTATTAATATTTCTTTACATCTCGTAATTTTAAATCTTTAAATTTCAATTTGAATTTGACACATTACACGTCCTTTTGGTTTGAAAATTGGGCACTATCAAATACTGGTAAATGAAGTTTGTACCTTAAACGTTGAGACGCTTAGACTATCGATATTATTAATTATGTGAGCCATTTACGAAATGATAAACGGGATCCACTTTGTATGGGATTGAGAATAAATTATTTTAAGTAAAATAATAATAATAATAATAATAAATTGATGCTTTTATAACTTGAGCTTAGTTCTATTTACAAGTTACAGCAATTAAGTTATTATACGTATTAAGTGAGAAACGGTCACTGAAGCCTACATAAATTTAGATAGTCTCTTGTATACCATATTTAAAATGAGTCTTGCCTGCGACTTTGTTCATGTGGAGTCAGAATATAATTTGAATTGCATTTTTAAAACGAGTCTTGCCTGCGACTTTGTTCATGTGGATTCAAAATATAATTTGAATTGCATTTTTAAAACGAGTCTTGCCTGCGACTTTGTTCATGTGGATTCAAAATATAATTTGAATTATACAATGCCCTCTGTCAAGATCACGGAGTACGTTAGTAATTTGGAATTGTCCATTACCTGGTCATGTAATGTTTTTTAAAAAAAATGTATACTTTTGACATCAACTTCGTAGTTTTGGTTTTAATGCATTTTCAAATATACAAACCGACAGACAATTTTTCTTTTTCAAATATATTCGATGTAAACACGTGAAGATTTCATTCTTATTATATGTATATCATAGCCAAATGAATAATAATGTAATCAAATAAAAGCATAGGTACATTTCGATGGGATTTTCTTATACAATAATTTACTTTTCATATAAATTTCATACGGTTCACAATTGCGTCATGTCTAGGTTTTCTCTATAGAAACATCGAGCATCTCCTTGAGAGTGTTGGTTGTAAATGATACATATTATATTAATATAATCTATATAGATATTACGCACTAATATAATTTTTATTACAAACTATATAAAAGTCAGGTGAAGCCGAGGCGTTTGAAATATATATAATAAATATGAATTGTTCGGTAATAAGGTGTATCATAAGATAGTTTGACTAACTGTTTGTTTGGCTGGCTGGCATAAAATCATGATCAACTTTAATAGACCTTTTTCAGGTCATAGAAATTTTAGGTTGTGATTGATAAGGAGCCACATGTTATGTAAAACAGTTATAGTTTTAAATCTGACGATCGTGATGAGACAAAATTAGAATCAGACAAGATTATTAAAATCATGTCATGTCATAGGTATTTCAAAATTTTTAAATAAATCTGACCGTTCAAAGTAGGTAAAAATCGAATTCAAATATTCCGTTACATACATACAGGTCAAGTTAATAAAAGCGTGGCAAAAATAAAAGCGTGTTTAAAAAAAATCTTTTATCAGTTGTAGACACAAATAAGTATAGTTAAATAATGGCCGGTTTCTGAAGTCATTTTTCTTGGTAGGTAGTTTACGAGTGTGTATTCAATAACACTATCCGTTTGATAACTACCTACGGAAAAAAAAATCCGCTTCCGAGGAACTCAATGTAAGACAAGGTCTGTTTAAACTCCGTTTAGATTAACGGACCATTTTAATGTGTTTATTCTTTCCATAACATTATTTGATTTTTTTTTAAAAACGACGTTTGCGTAAAGTCTAGCAAATCTTCCTTAGTATAATGCATAACTTTTACAGTAAAATAGCCCAAACTATAACTTCCTTATGGGAATCTTAATTTAAAACTTTTGGTGAAATAAAAAAAAAAAAGTTAAGTAGTTAAGCCATACACAATTGACAAGTATGTCGCTGACGTGAACGCATGGGTCCTTTGCTTTGTTAATTAAATTTTGAAATTCATGTAATAGTATGTATTATTATAACTGAATATAAATTCAATTTAATGTAATGAAATTTCTTTCTGACTTTCAAAAGTGGGTTATGTGGCCCTACTTTGAAAGAAATAATTTGAATTTGTGATAAATAACGTAAAAAAATTGGGTTCATACAACTTATACGTGTTATATTGTGTGAAATTCATGGTTAGTTTACCATTATTTAGTCTTTAACTTTGATATCATTCATTTCAAATATTCACGATATATTATTATTTTGATACTGCTTCATCAGTTGATAAAAGACGTACATTGGAAAGGCAACTATTTGTATAAAATAACATTGTAATAATTAAAAGAAGTACTAAGTAGTAATAAAATAATTTTATAATAGTATTTTGAGTCGCACAGATTCATTTAGTGGCCAACTATAGATCTATCTATCTATCAGTATAACAGTTATTGAACAGGTTGTTGAGCATTCCGAAATGGACTAATAAGATTAACGTCGTTATTCTGATGCGTAACTTTATCGAATCAATAGTTGTTGGAGATTTAACTATTGGACTTAGAATCCAGACATAAGTAAAGTGGGCAGCTAGATGTTGTCATTACTGTAGGTGTAGGAAATTTTTTTTAGTTTGATTTTTATTTATCTGTAGTTAAGATGGATTAGTGCAGATGCCTCGAGCAGTGTAATGTTCGCGGGTGTCTCTTGGTGATGCATATGGTTGGGTGTATGTATGTATGTATGTTGGGTGGATGTATTACATTGAGTGAATATTGCATTTTTAGAGTAAATTTGAGTTGAGCACTGGCCGAATGTTATCGTAAACAAGGTATAAAAACTGCGGTGATACATGACTAGAGTGATCCTATATGAACATCACCTAGTTTAAACCGTGTGTTTTATTATTTAACAATGGTCTAATGCATTCGCTTCAATACCTGTCGCGCATATGACATTTATGTAAAGAGTCCTTATGAACTATGCCTGCAACAGAAATCCGTGGTGAACACTGTTGGGGCAGATTTATAACCTAGGTAATACACAACTAGTGTGATTCTATATGAACATCACCTAGTTTAAGCCTTGGTTCGGATCAACAGTTCGGGCTTTTTACATGCGAGTCGGTATTGCAAGAAAATGCGTAGAGTTTAAGCCATGTTTTTGATAAACAGTTCGGGCCTCTTACGTGCGAGTCGGTATTACAAGAAAATGTGTAACTCTTCTGGACTTAGGCATTAAACAACTGGTTTTCTTTTGCAGCTCTTGCATCAGACCATACACGATCGAGGACGAACGTGTGAGCAGGACGGCCGAATGTTATCGTCGTTAATAAGAAGCTTGGATATTAACGATATCACATTTTTATAACGTTACATTAAAGTAATAAGTGACTCATTTGATACTACAGTTTAAAAACAGATGCGGGTAGGTGAAGTGGGGACGACACCTTGGCGGCGCTCGAATTAACAGAGAGCGACATTCTGGTCGGAGACTTCAGCAAGAGCAGTCGAATAACGGAGATACTTGTGTAGTTATAATACTTCTAATCACTAGTGTGAACTTACTTACGTATAATTGTTATATCGTTACTCTGTACCGTTTATGTGACTATATTATTACATGACTTCAAGACCTACAAGATGAGTTTGATTTCACTTCCCATGATGTAGCGATAAAACCGGAAAACATTAAATAATAACTTTATATGCAAATAGTTATCAACACAGGACATGTATGACGTCACTCAAAAATTACTGCGTTCAAACGTGTGATACTATAATAAAAAAAAAATATACTAATAACAGTGTTTATATTTTGTGATATGTGATTTAAAATAATAAAATAAAAATGTGCATATTGGACTACAAAAGCGCTCAATGGACAACGGGGGATTGAATCTGAAACCCGACGTGGCGATCCGGTACGGCGCCTCCCGTCGTCAAAATATTAAGGAAAACTTAGCTGGATGTGTAATGTGTATTTGATATTCGATGAATAACGAGTTCAGTAAGTCACAACTTACGAGTACGTGCAGTTGTAAAACAGTAATATAGATTTATTAATTATTAAAATAAAACTTGCAAGGAACGACGCCGGCGACGCGACTTTTCAGCTGTATTTTATAAATAAAACCGACTCCAACTAGATAATCTAAGATTATGGTGGTGGAGAAATAACATTGAATATAAAGTTTCTGCTTCCATCGTTTGCCGAGAACGTTCGCTAGTGGATAAATTGTAGTGTGTGTAGGACTCATAGTTATATAAGTTAGGTTAAGCTTAGTATTAAGAGAGTTATATTAAAGACATGATACAAGTAACACGCCTCTCAATACACACGAGCCTGCTACAACACTACATGGCGACCCTGCCCGGCCGGTGCGCGTGTGGCGCTGCCACGTTGCACGCGCACTGGGAGGCGTTCGAAACGAAGAAGAAAAATTTTAAATTAAGCTTGAAGATGAAAGAAGTTTTCTGATATAGAAGAAGGGAAAAAAGTTAAGAAAAATTGAAGATCACGAGGAAAAGAAAAAAAAACAAAATGAAGAAAGAAGTTCTTTTTTGTGGAAGAAAATTATATCAAACAATGAGAAAAATAACTAAGATGAACAAAGAAGTTCCGTCATGAAGTCATGGAAGAAGACAAAAAATAGATTAACTGAACATCGTGACCGTGAAAAACATAAAATAAAGAGAAAAATGTCTTCGAGGTCCTCGATCATCTTAAAAGGAAGACCAAACATCAAGAAGACTACCAAAAGAAGATCTACTCTTCATCATCAATGGACACCGGTCAGAGTAATTTTACTGCCGACGAAGACCAGCCCTTGTGAGAATCCTTGGCGTAAAAGATCGGCTCAAGAGAACTGGACACGACAACACTGGTTACAGACATATACAGCAGGTACCTCTAACAAAACAGCATAAATGTAAATTAAAAGAAAGTAAATTGTGTAGTAATATATAAATTAAATATGAGTATAAAAACCAAATTTTCTGTTTGTGTATGTGTTAAATATTAGTCAAAGTTTAATTAATTGTTGCAAAATTATAGTTTTTAATCATATAAATAATATTTATTGTACCTACAGTTAGACTATTAATAATTTCAAGTTAGATACTATGTTATTATTTGCATAGTATTTTTTTTTATTTTGAATGTTTTACAAACCACATTTCATACATTTTGTTTAAGAAATTGATTTAATGTTGTAAAGTAATAAGTAAACCCAGATAGTAACAGTAGTTTCAGACAATCCGCGTTCTAATTACGCTTACTTGCAAATAGTTCGTTACGAGTCTTATTATCCATCCTTTATGGGAATGGAATGTGTTAGTTTCGGATTGCAAGAGTGATGCAATGCCGATGCAGTTTTGTTTTACATGCACACTTGTTTAATATGTTCCTTTGTTTATTTTAATAATCAGGTTGTTATGAATTTAGCTTTCTTCTGTTAATTTTAATTTATGTTATTAATGTTTTTATGAGTTATGTCTATAAAAATTAAAGGTACATGTTTAGAAAACTATGACTGTATGTAAATGATTATTGTCTTTGAAGTATATTGATTGATACTGAATAATTATGACAAGAATGTAAGTACGAGAAATTAGGAAGGATTCCATTCGTAAGTTAGTACTTTTGGTAACGATTGGGATTGATCCCCCGAGGATTAAGAAAGTATTAACATGCGTTTGAAATATTGTGTGTTGTATAAGTTTTATTTAAGTTGGTTTTATGAGAGGAATAGTAGTAGAATTCTATGAGTGAAAGAAATAATATATTGTGTTGGGAAATCTTGATCATACTGTACGCGAGCCGTCTGTGTTAAAGAAATCCAGAGGTAGAGATTTATGAAAGAATAATGAAATGATTTGAAAGAGTTGAATACTGTAGGAAGAGCGAACTTAACCCTCCTTATGCTATGTTCTTGATCATGTAGTTACGCAAGTCGTATACGTGAAAGAAATGATGGTTGGGACACTGAAATAAGAATTACTATTTCTTAGTCTTAGAGGGAATAAAATATTGTAATCATTAAGGGAAAATAACCCTAGTACGTACGATAGGAATAAAAGAAAATGTGAAAAGAAATGAATACGATGTTAAAATGTAATAAAGATATAAGGAGATAGTATTGAAAAATATAAATGTAGGAAAGGAGAAAGACTGCGATAATTATGGAATTGAATTATATAACTGGAAATGATATAAGTAACTACATATTAACTCGGATTTGATTATTGGTGCCTAAGAATATATGATAATACGCATAAAATGACAGCGTAACATAAGTAAATGTGTAAAAATGAATATGACTTGAAATTTTTTCCGGATTTGACTTCTAAAATTAAGTTACTAATTATTAATGTTAGATTTACATAAATTAGCAGTATAAAATAATTTTAAGTTAAGGTTTTTTTAATTATATTGTTTATTTTGATAGTAAGAACAAGATATGTTAGTAGTCTTAACGCATATTGCACCATCCTACTGTTTTTTTTAAATTTTGTAGTGTGAAAAAAAATAATCGTAATTTTAATTTTTTTTTCAATAACCCGTGGAGGTGTATTGTGTGTAGGACTCGTAGTTATATAAGTTAGGTTAAGCTTAGTATTAAGAGAGTTATATTAAAGACATCATACAAGTAACACGCCTCTCAATACACAAGAGCCGGAGCATTCACTACAAAATAAGTACGTAAGTTGGTAAATTACTTATCGTCCAGAGTACAATTATTTGCAGTGACAGCCTAGTGGTTAACAAACTCTGTCTATCGATCGAGAGGTCCGAGTTTCCAAACCCAGGCACGCACATCTGATTTTCCTTAAGTTATGTGCGTATTAAAAATTAATTGTCATTTGCTTAAACGGTGAAGGAAAGCAACGCGAGGAAACCTGCTCACCGGAAAGATTTATCAAAAAAATCTCAAAGGTATGTGAAGTCTACCAATACGCACTTGACCAGCGCGGTGGACTATGGCCTAATCCTTCCCATTATGAGATTCTCATTCTTATTCTGAGATGACAAGTTTTGTAACTATGTTGCACGATGTATGTGTGTGTGTGTTTGTTGGTCCTCTGACTTTTGCAACCCCAAATGGAACTTTGCTATAGTCAAATATATTTATTTGTTAAAACACTAATTACATGATTTTTTTTATAAAACATTAAATTAGAGAATAATTAAATTACATAAATTCTATTTGAACAAAGTTTTCCTTGTTTCATAAATAAGTTACTGTAAACAGGTAAATATTGCCTGAAAACTCCATATCAGCTAATTCCAGGACATCATTATTATTAAATTAGGAAATATAATTATGAAATTACACAACTCGCAACTCAAATACATTTAAATGGCAAAATAATAAACCGAGTCCATAAATATAAATATTTGGGGCTTTTCCTTACCGGTGACTTCAAGGACAATATATATTTTAAAAGGGAGCGTAGGTCATTGGCTGTTAGGTTAGGTTAGGTTAGAGTAGACTACTTGCTGCTCTAATGAAGTGAAAATAACGCTCTTCAAAGCATATTGGCAGAGCTTTTACACGGGCCATCTATTGGTTAACTATACCAGAAAGTAAATGAATGCCCAGCGTGTCCAGTATAACAATATTCTTAGGATAATGTTGGGACTTCCTCGGTTCTGTAGTGCCTCTGAAATGGAGGAACCAGGGAAGAAGGTGAGAAGCATAGCGAAGCGCCTTGAAGTGGCGCGAAACAAAGTGGAATAGAGATGTGAAAAAATATCGTTAATAATTATAATGTGACCTTGTCCCTATGTGTCCCTAAATACACATAAAATATTTGTTATTGTGGGTGAGGTTCCCATGTCCCTGAGTTATGCTCGCAATTGCAATAATTAGAGAACAAATTTCATGACAAAATTGTGTCACAGGCAATTTTGACTTTATGTATCAAAATGAATTATAATTGAATATACTTTTTATTCGTTGTCCCATCCCTAGAGCGGAGTGGGAGCGACAGTAACATGCGGTGCTGGCTGCCGGTGCTTGTGTTGGCGCTCACGCTGCAGCAAGCGGTCAGGCTGGAGCAGGCGGTAACCGAGCCAACTCAACAGCGGTAAGATCGTTGCAGTATTCACAGCTGCGTGTCAGTGCCGCGTCTACAGATGCCACACACAAATACAAATTCTTGGAGAACAAAACAACCGCTGTCGAATGGTTTGAAACATTAGTTAATACGCGAAATGTTTAAGTTAATAAACGGTGGAAACTTTACTGCCACATTAATATGAAAAAAGTATGTATTTTATTCAAATTAAGGCTTTTCCTTTAGTTTTTCATTTATCATTGCGTCCCAGAATTTGATCCTTAGAAGCGACACTATCTGATGATGGAATAATACAGGGTGTGCTTTTTTTCAAAATGAACTCGTTCGAAACCCGGCTAGAGAAAAAGATATTTAAACAAGTAATTAATTTAAAAAATCAAAAACCCGACTGCACCAAAAAGGCTGAAATAGAATTTCCAAAAGCAGTGAAACAGGCATTTCATTATTTTTATCCAGAAAACCAAATACAAAGTTTCAAAGTAGGTGTCTGCTTCAAAAACAAAAAATGTTCAAACAATATTATCCTATTTTATCCTTGTAGTGCTCATTTACGCTATGTAAAGAACCTATGTGTAAAATTCCAGCACGCATAAGTTCAGCGGTTTCCCTTTGCGTTGATCTCTGGCACAGCAACTCACTCATTTAGTCAGACAGTCATCCCGATGTGTATATACGAATGTATATGTACTAGCTGACCCGGCAAACGTTGTGTTGCCATATAAATAAAAAAATGTTAAGGGTGAACAACTCTTATCACTTAGGGGTAAAAAAAATAGATAGTGGCCGATTCTCAGACATACTGAATATGTATATAAAATTTGGTGAAAATCGGTGAAGCCGTTTCGGAGGAGTACGGTAACTAACACGAGGATTTATGTATAAGATAAATTATGTAATGTATGTGTAATCTCCTCTTAAATTTCTTTATTTTGACACCCTACTCGATAGGTTTGGTTAACATTTTTTAAAACGTGTTACTATTTCGCGAAAAAATCCACCATTTACGGTCTATAAATTATATAACTTCAGTAAATCAAAGTTTCGTTCATTATTTTACCTTGTTAGAGGATGAATTTAATTATTTTTATCCAACAAGCCTGATACAAAATTTCATAGTGTTTGCTTCAAAATTAAAGGATTTCAAAAAAACTGTTTTCCCCTATTTTACCCTCTTAAGGGTAGAATTTCCAAAAGGCCTTTCTTAGTATTTATTAACGCTATATAGAGAACCTATGTGCAAAATTACAGGACTGTAAGGTCCTTGGTTTAGGCTGTACGTTGATTTCTGAAAAATTAAAAAGTAATTTAGTTAGTCAGTCAGTCAGTCACCTTGCTGTTTTATATATATACAAATATGTTTTTATAATCTCCGTTTAATTTCCTTTCATTTGATACCCTACTCGATAGGTTTGGTTAACTTTTTTTTTTAAATGTGTTACTATTTCGCGCCGAAAATCCGCCATTTTGTTTTTCTTTTTCTAACACCTATCTAAGGACACTCGGGTCATTGAGACAAATATAATGACACCTTAACTGTTGAAATTCATCCAGCCGTTTGTTAGATCGGATCAAATAAAGAAAGACAAACATACAAGATACGCGCGAAAAACATAACCCTTCCTTGGCAGTCGGGTAAAAAGTAATGATGCAGTTTTAGTTTTTGTCAAAATCGGCCTTGTAACTCTTTTCAGCATTTTTCGCTAATCTGTATAGTTTCGGATTTGGCCCTGAAGGCCCATTTGAAAAATTCACCCTGTATAAGTCAGTATATCTATGTTGAGATCAAACTGACTTAAGTAGCTACACCTTTTTTTCGCCGCCGTTCGTCGTCAAGACTGATGGTGGTAGAATCAGATATTTAGTATTAAATGATAGTCATCTTGAAGGTCTTGAAGGCGTGTAATCTTATAGTCACATAAAAGGTACAGAGTAACGATGTAATAACTATACGTAAGTAAGTTCACACTAGTGATTAGAAGTATTATAACTACACAAGTATCTCCGTTATTCGACTGTTCTTGCTGAAGTCTCCGACCAGAATGTCGCTCTCTGTTAATTCGAGCGCCGCCAAGGTGTCGTCCCCACTTCACCTACCCGCATCTGTTTTTAAACTGTAGTGTCAAATGAGTCACATAATACTTTAATGTAACGTTATAAAAATGTGATATCGTTAATATCCAAGCTTCTTATTAACGATGATAACATTAGTGATTTTTGATATTGAGCCTGGCTTCTCACTACTACCATTTTGCTCCTAAGCTACTGAACTAAATAAGTTGGAATTTGGTACTTATTATATACGTTTCCATGAACCAAAGACGAAGGTCTAACGTAAACAACAGAATTGTGAATTTAAGTTGTACTATTGGGGAGTAAAAAGAAAAATATAAAAAATAATATGCAAATCGTATAGAATAAGTATTTATGTTATAGGGAACTCAAATATAAATTTTGTTATAGTTCTACAATACATAATTTTAAAGATATTTAAGAAAGAAGATGAAAATTCACCATTCCCCTCGCCCCACTTATTCTCCGAATCCATTGAATCTTTTGATCCGATGAAAATTCAAACGGATCGTTTTCAACCCGGGTTTTAAGAAATGATCGATCGACTCAGGTCTACCTTTTATTACAGGCTGCTGCCCGAGTGGGCGAAAATGGGTTGCGAGTGGTCGTCACGCCAGGAGGATGTCACGAGCGTGCGCTGCTCGCTGCCTGCCGCCCGCCTCACAATCACCATCAGTAATCTTAATTTATCCATCGACAACATCAGCATGGAGTGCCTGGTACGTCAATATTGTGTCTACAGTCAATCTTTGTCAATCTTTATTTGTCATAAGACACACATGGCCTCTTAATTGCGATATACATATCTGCATACCCTCGAAAAACTTTATACTTCTATGTTGGGTAAATCTAAATAAACGATTTAATGAATGTACCAAGGTGGTTGAACTCTTTGTGGTTCGACTCCGGCGGCACCACCGTCACACTTAAGTATTTCTACCTAATAACAACAGTAAAGACACTGCTGTGTTCTGGTTTGAAGGATGTAGTTAGAGGGGCATACTTATCCAAGGCGTTCCAGCTTAGGCCTCGGGGGTAGCGGCATCTATGGCCGACCTCAGGATTTTAATCCTATCTAAGGTTGATTACAGATGTCCATAGGCAGTAGCCACTTACTATCAGATGGACTGCATGCTCGTCTGCTACTCCTATATTACAAAGATAATTAACAATGGTGATATCTGCCATACAGCCAGACGCTATTGGCCACGTCGGGGGTTACCGGTGCGATGAGCTGCAGCCGGTGCTCGCAAAGGTCTACGCGGACAGCCGGTCGGCCGAGCGTCAGTGGATGTATTGGGATATATTGATGCAACGCTGCGAGCTGCAAGAGCCACTGAGCTGCTTGCTTCCGTTCCAGCCGCATTATCTTCGCCTGTATCTGTATGACGTGCCTACAGAGCTGCGCCCTGAACATCTCGCCGGCCTTAATTTCTCCGCAATTAATTTAACTTACAAAGGTTAGCAATACTACACAATAGCACATCTATACTATCTATACTTCTATACTATACTATACTATATACTATAATAATATTAATCAAATCTCATTTAATCAAAATAGATTCATATAGAATATTTTCTGAAAGTCATATTGAATAATAAAAAAAAATATTATTATTAGAGATGCGCCGAATAGTGGGTTCAGCGAATAACCGAATACCGAATATTATTCGGTTTAACTTTTACCGAACCGGATATTCGGCCGAATTATTCGGTTTACCAATTCATTGTTTTGCCGCGTAAACAGGTTCTAATATTTCTTTTATAGTGTCCATTATTGTCAATTTGCCAGTTACCTGTGTTCATTAAAACTTTGATTTAAGTTGTAAAAAGAAATACTGATTTGAGGTTTAAAATAAATGTTGACTATACTAACTATAGAATCTATACAAATAATTAAAATTTAAGTGTCTGTTTGTAATGTCAAAATAACAACATTTTACTAAGAGCATAAAACATAAAAGGAAAATATAAAATATACGGTAAATACGGTACTTAGAACGAAAAAAATATTATTTCAATTTTGGTTTGTTCCGGCTAATCTTTAAAATGGCTGTACTGATTTTGATGGGACTTTCACTGGCAATTAGCTGATGTTATAGACAGTAACATAGGCTACATTAATTTTGGAAAAAGAATTAGGGATAAGCGCAAAAAAGTTAAATCCCATGAAAACTTCAGAGTATTTACACTTTTAACGCGGGTCTTAACCGCGGGGCACAGCTCGTAAGTAATAAATATGTTCTTTTGAGGTTTCAAAGTAAATGTTGATTTGAAGTTTAATTGCTTTATGTTATTAAATTTGTCATAGGATTTCTTTGACTTAAAATATAACATAAATCTTACATAAGAAGTTTTGTGTTTTAGTAATGTACCGTGTCGTGTATACACGAAAATAGACATACCTACTCGAACCGAATATATTCGGCACCAAAACCGAATAATTCGGCCGAATACAAATAGCAAAAAAGATGCCGAATACGCCGAAAACCGAATAACGAATAACCAAACGAATATTCGGCGCATCTCTAATTATTATAACTTAAAAGAAATAAAATTTTATTACTTTTCCATCACTAATTATTCGAAAGGAACTTCGTTCCATCCGTGTGTCCCTTGACACCTCTCATCTTTTTGTTTTTTTTTTCTCACGGAATCAAAATTGAAGGATTGCGTGTACTGTCACATTCTAGAATTATAAGCTTGCAGCTTAATTTAGATTTAACGATCTTTATTTCTCATAGAAGACAATTGTCACTTACATGAGAACATCATCATCAACCCATTAGGTACTGTCCCACTGCTGGGCACAGGTCTCCTCTCAGAATGAGAAGGATTAGGCCATAGTCCACCGCGCTGGCCAAGTACGTATTGGTAGACTTCACATACGTTTGAGATTTTTTTTTTGTTTTATATATCTCTCAGGTAAGCAGGTTTCCTCACGATGTATTCCTTTACCGTTTTAGAAAGTGATAATTAATTTCTAATACGCACTCGAAAAATCAGAGGTGGGTGCCTGGGATTTGAACCTCGGACCCCTCGATCTAGAGACCGAGTTTCTTAACCACTAGGCTATCACTGCCTTTACATGAGAACAATAACTTATAATTAATTACAATAAATCGATAATCCCGGCTTAGGCTTAAGGGCCTTTCTGGGGCGCCTATGGTGACAGATTTTGGGAGGCAAGTAAAATTTGCGTTTTTGTATTATCTAACGTGCATTTGTTATATGAAGACCTTGAAATTAAATTTAGGGACCCCGGAAGGCACACTTCAATGAAAATTTAGTCTTGACGATTTTTTGTACATGACATTGATAGATGTTTTTTGTTGATAGAAACCGCGGGGCACATCGAGTAAACTATAAAAATAATTATATTTCTAGTTCTAATTACCGACTAAGACCCCATTCTAAAAAGTTGAAATTATTAAAATTTTTACAAATATGTTATAGACATTTTTCACTGACACGTTTCTAATAGAACTGTTGAATACTTGTGCAGCTGAGAACGCAACTGTCCGCGAGGTGCCGTACGTGGCGCTCGCCACGCAGCCGCGGCTCAGGACGCTGCATTTGAGGAACGTGCGGCTGTCGGGGCGCTGGCCGCCTGCACTCGAACACCTGCAAGATCTGGAGCTACATGACTTGGTCGACGTTTCCGATGGAGCTTTTGAAGGACTGTCGAACTTAGAACGCCTTGGGCTGAAGGGAAATACCATTGAACAATTGAATAGCAGTGCATTCCTATGTAAGACAATAATAATAATATTAATAAGTAAATGAGCATATTGTTCCGAGCAAGTTTCGGCCGAAAAAAAGATTTCAGTCAATGTTTCAGTTTAGACCAAAACCAGCAGAACCTTTCGGCACAACCGAAGCATTCGTTCGTGATCTTTCGAAATGAGTTCGTTTCCCTAGCACCGTAACTACTCGTAGCACGCGTTTCTTGTCTACTTGAGCTTCAGTACATCGTTGAGCCACATTTGTTGAATCAAATATATAAATGAATAGAGGTAATCACTGGCTTAAATGTTTCTATTACTATGTTAATCTCTAAACAATCGTGAAGTCTATCAGATATCATAGTGTCACTTCGGTCGGACAGTTTCGACTGGGTTGAAATTGTACTCGTATACTTAGATAACTTACCTTTAATTTGGACGATCTGCGCCATAAAGTCCAGTTGATATGGATGGAACCTGAACCTTCGGCGAGTGGTGCGAGGAGGAAGGGTGATGTAGGCACCAGATCGAAGAGTTCCTTGAAACACTCACCATTGTAAAGCCGGTAGAACACACAGAGGGAACCAATGTCCCTCCGCAGGCTTTAGTACTCTAACCGATCAGATATCATCGATCAGAGGTCATCGATGATTCGCACTGCGCGCTTCTGTACAAAGTCAAGAATTATTTCTCAAATAAGAAATAGTCTGTAGTCTTATCAGCTCGTCAGCGTACTTGAAGTGAAGTGGACAGGAAAAGGTTGCGATGTAGAGGTCACGAACGCGGGTTAAGCGGATAAGCTTATTACAAATCTATGCATAAATATTACTCAGCCATATTACCTGCACGTAATCGTTATTATTTTTTGGCAGATTTATCGAGTTTGACAGACCTATATCTGAGCTCCAAAGCAATGAAATCGTTGCCTCCGAATTTGCTGCTTCCGACGCCACTATTAAGAGAGCTAGTGTTGTCCGACCACCAACTGCAATACTTGTCCCGCGAACCGATATACGGTCTGCAATATTTAAGAAATGTGAGTTACCATATAAATACAGAATAAAACAGCGTGTTTATATTTTATAATGGATATGATACAGCCGTAGACAAATCTGAAAGTATTTCTCTCGGGAGCAATATACTTAAATATCCATATATGACAAATGAAGATCTCTCGCCGGACTAGATGATCATGGCCGGGGAGCAGGCATAATATTTCACATTTCTCCAAGAGATCTCATTCTCAATCGGTGCGTTTTATCAACGATTTTTGCCGTGGATTGTCAAACTTTTGCAGGTAACGATCACCAACGAGAACATGTCAGAGCTTCGTCTGGAAGCCGGTACATTCTTCGAGTTCTCCGAGCTTGAGACGCTGAACATAGTATCGTGCGGCGTGAGGGCGGTGCCGGCGGACTTGCTGCGCGGGTCGTCAGGGCTCGCAACTCTGTCGCTGAGGGACAACCAGCTGACCGAGCTGCCCGCAGAGTTACTCGCCACGCAGATAAACTTGCGGAACCTAATTCTGGCGCGAAATCGCATGCAGACGTTACCCTGCAACCTGTTTAAAAATGCAAACAAGCTGGAGAACCTCGATTTGAGTGATAATGTCATCGAGTTTTTGCCAACCGATATTTTTGAAGCAACGGAAAATATCACGAAGCTTAACTTGACTTACAATTATTTAAAGCAGCTGGAACCGTAAGTATCGACTGCCACTTACGTTTTTCGTTTTCGTTTCATAGCCAAGTTATGCCATTTCATAAGATTAAAAAATCTTTTAATGTCCTTTATACTTATTATTAGCATTTTAAAGTCGGCAAAACGCGGGAACTATGCTGCTTCATAGGCTCAATGGTTCTGCCGCCCTGATTTATGGCATGTTATATGCAAAATGAATAGTGTAGGAGAAAGAACAGTGTCTCGAATCAAATCAAATCAGTCTTTATTTGACCAGTCTCACGGGGCACACTAAGCTTAAATCTCAGCCGTCCATGAGCGCAATCTGGCGGGAAAATCGTAAACTTGCTAGAGACCTTAGCGAAATATAGACTTACTGCAATGGCTTTGCATGTGAGGTGCACCAGAAGATGTCCAAATGAACAACTCTTCATCATCAACCAATTACTGGCCAACTGCTGGGCACAGTTCTCTTCTCAGAATGGGAAAGATTAGGCCTTAGGTCACTAATGGCCACTAATGACAGGAATAAGCGTATTAAGATGGAAACCAACTGAGGTGCGGAAATCCTCAACTCCATCGCGGAGATTTCGTGTGATCCACTAGTCTAGTCATCACCTAGTCTGGATATCTAAGTACTCACCTGACAGTCTTTCGCGTGAAATATAGGTAAAAAGCTCTGTAGAGTGGAAAACGAAGGTTCGTTTTCGGTTTTGACTTCGGTTAAGAAACCAGTTTAGGTCACTAATTAAGTATAATCAATATGTTCTACAGAAAACTATTCCAACCATTACACCGCTTGGAGCATCTACTGCTGGCACACAACGCGTTGGTGAGCGCCGACTTGGCGGTCTTCGAGCACTTGTCCTTCTTGAAAACTCTCGACCTCTCACACAACGTCATCACTTCGGTATCGGTCAGTGACAATTTGAATACGGAACGCTTTTTGTCATATCTAGGCGTAAGTGACTTCAAAATATCTAATTTTGAATTTGTAAAATATTTAGAAACCTTCGGGATTCAACTCCGGAGGTAATGGCACCTCATCTATTTCTGTCTAACTTTTAACAATAGTGGTAAACGCTATATCCTGGTTTCAAGCGTAAGGGAGGGGCACTTATATCAGTCCGTATGAGTATCAGGTACTTATCTAATTTTAAATGGCGTTAACTGAGGTTGATTTTAAATGGCAAATAGTGACAATTACCACAGACCACCAGGCAAACTGCAGCTCGCTTCCTACTGCTGTCATACATACAGAAACAATTAGTGCAATTAGAAACTTAAATACGCTATTAAAAACTTAGTAATAAAACTGTACCTATAACAAATTGTTCCATTTTTATTTACATTTACAGTAATTCAAACCGGAATATAAACACGAAAAGCTGAATAAATATTTTCTATTACAGGATTCCGACTTAATGTTTAAAGGTACGAGCACAATTATTGATTTACGACAAAGCATGGACACCGACCTCAGAAAGACACTGTTGCTACTGAACAACAACCCATTTATCTGCGACTGCAACATATATAATTTTGTGAGAGCACTCAATGAGAATGCTTTCATCACACGTTTCGAGTTATCGGTACCTCATTGCGCCGCCCCTGCATCGTTGCACGACGTGTTGTTAAGCAACGTGCCGATCGCTGAACTGTACTGCACGCTGGATAGTCCTCCCTGCCCCGCGTACTGCGCCTGCACCCTGTACCCCGATATCAAGCGCTTGGAGCTCAACTGCACCGCGACCCCGCGCACGCTGCAGTCGATAGCGCCGCTGCGAGCTGTGCAGCTGCGCTTCTTCTCCGTCCCCGCACACCTCACCGGACTGCCGCCGGAGGTCCGTTTCGTCGACCTCTCCGGCCTCGGCGTGACCGTCGCACCGCGAGCACTCGGCCGATTCGACAACGTTACGGTTGATCTGAGCAATAACAACCTAACTATGGCGCCGATTTCTTTGCTCGAGGCGAACGCTACAGTCCGACTCGCCGGAAACAAATTCGTTTGCGACTGTGATCGTAGTGACTCTATATCGACGCTGGAGCGACACTGGGAGCATCTGGAGGACGGCGTCCAACTACGGTGTCAAGACGGCAGTCCGGTGGAGGGCTTAACCGCAATGCGACTGTGCGCGATGCGCAACGCGCTCGTGATCGGGATCTCAATTACGGTGTTCGGGCTAATACTGGGCGCGCTCGCCGTACTCGCGTTCATATTCTCCATCGAAATCCGTCTCGTGCTCCGCAGGTACGAAGCGCTCAACTTCCTATTCGAAGAGCCTCCAGATCCCGCCGGACTCGAGGAAGCATACGACGCATTTGTGTCGTTCACGCATCGTGATGAGGACTTTGTGCAGGACAAGCTCGTGCCGGAGCTCGAGGGCGGGCGGCGGCCGCTGCGGCTGTGTGTGCACTCCCGCGACTGGGAGATCGGCGGGATGATCACGGAGCAGATCGCCCGCTCGGTGAGCGAGACGCGGCGCACGATCGTCGTGATGTCACGGGAGTTCCTCGAATCAAAGTGGGGCAAGATGGAGTTCCGCGCGGCGCACGCGCTGGACCGCGTGATCCTGCTGCTGCGCGGCGATGTGGTGTGTGTGGCGAAGGAGGACCCGGAGCTGCGCGCGTATCTAATCACAAAGACGTACGTGCACGCCGACGACCCGCTCGTGTGGGACCGCGTGCGCGACGCCGTGCTGCGCGCGCGGCGCCCCCGCCCCTCCGCCGTGCCCGCTCTCCCCGCACCCCCCACCGCTCTCCCCCTACCTCCCACCGCTCTCCCCCTGACCGCACTCCCCCCTGCTCCCGCATATTCGGCGGCCATCCAAGCCTCTCCAGTCCTCGCTCCTGCGAATAGTGTAACAAGAACGTAAAAAGACAAACCAAATATACATAGCCTGTATAATACTGTAAGGACGGTTATACGGTGGTGAAATAATAAACTTGAATACTGGTATGACACTAACTTTGTTATCATTTGTTGTCAAATATATACAAAGGTTACGCAAGTGACAAAGAAGAGTAAGATATAGAGGAGACACAAGATTACCCCTTCCCCTCTTAAAAGAAAAAAACGTGTTAATAACCAATTTAGATTGTAATTAAAGTAAAAATAAACATATATATATAAGTAAAATGTATTGTTGTTTGCTTTCTCGTTTGGCTTTCCTTCCCGCCGCAATATATCAAAAAGCTCCCCGTGTCATCGAATATATAATAACATACAATAACATTATCTATGCGACACACAAACAAACATATGCGATTAAAAACATTTTTTGTCTCATTTCAATTTGATGTAACATAGTTCTTCAGTTAAATACATAGATGTATTACCTAATGTCATTGGTTAAATATAAATAAAACCCACTTATTAATAATATCCCCAGATGTAAGTTGATTTTACTTGCAAGTTATTTACCCACATTTCCGTTCACATCTCCGTTATTCGACTGCTCTCGCTGAAGTCTCCGGCCAGAATGCCGCTCTCTACAAACTCGAGCGCCGCCTTGATGTCATCCCCACTTCACATACCTTCTGTTATTACAGTTCAAATGAGTGACTTATTATTTTAATGAAATTTAATGCAATATTTAAAAACTGTGATATTGTTATCATCCAAACTTCTTATTAACGACGATAACAGGAGGACGATCCTTATTATGTATCCGTGTCATTTAAGGGCATCTGGAACAAAACTTGAATACTTATTATTAAATTTATATTGTTTATAAATTCATTGTATAAACAAAAAAATATATGAATATAGAATAGAATGCAATTTATTGCAGACTTACAGTAGAATTTAACAGTAGTGTTTATTAAGGTTAAAACAGTATGCAATAGGCGGCCTTATCGCTAAGCAGCGATCTCTTCCAGACAACCTATGCATGGAAAAGAGAAAAGGACAATAAGGAAAGTAGGATAGGGTGTGCGAAGTTAGAGGTGGAGCAGACTACAAGGAATAGAATTACAGTAAAATAATAACATAAGATGTAGGAATCCGATAAAATATGAAAGACAAGAAAACAAAAAAGAAAGAACAAAAGCACATCAGATAAAATAGCAATAATAATAGACAGAATAAAAAAAGATATAATAATAATAATAATTAAGAAAATGAATAAAATTAGTAGAAATGACGAGAGCAGCGGAGGAAAAAAACAAATTTATAAATAAAGTTTCCTCAGTTTATTTTTAAATTCGTCAAGCGATTTAGCGCGGCGTATGGATAAAGGTAATTTATTCCACAGGCAAACAGCAACAGAGGAAAAGGAGTTTTTGTAGAAGGACGTAGTATGAGTGGGAGTTTGGACAGAGAGATTAATAGAGGAGCGAAGACAGTGGTCATGAGTAAGGTAAAGATACTGAAAACGGTCTTTTAAATAAGAAGGAGTGATGGGGCTAAACAGCACGCAGTATAATGCAGAGAGAATATGCATATTCCGGCGAAGTCGGATTGGGAGCCACTTGAGTTTTACGCGATAATCGGGATATAGCCAATTAGGTAGCATTAAATACTATTAAACTCCATTTTTAAGTATTGTTTATTTCTTAAAATCACCTAAGTAATTGGTATATTTTATTTCATAATTCAAATTTATAAAACATTATATGTACAATATTGTATAAAGTAGATACTGAAACTTTAAAATTTTTATAAGCATATCGATTAAAAAAGATTAATTACAAAACAATATTTAGTACGAAAAACAATTTGATGCAAATAATTTGTAACAAAAAAAATATTGATTTTGCACAACATTTTCCGTATATAATACACATAGTCAACAGGTAAATGTTGCCTAAACAGGTTGTCGCATCGGTTTTATTTATTTACAGCAAATGATGACATCATTATTTATTTATAGCAAATTATTAACGCGAGGCTATCGTCGCACATGAACTTTAGGATAGTTCCTTAGCGGAATCGGACTTGCAGTGCTGACCAGGGAGGAGAGGTGAGAAGCGCAGTGAAGTAGAGTGAAGCGACGTGAAGCAAACCGAAGTGGCAGCGACAGCAACATGCGGTGTTGGCTGCCGACGCTGGCGCTAGCGCTGTGCGCGCTGCAAGCGGTCACGCTGGGGCAGGCGGTCACCGAGCAAACACAACATCGGTAAGATTGTTGCAGTACAATAATATCCTAAGCTTACGCGATATATGAGACTGAGTGATAACCGCGTAAGTTCAATTCGTAAGTCTGGGTATGGTGAAGGATAGTAATGGGTCGATTCAATAGATGATGATGGATGGGATGATGATGATTTCTATTTACCTCAGGGCGGCAATGGTCATTTATCATGGTCATCCACCTGGATTGCATGTGTGTTTGTTACTTCTATCATCATCATCATCTTCATCATCCACCCTTTTAATGCCCCACTGCTGGGCACGGGTCTCCTCTCAGAATGAGAAGGATTAGGCCATAGTCCACCGCGCTGGCCAAGTGCGTATTGGTAGACTTCACATACCTTGGAAAACTTTGTTTTTTTTTTTAATATTTCTCACGTATGCAGGTTTCCTCGCGATGTTTTCGTTCACCGTTTAAGCAAGTGACAATTAATTTTTAATACGCACATAATTTGAAAAATCAGAGATGTGTACCTGGGATTTGAACCTTGGACCCCTCGATCAAGCGGCCGAGTTTCTTAACCACTAGGCTATCACTTTTTTTTTGTTACTTCTATATTATAAAATAATTGGCCAAGGGCGAGGCGAAATCACACGCGAAGGATTTCGTACAACCTAATGTTCTAGCGGACTAAGTTGGGGCGGAAGTGGCTGCCTGTTCAGGGGCCCCAGCCCTGGGGGCCCCCCAAACACAGTTGCTAAAACAAACTAGCTAAAAAGAGGTCACACAACTAAACAATCTGCGATATGTGAATCAGCAAAATGGCGTTGTCGAAATCATACGTATTGTGACACATCTGTAGTTTTTAAAAAATCTAATCAACTTTTCACACTGGGGGCCTCCATTCAACTGTTCGCCCCCAGCCTTCGACAATCATAGTCCGCCACTGGCCAAATGTTCATTATTTTAATCTTTGTTATCATTACAGCCTACTTCTATGGTTTCTAATGCATTCTGGAAATTTAAACTGTTTACCTATTTCGATTCAATGGAGATAGCTAAAAACGCCGAAACATAGCGGGTTTTTCTATGGCGACCCCAGTTATTTTCAAGCTTTTCCATTTTTAATATTTGTTGTTGTAGCGGCCACCATTATATATGTATCGTATCTTTATAACAATTAGTATCTATCTGTTACGGTTTAAGGGACAGAGCTCTGTGACGATAGCGGAACCTTAGTAATACTTGTGTGTTACTTCCGTACTATTTCTCGCCACTATTTATTTATTTATTTATTTAGTCAATTAGTACGGATTACTCCAATTACACTAATGAACAATGATTGATAAAAATTACAATTTGCATTTTTAACATAAATACATTAAAATAATAATAATAAAAACTGATCGTAAAATTCAAAACCAAGGTAATAATAATTAAAACAATGTCCATGAGAAAACAAAAAACAAAGAAAGAAAGAAAGTAAGTACAGTACCATAGAATAGAAAAATCGATAAATAATATACAGTACATAAATGCCACTAATTCCACTAATCCCGCTGTTGATCCTCAGCGACCCGGCGAAGGTCGGATGCATGTTCAAGTCGTCTGCGGAGGAGACGCGCGTGCGCTGCTCGCTGCCTGCCGGCCGCCTCACCATCACCTCCGACAACAATTTTTACTTCTATATCGAGTGCGAGGTGCGTTACAGCTCGGTTATGGAGAATGAGGTTGCATCACTCTGAAGGTTGTACAACTATGTAGAACCCGCTGTGGTTCGATTCTGGCGGCACCAGCGCCATATCTATTCCTGTCTTATAGCAACAGTGTTAAGCGCGGCTGTGTTCGTATTTGAAGGGTGTGGTTAAGGAGATCGGCTTTTCGGAGGTTCCAGCTTAGTCTGGGGCTCTTGTAGGGATATAATATGGTCTAATAGAGATGTAAAAAAGAAGTTTTTGATAAATCGATAACTTTTAATATTTTTTTTTTATAATATACATTAGCAGTCGAGCATGTAGTCTACCTGATGGTCAGTGGCTACTGCCGCCTATGGACACCTGGAATCGACCCCAGATAAGATTAGTTGAGATACGCCACAGATGCGCCGCGCCATACCTCGTTATTTAAATGAATAAAGTGTGAACAATATCCCTTTTTCAAACTGGCGGCTGAGGGACAAGAGTTTCGATCCCACCAACTAGGATTTATTTCCACACTGTCCCCGTTTGACATCCAAAACGTAAATTGCGTCTTCTGACTTCGCATGCTGAGGACCAAAAATTGCTCGATGGACTTTGGGAATAAATAAAGAAATATTCATTTTGATGTTATCATTTGATACAGCGGGACGCTAATGGCCGTGTGGGACGGTTCCTGTGCCGCGAGCTGAACACGGTGACCGCGAAGCTGCGACAGAAGGGGTTTAGTTTGAGGAAGTGGCCGGAGCTGACCGTGCGACGTTGTGCACTGCACGAGCCGCTGAGCTGCATACGCACGTCGGACTGGGACGTCAACACCCTGCTGCTGGAAGACGTGCCCGAGCTGCGCCCCAGACACCTCGACGGCCTTGAGCTCCACTCACTGATTATCTCGCACAAAGGTTTCACCATTTCAATAGACCTCTCCAATGTATGACACTCCACACTTCGAGAAGATCAAGGTTTTTAGATTGGGACCAAGTGTCTCAAAAATAAAACTAAAAAGTGTGGCCAAATGTGAGTGGAATTCGCACATTCGAAGACGGGGTTCCGACGACATTTTTATTTATTTTAAACACATGTTGTCATAGCAGCCATAAGAGTATATTCATTGTAATAATGTTAACGGTCTACCTATTACTGTTCAATTGAAGATTTTTTTCAATTATTTTTTTTTTTTTATAGCGGCCACCGTTATGTATACGCTATAAAATTATCGCGTACATGTATCGGTCTATTACGGTTTCGGAGATAGAGCCCTGTAACATACGGGAAGAAAGTGGAGGTAATAGATACAGAACCGTATCTATTACCTCCGCTTTGCATACAGAACCGTAGAAATTAACGAAATCTATTAAGTGTCTTCTGCGTGATTTGCGAATTATTTGTATTATAAACAAATATAAGTCATTATACAATCTTTATATAAATAGCGTGCTCAGCCACTTCTTTTTAATAAAATCTTCGAATATTTGCAGCTGAGAACGGAACCGTCGCGCCGCATGCTGCGTTTAGTGTTCTGCCGCCGCTGGCGAGGCTCAGCACGACCAGGACGCGGAAGGAGCGCTGGTCACCTGCGCTAGAACACCTGTCCACGCTCAACTTAACTGGCTTGTCCGAGGTGCCCGCAGGAGCGTTCAGTGGATTGCCAAACCTAGAAAAACTTATCCTGGGAGGACACACAATCAAACATATAAATGAGGAGGCATTCAAAAGTAATACATAGTTAACTTTATAATTTTGCGCAATTTGTGTTCTATGCTATATAAGTACATAGCGAATAATTTCTTCAAGTAAATAATAAACGTTTCTGAGGATATCTGTTAGTTACGTGTAAGCGACAGCCCTACACGTTAAGGCTGCATCGCGCCAGCCCTACACCGTTCTCACGCTGCATCGTGCTTGCGCTGCATCGGGCCTTCGCGGAACGGCCAACGCTGACGAGGCGCGCAGGTGGCCGTCCCACGCGCGGGTGGCCGTCCCACGTACAGGTGGCCGTCCACCATGGAATCAGTTCACCTCCATCGCGGAAAGTGACTCGACCTATCCCATCAATTTATTTTTTTAATTTCATTTTTGTTAAAACTTGTGTAAAATTTGTGTTAAATTTAAATAAAAATTTAATTTGTTCGCGAAATAGACTGCAATTATTTCCTCGACGCCCAGCTCCCATAACTGGCGCAGTCGAAAGTTCCCGGTTTGTGCGTGTTTCGGACTATCGCAATTAAACGAGGAACCCATAAGTGGCGCAGAACCCATAACTGGCGCAATCGAAAGTTCCCGGTTTGTGCGTGTTTCGGACTATCGCTATTAAACGGGAAACCGAACCATTGAACGAGATCCGGACGTCGGGGAACCCTGCTCAGCTCGCTACATCCAAAAATCGATGTGCAAATACGAGATGAAGCTACTTCTGTGAGTAATAAGTAGATATTAAGTATGTACCTATTGGTTGCAGCTCCTATACAATATATGTCCTTCCTATCCCTATAAATATAATTTTATTGAAAATTTGAGTGAACAGTGACATAAAATCTTTCAAGATTTTTTTATTACGAGCAAATAAGGGTAGTTCACCCAGTTCTCGTCAGGAAATTCGTAGATCTATACGAGACCGTAATCGTAATTTAGATTTATTTGTCATAGAAGAATCATTAAATATGACAGAAAATTCAATGCCAAGTGTAAGTGGAACGGCAATTTCTGCTTCTTTGTCAGACAAAACCGATAAAATTTTTAATGCTTTAAGATTAGTCCCTGAGTTTGATGGAAATTCAAATGTTTTAATTAGATTTTTAAACATATGTGATCAAATTGTATTAGCATATGTCGATCCGGCATCTGGAAATGAGTTAAATAATTATGCAGTGATAAATGGAATTTTAAATAAAATTAAGGGACCCGCGGCTAGAACCTTAGCTACGAATGGCATCCCATCGGATTGGAATGGAATCCGCGCAGCTCTTATTAATACCTTTTCAGATCATCGTGATGAATCTTCATTGTATAGCGATTTATCTATGTTATCTCAAGGTAATGACACACCCCACATTTTTTATGAACGAATTCAGAATTTACTCGGTACAATAATGACATATGTTGAGTTACATGATGATATTTCCACTACCGTTGAAGCTAAACGGACCTTATATAAAAAATTAGCTTTACAGACTTTCCTTAAAGGCTTACGTGAACCATTAGGCTCACGCATACGTTGTATGAGGCCTCCAACGCTTGAAAAGGCCTTGGAGTTTGCTCAGGAGGAATTAAATATTATTTACATGCAAAATAGAAATTCTTATTCACGAAAACTTACACAACAGACACCATCATTCAGAACTAACAATTTTAATCCTTTCTTTAATAAGCAAATTAGCCAGCAGTCACGCATGAATAATTCTCAGATGTTGCCACACTTAAATAAGCCTTATCAAGGTCCATCAAAAACCCAGCAAATGTTTAGGGCTCTACCACGATCGAATATGAGCACTGGTTTTAGGATACCACTTAGGGAAACTCACCCCACACAGCACCAACGCCAGGTCAGTAATCAAATGCACGGACAGCCTATGAGTGGCATTAGCCACCCCAAAGCCCGTACATTGCCACCGACTTCAATGAAACCTGACTGGAGCCGACAAGGTCAGTACCGTTCTCCAAATTATTACCAAGAAATTAATACTAATGAGTATGATAACTGTGATGACATTGACCATAACTTCGTCGATAACTATGACATGAGCTATGACACCCCATCTAACGTAGTTGAACACTTAGTGGGAAACGGTTACATAAATGACCAACAATTTATTGAACAGACTGACGAACAAACGGACGAAAATTTTTTGTCAGCTCAAATTTCAAGTGTCCCAAGATAGAATTAAATTTACAAAATAAAAGACAGCTTCCATACATTCAAATTCATAACCCACCTCTGAAATTATTAATAGATACAGGAGCAAATCAATCCTTTATCAATCCAGAAGCTATAGAAAGATACTATTCGGATTTACCATTATATTACGACCCTTTTATTGTGACAAATATTCATGCTTCTACTAGAAATGACTATTCCATAGAAATACCATGTTTTTCTGAAATTAATGACAATAACCCCGTAAAGCTTTACATTTATAGGTTTCACAATTATTTCGACGGTTTAATAGGTTGTGATTTATTAGAGCAGTGGCAAGCAAAAATTGATTTAGGCTCTCGCATACTTAACACACAGTTTGCAAAAAATAAAATCCATATGTTTGAATCTGGCAGTGTAAATTTAATAGAGGTGATAATACCAGCACAATCTAGCAAAATTATTAAAGTGCCAACTACTATAGCTAACGGTGAAATTATTATAGATAGACAGACCATTTGTGAATGTAGTATTGGTGATTGTTTGACTATTTCTGAAAATAGCCAAGCCTATGTAGAAGTTTCTAACCCTTCTAAAAATGATGTGATTTTCACATTGATCCAACCAATTTCTGCAAGTTTATTCAGTGAACAATCAGTTTCGGCCTATGATTTTTTTAATAAAAATAAAAATTTAGATCGCACTCAAAAAATTTTATCCAGATTACGAACTGATCATTTAAATAAGGAAGAAAGTGCAAATTTATTTGCCTTATGCAAAAAATATGCCGATGTTTTTTATGTAGAAAACGAGCCACTTACATTCACCAATAATATCAAACACCGTATAAAAACTACCGATGAATTTCCTGTTCATTGTAAGACATATAAATACCCTCATGTGCATAGAAATGAAGTACGGGCTCAAATAAAAAGTATGATTGATCAGGGAATTATCAGACCATCTAGTTCTGCGTGGAGTGCACCCATCTGGATTGTACCCAAAAAGGCAGATGCTTCGGGTAAGACTAAGTGGAGACTTGTGGTTGATTTTAGACGACTGAATGAAAAGACTATTGATGACAAATACCCCATCCCTAATATTAACGACATACTTGACAAATTAGGTAAATGCCAATACTTTTCGACTTTGGACCTAGCTAGTGGTTTTTATCAAGTGGAGACTCACCCTGATGACATACATAAAACTGCATTTAGTGTTGACTTTGCTCCCGGACACTTTGAATTTTTAAGAATGCCCATGGGTCTTAAAAATGCCCCATCAACCTTTCAGAGAGTCATAGACAACGTTTTACAAGGCTTACAGAATGAAATTTGCGTAGTTTACTTAGACGATATACTTGTATTTTCCACCTCACTACAAGAACATATAGTTAATTTACGTAAAGTTTTTGACCGACTTCGTCAATCCAATTTTAAGATTCAAATGGACAAATCCGAGTTTCTGAAACATGAAACACCGTATTTGGGACATATTATAACATCTGACGGAGTAAAGCCAAACCCTGACAAAATTAGTGCTATTTCAAAGTATCCAATTCCCAAAACTACAAAACAAATTAAAGGATTTTTAGGCTTGCTAGGTTATTACAGACGTTTCATACCTAACTTTGCAAGACTGACCAAACCACTAACTAGCTGTTTAAAAAAAGGTGCAAAAATAACCTTGTCTGAAGAATACATTGAATGTTTTAATCACTGTAAAACACTACTGACAAACGATCCGATATTACAATACCCTGATTTCACTAAGGAGTTTAATTTGACCACAGACGCATCAAACTTTGCACTTGGAGCTATTTTATCACAAGGACCTATAGGTAGTGACCGACCAGTAGCGTACGCATCCAGGACTCTTAATGACAGTGAATTAAATTATTCTACAATTGAAAAAGAATTGCTAGCAATTGTGTGGGCGACTAAATATTTTAGAGCATATCTGTTTGGCCGAAAGTTTAAAATCTTTACAGACCATAAGCCCTTGCAATGGCTCATGAACTTAAAAGAATCGAATTGTAGGTTGACAAGATGGAAATTAAAATTAGCCGAATATGACTTTACAGTAATTTACAAAAAAGGGAGACTTAATATTAATGCAGACGCTCTTTCTAGAGTTGAAATTCATAATGAAGATTTAAACTCAATAGCTGTTAATATCTCAACTTGTTCATCATCAACTGTTACCGCTCCAGATGATAGACCCTTTATAAGCCAATCGTCGACTGACACAGCACCAAACATAGAACCCTTAAGTAGTCCATGTTCCACAGTAACAGCAAACTCTCGTTTTTCTATTACTGACGAATTAATACCTGCGAATGACGTTGAAACTGTCAGATCACGTAGTGAAACCATGCATACCAGTAATGAAGATCCTGTACTTGAAATACCTATTGTCAATGACCCTTTGAATAAATATCATAAACAGTTAATTCTTAATATTTGTGAGCATCCATCTAACCGTAAACCAAAAGTCACAACACCTTTCAACACGTATGAAAAAGTAGTTACAGATATTTCAGCTAATAATTTTCAACAAGATTTAATAAATACAGTAAAAAATTTCATCGACCCAAAGATTCTAACTGCTCTTCTTGTAAATCCGCCTGAAAAAATGCTTACAGTTGTACCAATTTTGCAAGAATTCTTTAAAAATTCATCAATAAGATTAGTCCTAGTTAAGCATGAATTAGAAAATGTCAGCAGCTATTTTGAGCAACAAGATATTATACGCAAGTATCACGAAGGTAAAACGAACCATCGTGGTATCACAGAAACCTATTTATCCCTTTATCATAGATACTTTTGGCCTAAGTTAAAAGAATCTATAAGTAAATTTATAAATTCATGTACTACATGTAGTAGAGCTAAATACGACCGTCATCCAATTCGTCCAGAATTTAAAATTGTGCCACCTCCTAGTAAACCTTTTGAAATGGTACATGCAGATGTATTAACAATTAATCAAGAAAAGTACTTAACTGTAATAGACGCATTTTCTAAATACGCTCAAATATACAAAATATCTGATTGTACAGCCCCAAATATAGTAAAAGCTTTTCTTACCTTGTGCACTCATCATGGATTTCCAATTAATTTAACTACTGACCAAGGAACAGAATTTACTAATCAGGTATTTAGAGAATTTCTTCTGTTACATAATGTACACCATCACACTACTGCACCTTATTCTCCTAATGAAAACGGAATGATTGAACGTCTTCATAGCACCATACTCGAACACTTAAGGTTATTAAAACTACAGTATAAAAATGAATCCACTTCTACTTTAATGAATTATGCTATAATTGCCTACAATAGTTCCGTACATAGTTTAACAAAATGCAGACCCTTTGACTTAATATCTGGACATTTCGATCCGCGTGACCCTACTGACTTAAACTTAAATGAACGACTAATGCAACAATACATTCAAGACCATCGTCATAAAATGGATTTAGTATATAAAATTATTCACGACATTTCACAGACTGAACGTAACACACTTATGTCTCAACAGAATGCACGTAGAGAACCACAGATAGATTATGAAGAAGGACAAGAAGTTTACATTAGGAACCCGGTAGCTACAAGACACGAAATTGCACCGCGTTACATACATGATAGAGTTATTTCAAACTTACCTGTACATATACATATACACTTCAAAGAAGCGCACACCCGTAGCTAAAAATAGACTGAAACGTAAACGCAAAACGTCTGGATTGCTACAGATGTCTGGTGATCCTGATACACCTGGCCCAAGCACAAGACATTCGACTTGACAGTTTAAATGATGGTCCTGGCATTCTTCCTTTCAAACTCGGACCTGCAAAAATAACCTCACATTATCACACCTTTTTACATGATATTAATTTTGATGAAATTCAGAAGCAATTAGATTTGACTAAAACTCAGTTAACTGATGTCACAAATAACTTAACTACTAGAGGCTTCGCTCTTTTTAAATATCAAATCATACACTTGTCTGACAAAATTAAGGAAATAAATTCTCAATTAGATACTTTTCTGCCAACAAAAAGAACCAAGCGTGGTTTAATCAATCCATTGGGATCCATAATTAAAAGTATTACGGGAAACCTCGATTATAATGATGCTTTACAGTATGAACAAATGTTTCATATCTTACAGAAGAATGATGTAGATTTAGCTAATAGTTTAAATAATCACATAAGTTTATATAAGCAGATGTCTTTCCATCAAACAGAAATATTAAGTAATTTAAGTAGCAATCAAGTTAAGTTAGAAAAAGCTTTGACACGCTATATTAATACTACAAGTAATAATACTATACAGCTTACCCGTTATGTCCAATTGTCGCAAATATTAACACTTATAGCTGAAAATATTCAAGATTTGCGATTAGAGATAGATAGAATAGAAAATATTTTAGCGTTTAGCCGTACAAGTACCGTACATCATTCTGTTTTAAGTACTAGTAATGTAATTGATATGTTAAGCAGATTGAAAGATATATATAACCAAGATCAGATTATTAATTTAGTTGATGCTCGACTCTACTATGATTTAATTAGGTTAGGATGTTATTTCGTAGACAATAAACTCATTATTGTTCTTAAATTTCCCATTGTATCTCCATCAACTTATGACCTTTACCGTTTGTGTCCAGTTCCTAATAAGCACCATGAAGTTATAATTCCCCCATCTCCTTTTGTTGCAACCAACTCCAAGGAATATGCATACATGGAGGCAGAATGCCCGAAGGTCGACACCATATTCATATGCAAGCAACAAATGAGCTATCAAACCAGAACATCTCAGGACTGCATCAGCACACTAATTCATTTACAGAAAATAGATGAAACGTGTCACCCCACGCCTATTTTTCTGTCTCAGGAGGCTCTACTGGAGCTTGACGATCAACACTATATACTATCTTTTCAAACCCCCACGAAAGTACAAACGCTATGTGGACAGGAACGCCATCAAATCATCGAGGGTAGTTTCCTTGCTACTATACCGAGAACCTGCAGCATCAGAACAACAGAATTCACTATCACCAACGTCAACGATAAACTCCGTGGACAGCATTTCGAAATACTTACATTCACAAATTCTGAATTATTAGCCTTGTCATCTTCAAGGAATCGAAAAGCTCATTTCAACATAACTGCAATAGATCTTAATAAACTACATGTCATTGAAGACCAAATATCAATGGAAACTTCACCAAAAGTAACCGACGCCACTTCGATGAGTACTTACCATACTACTCTTCCTCTGTACCTGTTAATCCTACTGGGTACAATTGCTCTCGCTATTGCGTACATAAGGCGATACCGGCGAAATAAAAAATCAGAAGACATATCAAAATCGAATGTTGAAATATCTCTTCAACCGTGTGCAACCTCAAGTGAGCATCACTCGTCGACAGCTACACGAGAGGACAAGAAGGCCGCAATATTTGCACTAAACGTAGGCAAATAGTTGCTCAGCTGGGGCGGGAGAAGTTACGTGTAAGCGACAGCCCTACACGTTAAGGCTGCATCGCGCCAGCCCTACACCGTTCTCACGCTGCATCGTGCTTGCGCTGCATCGGGCCTTCGCGGAACGGCCAACGCTGACGAGGCGCGCAGGTGGCCGTCCCACGCGCGGGTGGCCGTCCCACGTACAGGTGGCCGTCCACCATGGAATCAGTTCACCTCCATCGCGGAAAGTGACTCGACCTATCCCATCAATTTATTTTTTTAATTTCATTTTTGTTAAAACTTGTGTAAAATTTGTGTTAAATTTAAATAAAAATTTAATTTGTTCGCGAAATAGACTGCAATTATTTCCTCGACGCCCAGCTCCCATAACTTGTTTCATAACTAATGTCATTAAAATATTGAGAATGTTGTAAACAATGTTTGTACGGATTTATTTTACTTATCATGAGTTATATAATATTACTTAACTATACATTATTATTGGCAGATTTGACCAACCTATTTGATCTATATCTGAATACCAAAGCAATGAAGTCTCTGCCCCCAACGTTGCTGCGCCCAACGCGACGGCTTCAAAGACTAGAAATATCGGACCCCCACCTGCAGTGCTTATCACGCAAGGCCTTGCGACACCTGAAGCAGCTAGAGATGGTGAGCACTTCGCGTACTGTCAAACGTCGCCTAAAAATGCGGATTGAAATAAAATATTATGAAAGCGATATACCTTCTTTTTTGACGAGGGGGAAACCTTCAAAAGGTACCCGACGCCATGGGAGTGACGCCGGGTTATGTGGGATTTTTACCGCACTAAAACCCCCCCGGTGGCCGTCCTCAGCGTTTGGTGGAGAACTCCGGGATCTCCAACGGAACACAACCGGAGTCCTCCTAACGCGATGCCCTTCTATCGGGCTCTACCCTGGGGGGAGCGATTACAGCGATATGCGACTACACAAACCGCTGTCCTTTCCGGGGTCGCTTACTGAACGGTTTGAGCTTTCAGTCTTGTCGCCCGCAACCTCGGAAGCCCCTTTTAGTCGCCTCTTACGACAGGCAGGGGATACCGTAGCCCTATTCTGGTTCCGGTACTACAGGGACAGTGAAAGCGATATACACTAAGCTTATTTCACGCGGAGGAATCGTCATGGATCCCCTTCCGCCCGGGGAAACGAAAATCATACATAAGGTATGTCGGACTGTTATTGACTTCGCGGAGTTCCTCTGGCCACGGGTCATTGCGGGGCACGAGAACCGCAACCATTCACAGCCCACCATATCTTTTTCCTGGGGAAACCTTGCATGGGTTCCTCTCAAATGTGGGCCAGCGGAGGGATATGTCAGACTCCTGTCGGCTAAAACCGCAAGGTGTTCCTTTGAATGCCCTTGGTTGGGAGCACGATCATCAAATAGTTTTTACAAGCTTATTGAAAATTTTCCAGGTAAAGATCAGCAACGAAAACATGTCAGAACTTGGTCTTGAAGCCGGTACTTTCTCGGAATTCTCCAACCTCATTGAACTGAGGATAGAATCGTGCGGCGCGAGGTCGGTGCCGGCGGACCTGGTGCGCGGCTCACGATCGCTCGTCGTTATGTCGCTGAAGGACAACCAGCTGACAGAGTTGCCCGGCGAGCTGCTCGCCGAGCAGGCAGACTTGCAGATCCTCAGTCTAGCACAGAACCATTTGTGCACGTTACCCCACAACCTATTCGCAGTGGTGTCGGACCTGGACGAGCTCGATCTGAGTGAAAATGCCATCGAGTACTTGCCGAACAATATATTCAAGTCAATGGAAAGTCTTCATAAGCTTAACTTAACTCGTAACAACCTAAAACAGCTGGAACCGTGAGTATCAACTTCAGCTATGGTTTTCCTTATTCATTCATAAATTTCCAAATAAATATAAATAAAATAAATAAATATAAATAAAAGCAGTTAGCCTAGTGGTTACAAGTTAATCCAACTCCAGTTTTAGGGCTCGAGGTGTCGTGTGTGCGTTTTGCACGCTCATCTCATGAGGGACACCAGTGAGAGGGGCCTACCCTCTCTGTCGGGACGTGGCTGGCGTTAACATCAGCGCCGGCCGACGTTGCCGGGCCGCGAATGTAATGCTAACGCTTCTCGTGACCCGGCATCGAGCGTCCAGAGGAACGCCGCAGAGTTTTAGTCGGTAAGAGTCCGACATATCCCTTTCGCTCCCCCGGGCGTAAGGGAATCCATAAGGATTTCTCCGCAAAAAAAAAGAAGTGGCTACAAGTTGGATGTCTCAATTCGGAGGTCAGAGTTTCAGTTATCAGCATCCAAATATATCGATTGTATACTTATATCAATTATCAAGATATACCATGTTTCCTAATCTTAATGATATCATCCTACTGTCACGTAATAATTCTATTCTTCGCATAAGACTCCTGCGACGGTTTGCGCGATTCTTAGATCAGGGCCGTCGTAAGGAATACGGGCCCCCCCGCACACCGGAATTCTGGTCCTTTGAAATAATGTAAGGAAAACATTTGCATTCAGATATCTTCGATCAATTAAAACTTGGCCAAATTATAAGTAGCCCGACGAATATCTCCTATGGCATTCCTCAAGGTAGTGTTTTAGGCCCTACCTTATTTCTCATATACGTAAATGAGCTCTGTAACTTTAACCTCCCAAATTGCAAAATTTTCACCTATGCTGATGACACTGCACTTGTTTTTAACGCAAATTCTTGGGAAAATATTAAGGTTCTCGCCGAATCTGGAATGCATTATATCTCTAGTTGGTTAAGAGGCAACCTTCTAACGCTAAACATTAGCAAAACTAAGTTCGTTCCATTCTCCATACGTAAAACATCTTTGCCACCTTCTAACTTTTCTTTAGTTGCACACAGTTGCTTAAACCCAACTTCTAATACCTGCCTATGTAATGAACTAACACAATCTAATAATATAAAATACCTCGGAGTCTTTATAGACCAACACCTCACCTGGAATATTCACATTAACAGTATTGCTGACAGAATTAGAAAGCTGATCTGGATTTTCAAAAAGCTTAGGCATGTGGCCAGCAAAGATATCCTCATCATGACTTACAAAGCGTTAGCACAATCAATAATAAGCTATGGTATACCGGTGTGGGGTGGAGCAGCTAAATCACACCTAATTATTCTTGAAAGAGCTCAAAGAGCACTACTAAAAGTAATGTTTTTCAAACCCATTCGTTACCCGACGTTTGAACTTTATAACTCGCTAGAACTGCTTACGACACGCCAAATGTATATTTTAAATTGTATTATGAAAACACATCAACAATTACCGTATACTCCTCAACTTGCATCTAAACGTAGAAAATTCGCAATCTGTAGCGCACAAAACAAGAAAACTAAATTTAGGCATATACAATTTACATCCCAATCTAGTCATCTTTATAACTCTCTGAATAGCAGACTCAACGTTTACCCACTGACACGTATAAAATTAAGACACTATATAACAAAATATCTACTAAGTTTAAATTACAGTGAAACTGAAAATCTAATTTATTAACTATATATGTATAATGATATAAAATAATCACTATCTACTAATAAGAAACGGCAACAAACTAGTTAACGTTACACAATCTTACACACACACACCCATACACAACAATACACATCACTCAAACACACATCCTCACACACACACACACACACACACACACACCACATACACTCACACACGCACATTCAAACATCACAAACGCACGGTGGATATATCAAACTTTGTTATTATTTTCTACATAATATATTATAAGTTGATTCAATTGTATTCTAGGAGGTTTGAGCGGGGTACCCAGTAATACGAGTTGTACTCAGTACAGGGGCCCTGGCAACGTTTTGTAATGTATCTGTGAATCAATAAATCATTTTTTCATTTTCATTTTCATTTTTCAGATATCTTAGTATGTCGTGTAAACGAATATCTTCATTTTTCGGGGCCCCTCTTATGTCGGGGGCCCTGCCTAAAATTCTTCATTTTAGTGTTATCGATATATATTGCATTGCAGAGAACTATTCGTAACAGTATGGTCTTTGGAGCAGCTGTTGTTGGCGCACAACGCGCTGGTGAGAGCGGAGTTGGCGACCTACGAACACCTCTTGGAGTTGAAAACTCTCGACCTTTCCCATAACGCCATTACGCAGTTATTGGTAAGTTTCGTTTGGATAATAGGAGCTTCGTTTGGATTCAATTATTATCCTTTGAATATCTGACGCACTCTTGTATTTTTGTTGACTATATTTTACACTTTTAACCTCCTGGGCACATTTGTGCTTTTCATAGTACATAAGAAATAAAAAAAATATTTTGTACGTTTTTTAAATTGAAACACTGTAATATTACCACCACGACATCTATTGGCCTCTTGAGGTATGTTTAAAATTCAAACGTCAAATGTTAACTTATCTGTTTTTTTTTTAAATACGACGGATGGGGGACGTGCGCCCACGCAATAGTAAGTTAATATGTATTTATCTCATTATTTCTGAAATAAATATTTAATGATATGTTATAATTAACATGTTCACAGTTCAATCTCACAGTTTAGTGTATTATTTTTTACTCAAAATATGACAAACCTTTCTGACGTCGCGTTTCATTGTTATGTTCTTTATAAAGTACAACAGAATGTATTAATGTTTATTTGTATCTGTATCCTGCTGTACTATATATAGTACATGGTGTGATTTTCTCTTGATTTTAACACTACGGGTGGCAGAAATCTTTCAAACCTTACAAAAGTCAGAGTTAGATTAATCTGGTAACAATTCCGGGGAAGTTCCAGAATTTATTCCGCTGCAATTATCCTTTAAAGATAATAACCATCTTAAAAGTGAATGGCTCTCCGCCAATACCAATACCATCTCCGCCAATACCATCTCCAGTGCTATCGGAAAACTCTGATTTAATGACAGCAACATCTTTCTCACCATTAAGAGGTTCACTACGAGAGCGCGTTCGTCGTGGACGTGGCCGTGGCCGTGGTCAGCGTTGAATAACACAACGACAGACAGACTAGTCGACAGATTGCCATAAGAAATCGACAGAATAATGCTAAGTTCCAAAACGCTTCTTCTTTCTTTACGAGGGGGAAACTTGGGAGAGAGGTTATTTGGGATTTTTACCGCACTAAATAAGAGTTTGACCGTCCTCAATACTTGTTGAAGAACTACGGGATCTCCAACGGCACACAAACGGAGTCCTCCAAGCGCTCCAAAATCGCTCCAAATCAGGCTTTGCCTGGTTCACGACGGTATGCGACCACACATACCGTCGTCCTTCGCGGGCTCGCTTACTGGAAGGTTCGAACTCCCACTCTTGCCGACCGCAACCCCAAAAGTACTCTTTTTGTCGCTCCTTACGACAGGCAGGGCATACCGTAACCCTATTCTAGTCCTGGAACTAACTTCCAAGACACCTGGATACATGATACGCTTAATACGTTAGTTAATTATTTAATGCAACTGGCTTACATCCAGAAGAAAAGTGATGAATGGGAGTGTTTCCAATTTTTTGATCAACACTTTTTTTAATACTTTTAGAAAGATGTATATTTTGCGTTGATTTTAAAGATTATAATAAATAATAATGAATACAAACCTAAATGTATCTTTATTTAATTTAACTGACACAATTTAAACCAAAATATTATTCTGTACTTTACAGAAAACATATAAAATAAATTCCCTTGTTCTTTATAAAGGACATAGTGAAAATCCAGATTTTCCGGAAAAATATATTTTTTTAATTATTTTTTCGATGTTAAGCCTTACTAAAGAAATGCACTATAAAAGTTTCAATAAAAATCTCGCAAAATAGTTGCTCTGGAACTCAGGAGGTTAAAACCCTGTAGATGTTCCCCCATCTACAAAAAGATCATAATGATTAACCTTAATTGTACAAAATCCGATAAGTCCTAACGACGCTCGACTACAATGAGCATCATGAGCTCCCCACTGTAGATAAATTGGCTTAATTTTAATGTACCCGAGAATACACATTAAATGATAATTAATTATTTTTAATTGCAGGATTCCGATCTAACATTTAAGTGGAATGGCATAGTTGATTTGAGTTACAATAACATCTCGAGGTTCTCGCTTGCTGAAGATGATCAAGCAAATTCCAAGAAGTCATCGTACCGACTAATCAACAACACGTTCATCTGCGACTGCAACTTATACGATTTTGTGATAGCCCTCAAGGAGCCCAATGTAGCGAAACGTTTCTACTTAGATGATGCTCACTGTGGCTCTCCTGCATCGCTCTCCGGCAAGCGGTTGAGCACCGTATCGGCCGACGTACTCACCTGCGCGCTGGACACGCCGCCCTGCCCCGCGCACTGCGCCTGCGCGCTGCGCCCCGCCGCCGCGCGCCTCGAGCTGGACTGCCCCGCGGCCCCGAGCGAGTTGCCGCCGCTCGCGCCGCTGAACGCCACCGCCGTGCACCTGCGCCTCCACACCGTCCCCGACGACCTCGCCGCGCTGCCGCCGGAGGTCCGCTTCGTCGATCTCTCCGGGCTCGGGCTGACCGTTGCGCCCCGGGCGCTCGGCCGCCTCGACAATCTGACCGTTGATCTCAGCAACAATAACTTGACTATCGCACCGACCTCTCTTCTTAAGGCGAAAGCTAAAGTCCACCTCGTCGGAAATAGATTCGAATGCGACTGCAATCATCACGACTCTATCGCGACGTTGGAGCTGTACTCGATACAGCTGGGAGATCATGCGGAACTACAGTGTCAAAACGGTGATCGTGTGATGCGCACACCGGCGGAGCGACTGTGCACGATGCGCAACGCGATCGTGCTCGGGAGCTCGATGGTGGCGCTCGGGTTGATACTGGCCGCGCTGGGCATGCTCGTATTCCGATACACCACCGAGATCCGTCTCGTGCTCCGCAGGTACGAGGCGCTCGACTTCCTGTTCCAGCAACATCCGGATCCCGAAGGGCTGGAGGAGAAGTACGACGCGTTCGTGTCCTTCTCGCACCACGATGACGACTTCGTGCAGGACGAGCTCGTGCCGCAACTCGAGTGCGGGCGACAACCGCTGCGACTGTGTCTACACTACCGCGACTGGGAGATCGGGGGTCTGATCCCGGAGCAGATCACTCGCTCGGTGAGCGAATCGCGGCGCACGATCGTTGTGATGTCCCGGAAGTTTCTCGAGTCGAACTGGGGCCGGATTGAATTCCGCGCGGCGCACGCACTGGACCGCGTGATCGTGCTGCTGCGCGGTGACGTGCTGTGTGCCGCGAAGGAAGACCCGGAGCTGCGCGCGTATCTAATCACAAAGACGTACGTGCACGCCGACGACCCGCTCGTGTGGGACCGCGTGCGCGACGCTGTGCTGCGCTCGCGGCGCTGCCGCGCTCCCACCGCGCTCCCTCAGCCTGCTCTCTCCTCCTTCGCCCTCACCGCGCTCCCTCGCCCTGCACTCCTCGCCCTCACTTTCCCTCCCGAACCTCGCAATCACCAATAGGAGCAAAGTCTAAGTAAAGCTAGACGATCTGGTAAATTAAGAAATACTAGGCTTGTGCATCGTTCTGTCTTTATAAAAAGACATGTGAAAGCGTGAAATATATTGATATAAATAATTGTATTTATATTTATTTATAAGTATTTATATATACAAAAAAAGGGAATAAAAAAAATAATCACTATAAATAAAACAAACCATCTAAAAATTTTTTAACAAAAAAATACAACCGACTACTCTGTCACTACAAAGTAAAAAATAATTGAAATAAATCTTGGTTTTGTACATATTTCTGAAGTCGGCGCTCAATATATTTCGTTGGATAACGATGTAAACAGCGTGTCTAATATGAGCGCCGACTTCAGAAGTATGTACAAAACCAACATTTATTTCAATTATTTTTTACTTTGTAGTGACATAGAAGTCGGTTGTATTTATTTGTTAAAAATTTTTTTTCACCCTTTTTAGTGATGACATACTAACATTTATATTAATACAATATAAAATTGTATAAACGTGATCATGAATGAAGGTAAGGTCTGAATTTACATTGATTGGAACCGCCCGCTCGCAGGCCGCTGCCGCGCCCTGCTCGCTTAGTTTTATATCGTCTTATATGTTCCAACCTAACCTAACTAAATAGTCAATGATGAACTGACTTTGCAATTTCATTAGAACCTACACCAAATATCTTCAAACACAACTCAATTGTTCCCATCGGTTGAGGAGTTACATATTTTGTCTCCGAGCCACATTATCAAACACTTAAATAGTCAATGATGAACTGGCTTTGCAATTTCATTAGAACCTACACCAAATATCTTCAAACACAACTCAATTATTCCCATCGGTTGAGGAGTTACATATTTTGTCTCCGAGCCACATTATCAGACCCTTAAATAGTCAATGATGAACTGGCTTTGTAATTTCATTAGAACCTACACCAAATATCTTCAAACACAACTCAATTATTCCCATCGGGTGAGGAGTTACATATTTTGTCTCCAGAACCCGCTCTGATCCTCATCATATTTAAATGGGACCAACTTGTAGCAATTGTACACACACGAAACTAAAGGCATTAAAATAGGTTCATAAACGGCGTAGTTATGGCTGTTATATTTACATGGGTGGAGGAGTTCCCCTCATTTTCTCCAGAACCCATCGATGGATCCTAACCAAATTTAAGTGGGACCAATTTCCAGCTCGTCTCTATACAATAAAAAAAGAATTGCCGTGTGAGTTCCCAAAACGCTGGCGGCGTTCCCTTGATGCACTGCTAGGCTCAATCTTTGGGCGAAGTAGCCGCCAGCTCTTTGGTCACCAGAAAACACATATGTACATAAATATAGTTATAATATAGGTATTGTAAATATGTTTTTTTTTTATGAATAATGTTATGTAGATATATAAAACTTTGTTGTAATTAAATAATAATTAGATGCAGAATTTATATAAATACACAAGTTCTATATTATTAATATTTGTTTTTGTCTGCTACGGACCATATTTGACGCCTATGATGTTTTTAGATATAGAAGACACAACACCTATAGTAGGGGAGCCTACAAGGAATTTTTAACACGCTTTTATTAGCTTGGGTTGTATCAATGTATGTACGTGAATGACAGATGAATTTACTTGCATCCGTCACTGTCGTGAACGGTCATGATGGTGACGGACAGTCAGGCGAAATAAAAACATCGAATTATTGGAATTGAACGAAAAAATGAAAGAGCTTTGTAACGTAATTGTAAATCAATAAATCTTTTTTTCATTTTAAGCTATTGCATAGCTTTTATCGCGGGATTTGACCGCGGCGACCGAATCAAGAAATTGCGTGACGCAAAATAAATAATAATTTATTTATTTTGCGTCAACTTGAATATAGATGGCAGTAATACATATTTTTTTATAATCCGTGCGGCAATCTTAAAATTGCGTTTGGTATTTTTTATATTCCTGTTAAGTATGTATATTGTATTCAAAAATATTTTACCACATTATACAAATAATATGTTTTACCAACACAAGCAATGCTGAAAATCTGGAATAATAAAATAACGTAAAAGAGTGTTTGTAATTTTTAAACGTACAATTACAACTGACAGCTTTGACAGTAAAAAATCAAAACGGCATTATGATCTATGGCGCCATTTTTGTTTGTTGTTTCATGGTGTTTGCTGTGTACTGACCAAATTGCATTTACTCCGTGGATTTATTGAAAAAAAAAATACTTTTGGCTTTCTCCTGACTCCGATTAAACCCTGCTATGTATATTGTGACTTTGGCTTCGTTTGGACTCCGATAACCTTCATATAACTTTTAAATAAATAATTATAATTGCAATTATTGTTTGGCAATATTGCAATCGACTCCTCCGTGGGATGTCAGCAAGGCGATCCTCTTGGTCCGGTTATTTTTAGTTTGACTATAAATCCTATTGTTAGACAATTAAATTCTAAATTTATAGTACCTTGATGACGGCACTCTAGACGATACTGCATGTATTTGAAGATTTCAAGCGAGTTTTATTTTCAGAAAATGACGTTTTAACCGTGTTTTCATTGAATAAAAACCTCCTACAATATCATTAGAATACGAAGCTAAATTTCGCCACCATTTACGAAGTTAGAATAGCTCGGTCGGGAAATCGGGCGCCTTAAAATGCAGGAAAACCAGGTTTAAATGTCGGTCCGATTGTTTCTTTTATTTTTTCTCTTTTTTGTACTTGTTTCTAATTATTGCTTCTTTTTGCTTGCTTGCTGGCTTGCTTGTTTGCTAGCTTTCTGGCTTGTCTTATTTATTTATTTATGTATTTCTTTATTTGTTTGTCTATTTATTCATTCATTCATTCATTCATTCATCCATCCATCCATTATTGATTTATTATTTATTTACTTGAATTGATTTGTTTATTTATTTATTTACTTGCTTGCAGACTTGCTGGTTTGTATAATTTGTTTCACTGGCTCACTGGCTCTCCGTCTCTATCACTCACTCTAATTCATAAAAATATTGGTTTAATACTGATATATTTAGCAAAGAAACGCATTAAATGAATACAAATAAAAATATTTTATTTATTTTTGTAATATGAATTCTATAAATTAATTATGAACACTTAAAGATGATAACGTACAGCACTTAGTTTCTTTACAATTTCCGCAAGAGTCAGGACTGAAGCGGGAGGGGTGGCTGAGGCTGAGTGAGTGCGGGAGCGGCAGGGGGTGCGGGGAGAGCGGGCACGGCGGGGGGGCGGGGGCGCCGCGAGCGCAGCACGGCGTCGCGCACGCGGTCCCACACGAGCGGGTCGTCAGCGTGCACGTACGTGTTGCTGGTTAGATACGCGCGCAGCTCCGGGTCCTCCCTCGCAGCACTCAGCACGTCGCCGCGCAGCAGCAGGATCACGCGGTCCAGTGCGTGCGCCGCGCGGAACTCCATCCTGCCCCATTTCGACACCAGAAACTCTCGTGACATCACGACGATCGTGCGTCGCGACTCGCTCACCGAGCGGGCGATCTGCTCCGGGATCATCCCGCCGATCTCCCAGTCGCGGTAGTGCAGACACAGCCGCAGCGGCCGCCGCCCGCCCTCGAGCTGCGGCACGAGCTCGTCCTGCACGAAGTCGTCGTCACGGTGCGTGAACGACACGAACGCGTCATACTGCTCCTCTAGTTCGGTGGGATCTGGAGGTTCTTCGAACAGAAAGTCGAGCACCTCGTACCTGCGAAGCACGAGACGGATCTCGGTGGAATATCGGAACGCGAGCAGGCCGACCACGGCCAATATAAGCCCCAGCGCCACCATCGTGCTTCCGAGCACGATCGCATTGCGCATCGTGCACAGTCGCTCGGCCGGTGTGCGCATCACACGATCGCCGTTTCGACACTGTAGTTGCGCGCGATCCTCCAGCTGTGTCGAGTATAGTTCAAGCGTCGCGATAGAGTCGCGATGATCGCAGTCGCATTCGAATCTGTTTCCGGCGAGGCGAATGATAGCGTTTGCCTTTAGCAAAGAGATCGGTGCGATAGTCAAGTTGTTGTTTCTGATATCGATCGTCAGATTGTCGAGGCGGCTAAGCGTCCGGGGCGCGACGGTCAAGCCGAGCCCGGAGATGTCAACGAGGCGGACTTCCGGCGGCAGCGCGGCGAGGTCGTCGGGGACGGTGTGGAGGCGCAGGTGCACGGAGGTGGCGTTCAGCGGCGCGAGCGGCGGAAGCTCGCTCGGGGCCGCGGGGCAGTCCAGCTCGAGGCGCGCGGCGGCGGGGCGCAGCGTGCAGGCGCAGTGCTCGGGGCAAGGCGGCGTGTCCAGCTCGCATATGAGCTCATCGACCGTTACGGTGCTTAATAGCTTGTCGGACAACGATGCAGGAGCTCCACAGAAAGCATGATCTAAGTAGAAACGTCTCGCAAAATTGGGCTCCTTGAGTACTCTTACAAAATTGAATAATTTGCAGTCGCAGACAACGGGATTGTTGTTTAGTATTATTGATGCTTCTCCGACGATTGGGTCCAAGTTTTCGAGAAATAACTTCGAGATGTTATTGTTACTCAAATCAAATTTAGCGTTGATCTTAAGATTTAACTCAGAGTCCTGTAAAAAATAAAATAAGTATTTATTAGAAGACGTGTGGTATGTCTACTAATATCCATGAGCGGCAGCGGGCAGCACCTCGTCACTCACCGATAATTGCGTGATGACGTTATGGGAGAGGTCAACAGATTTCAACTCGGAGTAGTCCGCGAAGGCCGCCAGGTCGACGCTCGCCAGCACGTTGTGTGCCAGCGATAGCTTCACTAAGTTATACATTGGCTTTAATAGTTCTCTGCAAAACACACCAATAAAGAACGTTCAAGTGATAACAGCGATATAATCGACAGCGACACGTATACACAGATAATGTTAGTTACGAGCCTGATTGAGGTATCCGGTGAGCCAAGAGCTGGAGCTTACCGCGGCCAACAAATTAAGAGTAGGTAGTTTGCCAATTCAGCGAGGTAATGCTGCTAGTATCTTGGGTACACTTCCTCGGGGCAGCGAATTGTTTTATTTATAAAATTTTAATGTTAATTGTAGTAGTATTAATAGTGTTTAATTGTTTTTATTTTTTTATGTAACCATAATATTAAATTACTGGCCAAGCTCATTTTTTAATATAGCTGTTTAATGTAAATCTAGGAAATAAAATAATAACAGTTTAGAAATTTATGATAAAAGTTCCGTTAACTCACGGTTCCAGCTGTTGTAGATTATTGTGATTCAAGTTTAGGGTTCGAAGACTTTGGTTTTCCTCAAATATATTGTTCGGCAAAAACTCGATGGCATTTTCACTCAGGTCGAGCTTGGTCAGGGTCCATATCATAGTGAATAATTTATACGGCAAACTACGCAACCGATTCCGCGCTAGACTGAGGGTCCGCAAGTCTCTCTGCTGGTAGAGCATCTCCCCGGGCAACTCCGTCAGCAGGTTATCCTCCAGCGACAGAAAGAAGAGGGATCGCGAGCCGCGCACTAGGTCCGCCGGCACCGCCCTCATGCCGCTTCTTACTATCCTCAACTCCATGAGCTTTAAAAAATTCGAGAAAATACCGGCTTCTAGGCGAAGCTCTGACATGTTCTCGTTGCTGATGGTTACCTGGAAAAGTTTTATACTCAGTTATATTGAGGGTCATGAAGGTGATGAATGATCATGAATAAAAGAGGGTCATAACTTTTTTAGTATGTATGTTCGTCGTAAATCCATTATTATCCACCGCACTGGGCAAGTGCGAATCGGTAGACTTAACACAGCCTTGAGTTATTTTTGAACCCTCAGAGGAGCAGGTATCCTCACGATGTTTATCTTCGCCGCGAGTAATTATAAATTTTTAATATGCACATATCATCGAAATATCAGAGGTGCCTGGGATTTGAACCTCGGGCCCCGAATGAGAGGCCGAGTTTCTAACGACTACGCTATCAATACATTTGTATGTATATTTTGATCACCATATAAATTTTTTGCCACTATGAGATTTTGTTACAATATGGGAGTAGCAAACGAGCATGCTGTCCACCTGAAGGTAAGTGGCTACTGCCACCCATGAACATCTGTTATCAACCCCAGATAGAATTAGATATTCCTACCTGGATTCAGCCACAGGTGCGCCGCTACCAGTGAGGACTAAGCTAGAACGCCTCGGAAATGTATCTCCCTTACCACACCATTCAAACCAGAACACAGCAGAGCTCAACACTGTTGTTATGAAGAGGAAATAGGTGTGGCGATGGTGCCGTCGAAGTAGAGCCACAAAGGGTTCTACCACCTTCAATGTCGTTGCATTTGTCTTAATTTTATCAGTAGCATGGGCTATATTTCTAAGCAGTGGGGTTCGGTTAAAAAGGAGCTCGCCTTCTCCAGATGTTGCAGGTGGCGCAGCGGCTCGCGGGACAAATATTGCAATTGGTAGTCGGACAATTCTAGATTTCTTAAATCTGGCGTCGGGATCAACAAACTTGGAGGCAGCGACTTCAATGCGTTGGTTCTCAAATGCAGTCGTCGCAAAATCTTCAAATCTGAAAAAAAAGTATATTGGAAAGAAAGAAACATTCAAAGTGGCACTATAAAATATATACGAGTATATGCATAATATAAACTAATAAATTATAACCGGCTTATATAATTGCAGTGCCCCATAGATGTAATAGGGCGCACTCAGCATATGTCACGGCGAGCCTCAGCCACTGGTTTTCAGTGCGACCTTAGGGTTCGCGGTGTTCGGACGGCGTGAACTTGTTGTCGTTCAGTTAATTATTTGCCTAAATTATAGCAAGTATTATAGCAAGTGTCCTAAATGTACGGAAACAATTATAATCTATTTACATTTTACGAACACATTAGATACTTAGACTATTACGAGTATGTTATTAATGTTGTAGACGCTGCGGCTGAAAATCATTTCTGAAGCTCTTTGAACAGTACCCTTACCAGGAGTTTTTACATTTCGACAAATATTACTGTTTTGGTATTTGTTTACGTATTGGCCCATACGATTTCCTAGTTCTGACATAATCCGCTAGAGGCGCTGATTGGAATTTGTATGGGCAAATACGTAACCAAATACCAAAACAGTCATATTTGTCGAAACGTAAAAACTCCTGGAAAGGGTACAGTGCTGTTTAGCAAAGGGGCTAGGCCGTTCATTAAATGCTTAACCAAGCTAGTTACATGACGACGCGATGTAAGGCTGTAGTGTTCTAGTTTGAAGAATTATATTATTAACACTTGTCAATTTAGTCCGCGGTCAATGCGCCTGGAATGGATTTAGAACAGGATTATGATTTCTGTTAAGACATTTATGTTCATTGAATGACTGTACCATTGTTTATAACATACAGGAAGCGGATGAGCACGGATGGTAAGTGGCTACTGCCGCCCATTTACATCTGCAATCAATTCCAGGTAAGATTGCATTCCTACCCGAGTTCGCCCACAGATGCGCCGCTACCCCTGCGCCGCTACCCCTAAGAACTAAGCTGCAATGCCTCGGAAAAGTATGTCTCCATTACCGAGCCCTTTAAACCATAACACAGCAACGTTTAACACTGCTGTTATTAAGTAGAAGTAGGTATAGCGGTGTCGAGCCGCCGAAGTCGAACCACAGAGGATTCTACCACCTTCAGTATCATATAAGTTAACTTATTACTTTTGAAAGTCTCCTCGTTAATTGTTTTAATTGTATGCCCTCCAAGTGTAAGAATTTGTAGCAAGGGCAGATGCTCCAGGACTCCAGCGACCTCGTCTAGACCAGTTAGCTCCAGCTCTACCACCTTCTGCAGCGCAGGCGGCCAGGGCTCCGACAGCCGTGGCACGTTCTGCCCGGTCGGCCCGGTCAGTTGCGGCGGCATACCCACGGTTGCATTCTTAGCTGCACGAATATTGAATAGTTTTGTTACTAAGTTAAAGTCCACGCCAAACTTCTAGACCGCTCTGAATATAGAAACGAGTCGCGTCGCAACAGCCAATTGTAGATATTAGCGGGAGCTAATATAACCGAATACCGAATAATGTTCGGTTTAACCTTTACCGAACCGAATATTCGGCCGAATTATTCGGTTTACCATTTCTTTACTGTCAATTTGCCAGTTATGTGTGTTCATTAACACTTTAAAATGTTGATTTGAGATTTAATAATAAATACTTATTTAAGGTTTAAAATAAATGTTGACTAAACTAACTATAGATTTAGTAATAAATGTGTTGACTTAAGGTTTCAAAATAAATGTTGATTTGAAGTTTAATAGCTTTATTTTATTAGCTATATTCAACACATTCTTCATGGATTTGAGTTTGACTTATAATATAACATAAATCTTACATAAGAAGTTTTGTGTTTTAGTCCTGTACCAAGTCGGGTACACAAGAAAATAGAAATATTCAAACCGAATATATTCGGCACCAAAACCGAATAATTCAGCCGAATACAAATAGCAAAGACGCCGAATACGCCAAATACCGAATACCAAACGAATATTCGGCGAATCTCTAGTAAAAACCTATATTAAGTAAGGGTACTGATTCGAAACCAAATTAAATGAGTGGACATGAGAGAAATAGCGATTTCAGTAGCGATTTTTCGAAGCTTACACTTACATTATTAATGAACATCCTATTCTTTTACTATATACTCCCATGATTGTAACTCACACAGTAAAACTTTAACTTATCTGGATATTGTATAGGGGTGAAGTGTAATGTAAAGTAATTTGTAATTTACCCCTAAATTTGCTTAATTAGTTATAATTATTTAGCGTTGTAAGGGACAAGTTTTGCCTTTTGATTTTCTTTAATTACAATGAGCAAACGACCACCAGATCGTACGTGGCTTCTGCCGCCTTTCAACAGCCGTAACCAACGAAGAATAAAATTAGAATTCTACCTGAAATCCGCCATAGTATTTATTATGCAAAAATAGATGTTATCTCCAAATCGTGAAGAATGTAAAAACTAAAATTGAGTTTTTGGTGCCTTTACGCCCAAATGGTTATATTGGATTTAACGGCGCAACTGTGACTGACCACAGGTAGGAATTTCTAATCTGGGGTTAATAACAGATGTCCTTGGGCGGCAGTAGCCACTTAACATCAGGTGGACTGCATGCTCGTCTGTTACTCCTATAATATAAAAAATATATATTTAAAAAAGTAAAGGTCAGTGGGACTAACCTTTGTAAGAGATATTCAGTGCGTAGAGCTCGAAGCCGTCGAGGTATTTGGGAGACAGATCGGGCACGTCTTCTAGCGTCAGGGGATTGTACGTGACTCCGGGCAGCGAGAGTGCGCAGAGCAGCGGCTCAGTCAGCTCACAGCGTCGCACGGTCAGCGGTACATAATAATCAAAATTGAGGTCCCTGTATGCCCACATCCTCGCGACCACCGCCTTCAGCTCATCACACCGAAACCGCCCGGCGCGGCCACTAGCATCCGGCTGTAGCAGGTGCCACCATCGTTAAATGATTATTCATATTTTAATCTATAATTTGAACTCCATAAATTGTACAACATGCTATGTAATACCTATTTATATTATTATATATAATATATATTTATGCAATAAAGAATTATGATTATGATTATCTATGTTCACTCTATCCGCACTGCTGTTTTTCTCGGACCAATGATTTTACGATTGACTTTGTACTACACATTTGTCGACGGATAGTTTCCGTATTAAACATCCCAATAACCCCGTGTCGCTTCCATGTCACTGGGTATCTTTTGAAGGTAAAATAGTTGAAAAAAAGAGAATATAAGGGTCCTAAATTTTGTTTAAAGTACTTCTCCCTTACCAAATAAAAGCTTACCTCGCACTCGATGTTGAAGAACTTAAAGTCATCCGTGACGAGCGTGAGGTTCCCGGCGGGCAGCGAGCAGCGCACGCGCGTCTCCCGCGCCGACATCTCGCGCGCGCAGCCGAGCTCCGCCCACTCGCTTATGACCAACAACACAATAATCATCATCAACCCATTACTGTCCCGCTGCTGACGGGTCTCCTCTCAGAACGAAAAGGATTAGACCATAGTCCAAGCCTAATCAACTGCGTATTGGTAGACTTCACATACCTTTTAGATTTTGTTTTATTATTATATTAGGTGGTCGGTCTCAAATGCGCCGATATGAACCGCCCTGAGAACTAAGCTGGAATGCCTCAGAAGGGTATATCTTACCCTTACCACATCCTTCAAACTACAACACAGCAGCGCCTAACACTGCTGTTAGTAGGCAACAGTAGGTGCGGCGCTCGCTAGGACCAGGTATATTTACTAACATAATAGGTATGTACTAGTACTCGTATTACGAGTATCTTACCGATGTTGGGTTTGCTCGGGTAGCGCCTGCTCCGAGACAACCGCTTGCAGCGCGACCAGCGCCAGCGCCTGCAGCCAGCACCGCATTGCTGTCACTGCCACTCCCCTCTGATTCGCGTCACTTCACCCCACTTCACTTCGCTTCACACCTCTCCTTGATTGGCCCTGCAACCCCGTTTACACAAACAAATGTTTATAGTGCATTTTAGACATATAAATTGTATTTGTACCTTTGTAGTCTTGTGCTCACGTTAATAATGTTTTGTCCATAAATACATACTGATGCCACGGAACTACATCGATAGAATTTTTGGACAAAATTTACCTGTTTACGTAAGATATATAAAATGAGGAAAATTTTGTTTAAAATTTAATAATTTGTTTTACTTTAATAAATACGGTGAACGACTAATCTATATGTTACAGCCAAAGTAATAAATTCGGATATTATACATAATATCTAGCCATTATGTATAGTATATATAGTATATATATACAGGGTGTCCCGTAAGTACCACGACAAACTTGGGGAGAACATAGGTGAGGGTCTGACTTCTCTGGGAAAAAAAAAATTAGCTTAGTAAAAGTGTCACCGTTTTTGCACTATCAATTGTTTTAGATTTTTTGAGAAATTCAGCCCTCTTCATCTTCTTTCGTTAACTGCGTGTACAAATTTGATGATGCAGTGTTTATTTTTTCTGTTAAATACTATCAGATAGTTGGTCTATCATACTGAAATGTAAATTGGTTAAAAGATGTAAAGGAACCATGAAAACAATAGGGCTATTTTTAGATT